>NC_142699.1:8306522-8616567 GCF_029339155.1 Prunus mume | reverse complement strand
GAGAGTTCAATTATTGAAGGCTCCCCAATATGAGCACCTGTGAGATTGTAAAGATCCTTGAGAATGAAAAATGGCAGCTAATTTTCAAGCATAAGCATGTCAGGCAATATATTTTGTAGCACCCATGGTTTTTTAAATATCCAAGCATTATCATCCTGCAATTTTTCTTCCTGAAATTTTTCTTCGGATTTATTCCTCAACAATAGCTCAATGACAAAGGCGGTATCAACTAGAATGATATTCACAAAAGCAGCAATGTTAAATTGTTATGTTTTCCTATTTAGATCAGTGCACTAGATATTAAGTCATATCAGGTTTAATAAGAGTTTAATTAAGTTATGCCTTGAGGCTCAAAACCTTGTGAAATAAGGAAGGGTTTTGGAGCCTAATTAAGGAGTCCTATTTTGTTTCCTTTTTCCGTGAACCGATTAAGTGGGCTTGGAAGATAAGTCAAGTCGGCCCTCGGTGATGAGTAGAGACGACTTGACCTAGCCCTATATAAGCTAAAGGCCCTGCTCTCATCAGACACGTTCTCCAAACCTATTCTTATCATAAAGAGATAGCTGAAACAGATTCTGAGAGAGAGCAGAAGTCTTGAGCCGTTTTTCTTGCTGGGATTGTTGCTGCTACGGATAGGATGAATTCAGAAGCTGTGTATTCAAGGAAGATGGTTCCAAGTATGTCTTCATGTCTTTACACGTATTGCAGATTGTGTGTAGGTTGTTCACACATATCTGTAATCGTTGTTCAAGCATGCTTGCTATGATTTCATATTTGTTTATGTCAGGTTCAATTATTTTGGTTATGTTTAATTTTTGAAGATGGTTAAACATGTTTATGAAAACATCAAGAGTTTTAAAGAATTCGGAAAAGCATGTGGTTAATTCGGTTTTCCTATTTTCAAAACTTTAAACACGTTTTTGACCTAGCAGATGACCTTAAAACCCTAAAAATGCCTATATGTCACAGAAAAGCTGTGATTTGTGTAAGTTAGGTCATTCCCTATTCAAAAAAGCGTAAAAAACGGACACCAAAATCTCCTAAAACATTGTTCACGCAATTTTCACTATTCACTGCAATTTTAGGGTTTTTTCTCGTTGAACTGTGTTTTGTTTGGTTATTTTTCTAAGTCAGATATATGTTTGTCTTTGTTCTGAGAATCAACAAACTTTTCATAACAAAATCAAACCTAAATACTTAAACCCTAAAGAAATAACCGAAAATTACATCATACCTAAATTGCTTGATAAGTTTCTTTAACAAATAGAATCTTGTAATGGCACAAGATGGCATGTAATTTGTGTGAGCTATAATTAATCTCTTGTCACAAAGGTGTGATACTTAATTAAGGACGCTTGCATGTGTTATTGTGTTAGTTTTGTGAATTAAGTTAAACTGTTTTCTCTTAACAAATTGAGAATCAGTTTCTAGAAAAGTAATATGTTTTGTTTGCAAATCCCTATAGTTTTGAACACTCCCTCAATCAATTTCTAGCAAATTGAAACTCTGATCGGATCGAATTTCAAAGGATGGAAGTTCGATCTTGACATTGCACTGGGCATGAGTGATATGATATCACCCAAGATGAGCCGACCAGACCAGTTGCGAATTCTCCTGCTAAAGTTAAAAGGGTATATGAGGCTTGGAGGATGGCGAATAAGGTTTGTCTGCTAGTTATGAAGAAGACCATGGCAGAAGCTCTTTTTGGTGGAGTTCCGAAAACAGACAGCGCTAAGTAGTTTACGGAATTCATCGAAAGGAAATTTAAGGAATCTGGTAAGGTTGAAATGAAGAATCTCATGTCTAGGCTGGCCAATACGAAGTTTGAAGGAGGCCGCGTAAGGGAACACCTCATGGGACTCATGGACATTGCTGTCAAGTTGAGCAAGTTGAAAGTACCTATTGCCCCAAACTATCTAGTGCATATTGGGCCAAACTATATGTATTATTATAATAGGATTCATAATAATTAATATAAAAGTATAACAACAATATTTACATATACGTACCAAGATAATTACACATATAAATATAACCAATATATATTTATATATATATATTTTAAAATACAGGTCTTCACACAAATGTCTTTTATGGGTCAAGCCACAAGTCTGTGTTTTGGGGATTGCTGATCAATCCTGCCAATGTCAATTATGCCCTTAGGCTCTCTCAAAGCACGTTTACAACCTATGCTAACATATACTAGAGTTCAAATATCTAGAGGATGCATTGTAGGATTGCTCATGCCAATAATTGTACCCTCTAAATATATAGGGACATATTTTTTTTGTTTTCATGACATGTGGTCCTAAAATTATTGTTCCTAGCGGGCTCTCCGCCCCTCTCGATTGAAAACCTATTGTGTAAATCTTCAATCTCGAACGATGCACATAAACTCATGTTGCAATACACATCCACCCCTTCTTAGGCCAATTATTGCTCCTAGTAAGCTCTCGACCCCCTCTCAAATTTAAGTGGTCCATTATTATTAACCACATATTTTATGGACCATCCAGCTGTGAGGTTTTATCTCAAAAACCTTCGGTACATTTCTCCCACATGCCACAATTGTATATTCACAATTATGTCTGATACATCATATCATGCCACTTGCCTCAAATGAATTTAAGTGAGTGAGGCGGTGGGAAGTAATTAAGCTCTATATTGGTGGGTGGAGTTACTTCTGTGTACCCCTCATCATTTGTCTATAAAACGGTGAAGCCAGTTGCTACTGTTACCATAAGAGCCAGCTCCGACTTTCTTTAATTTCTTGCTTCATATCCACTAGCTACATCTGTTGCCAAGTTAATTTCAGTCCTAATGGGGTTTCATCTCCCACACATCTTTGCTATTCTCAGTGTAAGCTCTGCAATTTGATTAACTTTTCCATTCTCTCTCATTGTACTCTATATAAACGAAAGTTTTGTGTTCCTATACTTCTCTTCGATTTTATTTAGTACGTACTTAAGTGTCGTCCACTAATTAATTACACTTTGTGAGATTTGATTTTAATTAGAGTTCGAATTAATGTTGCAGCTAGCAGCGGTTGCACTGGCAAACCATGCTGCTCAACCAGCACCTCAACTTTACTGGAAGTCCGTCCTGCCAAACACACAGATGCCAAGAGCTATCAGTGAACTTCTGCATACTGGTTTGTGTTGAGCACTTTAGAATCTTAGATATCTCTTCTACCTGCCATTTTACTAAAATATGTTCGACCACAAATCGGCTGATCACGTATTTTCCATTATGACGTTGATATATAATTTGCAGACTCCACAAATGAAGAAAAGAGCACATATATGAATGCTGTTGGGAATGGAAAGGGCAAACCTGAAATTTTCCCATTGGGCATTAAAGGTTACAATCAAAAACAGTACGGAGGGGGCATTAAAGGTTACAATCAAAAACGGTATGGAAAAGGTCCTCCTTCATCTGACAATCAACTACTCCATTATAAAGACTTGGCTCTTTTCTTCTTCGAGAAGGACATGCGCCCTGGCGCAACAATGAAGTTCCAATTCCCTAGAAATTCAAACACGGCTACTTTCCTGCCACGCGAAAGTGCTCAATCGATCCCCTTCACCTCTAACAAACTACCAGAAATTTTCAACCATTTTTCAGTGAAGCCAACATCTGTGGAAGCCAAAACAATTAAGCAAACAATCGAAGAGTGTAAAGCTCCAGGCATTAAGGCAGAGGAAAAATATTGCGCCACATCTTTAGAATCAATGGTTGATTTTAGCACTTCGAAGCTTGGAACAAGAAATGTTGAAGCAATCTCGACGGAGGTATTGGAAAGAGGAGCCACCATGTCCATGCACAACTATACAACAATGCCGGGACTGAAGAAGTTGGCAGGTGACAAAGTCGTTGTGTGTCATAAGGAGAACTATCCCTATGCTGTGTTTTTCTGCCATGCAATAAAACAAACAGCAGCTTATGTTCTCTCCCTGAAAGGCGATGATGGGGAGAAGGTTAAAGCAGTAACCATCTGCCATCTAGACACATCAGAATGGAACCCAGAGCATTTGTCCTTCAAAATCCTCAACGTTAAGCCCGGAACCGTTGCCATATGCCATTTCATTTCCACTGATGGTATTGTCTGGGTTCCAAAACACAAATCTGCATGATCATCACTTAGCATGGGTTGCACCCTAGGCCTGCATAATTATCTCCCTACTTATTTCTGCCTCTTCATCATGTGGTGTAAGATATATGATGAGATGAAGTTTTCAGGATTAGTGGTCGGGTTGCCTAAAAAGCACAGATTACAGAAACTGCTTGAAATTAACTCGATCATGTTTTCTCTTGTAAGACTTCAACTTGTACTCTTGAAGCATGCTATATTTATGAAGAGACATTAATCTATATATTTTTTTTATATATGCTTTGGCTTTGTGGTTGTACCCAATGTTTGAGTGTTGAATTGTTACGTTGGAATAGGCTGCTAATGCATGTAGTTAGAGAAGCCTTCATTTATATCAAAGTCCTCAAACTATCAAGAACTAATGTATCCAGAAACATATACCAAGACGCAAAACAACATATTTTCCATGCTCTGTCTGTAACGCCAAAGCAAACTTCCTTTATCACGTCATTTAAAGGAGCAAATTCCAGTACTAATCTAATCCATCATGTAAAGCATACAAGTGCCTCCCTAACTTTTATATCTCATTTTTATTACCCATTTTACCCTTTAAAATAATACAAATTTATAAATAAATCCAATCCTAGACATGTATTTATAAAAAAACCCAAACACTATTTAAACATAGAAACACACCCAAAATCAACTCCAAAATCAACAATTGTATATTTTTTGGGTGTATTTATAAATGGGTTTTGAGTGTGTGTAATGATGGGTTTTGGGTGTGTTTATAAAGTGTTTTGAGTATTGGGTTTTTTTATAATTTCAGCCCCCATTTTGGGTGTTTTATTGAAACTAAAATTCTGATTTAATGCATGTTTTACTCATAAGAGAACTATAAACTAAAAATTCTATACTCTTAACACAAAAAATGAAAACTAAAAACTAAAATTGAAATAGTTTCAAGCAATTGCATGTCAGACGCTATATATAATGTATCAGCCATGGTTTGTTTAATACGCGGTCATTTTGGTCATTTTCCCATTCAAAATATTGAAATTACGAACTACATACCATGAAAGATAAGAAACTAAAAGCTTCAAGAAAATAGAAATGTGCTACAAACATAGCAATGAAGATGTGGAAGCATTATCTCAGATGAATGATTCTGAAGTGGAAAAAACAAGAACAAAAATAGAAGTGAGTTAAATTTGCACCTGCTATGTTCAAACGACAAAGTTGGTTTCCCTTTGGTCGATTACAAGAGAAGCTCAATGCAGCTTACTTGGTTCCTCTGGTAGATGGAAATATAATTTTTCCATTAAATCCTTGGAATCTATACAAAATTGAAACACAATTAATCGGCATTGAATTGCAGCTAATTTCTTAAACAAATCACGTTAAAAATGTAATCAAGGGTATTATAGGAATTTAAAAAATATAACATTTAACACATTGAGCTTGATTAGGTAACTATATAGACTTCAACTTGTACTCATAATAAAGCATGCTGTTGTGGTTCTACTTAATTTCATTCTCCCCAATGTTTGAGTGTTGAATTGTTACGTTGGAAAACAACATATTTAGAGAAGCCTTCATTTATATCATAGTCCTCAAACTATCAAGAATTAATGTATCCAGAAACATACCAAGACGCAAAACAACATATTTTCCATGCTCTGTCTGCAACACCAAAGCAAACTTCCTTTATCACAAAAGGATCAAATTCCAGTACTAATCTAATCCATCATGTAAAGCATACAATCTACTAGTGCCTCCCTAAATTTGTCCATTGGATATGTATGTGTCACGCCCCGATTCGAAAATAAGGAATATTCTTGAATCAGGATGTGAGTCATACCATAGACATAAGAATAAAATCCTACAACCATGATATGATGAGAAAAAGAGCCACAAATAAAACAAATTTACTTAACAACACAGAATCAGAGTCGCAGTAGCTCGTAGTTAAGTACACACTAAGATCTTTATCAAATAGTTGACTATTTACAAAAGTTAATTACACAAATTGATAACAAAAACCTAGTAGCTTGGTTGAAACCCGCTTCCTCAAACTTCGCATTGAATCCTGCACAATCTATTAGGGTATGAGCATTCTAATGCTCAGTAGTGTACCGTCAAGCCCCTCAAGGTCAGTTATCACAGTTAATCAAAGTGTCATGCATCAAACAACATAAGATACATAAATTATGCAACCATACCAAATAAATAAACTTGTATATGCAGTGATGTCATGAACTCACTCCCTTCTAATCCCACTAATTCATACCTTAGGGCAACAAGTCTACATGTCCCATACCATGTGCTTTACCACTGTGGCTCCGAATACCCTAAAATATGAACTAGCGCCCATCCGTCCCTTAACCCAATTTTCTTTTGTTTACAAATTTCTCAACTTTCAATTTTCATTAGAGGCCCTGCTTCCATCACCTCATTATATTCAAGCCCTGCTCCCGTCACTTGAATATATTTTACTTTTTTTCTTACTCATATATATCTAAAGTCTTCTCCCACCCCTTAGATGATAGGACCCGACCCAAATCCAACTTTGGAATCCGAGACGAACCCTGTGATTGTCCGACAGCTGGCTAATGCCGGCACAAAAGACTAAATTGCCCTTTTAACTGAAATCAAATGAAATTCAAATGCGACTTCTACCGAAAATTCGGCAGTCTCCTGTAAACTGAACATTTTCCAAAAAATTTCCACCTATAAACAAGCATAAGTGTTTAAATATATATCACAGCTGCCAATATGTATCGAATTATTCCAAAAGGAATCAAGCATCATAACATTCAGGTCTCATTCATCTCAACTTTCAGAACAACAATAATGCATTGGTAAACTCAAAAATTCTAACTCATGGCTGCACCTTATAACCATAGGTTGCCTACGTACCCTTACTGAGGGATCAAGCCACATGCAGTTCTTACGTTACAAAACCACTCTAGTTCTCATTTTCTGTTCCAAGTTTCCTGGTATTACTCACATGACAATATCTATATTTAAATGAAGGAATAAAAGCATTTATATCAAGTAATCATGCTTGCAAAACCATAACCATCAATTCCTCGTGACAACAACGGTGACACGTCCTGACCTGTAATCCTCGCTAGACTCAGGAGACATCCGGTCAACCTGGTCCGCAATCCTCGCTTCCACAGTCCGGATAACTCTAAGACTCATGGGGCAAAATATACCAGAAAAACTTAAGATATTTAATACTATATAAAATAATGCAAGATAAAGATAAATGAACATAATAAAATAAGTTAAAAGATTTATAAGTTCCGAACACCCTTGTATCGAACTCAAGTAAAGTTCATAAATAAATATATATATATTTATATATATATATATATATATCAATAACTTGATTAGAATCTATATATATATTTCCATCTATCGCTTGTAAAACAAAAGTTATGCTTAGGAAAATAATGGTAACTATATAAAATCCTCAAATTTAGTTTAAAAGCATCTCATATCTTAATTTCTCTCCACCTAGGCGTACCCCCATATCTGATCCATCAATTCCAATGATAATTCGTCAATTCCATCATCGCAGGTCTCGGAAACATAAAGTTAATTGAGCCGCATTCCTCGCAGGTCTCAGATATACCACTTCAATCTTAGCCGCAATCCTCGCAGGTCCCGGAGACACCAAATCCATCCGAGCCGCATTCCTCACAGGTCTCAAGGGACTATTAGTCAGCCTGAACCGCAATCCTCGCACCACACGGTTTAAGCATTCTCGAAACTCGTGGGGCATTATCATAAATAACAAACTGTCTCAAGGCAACTGGGGAGTATCCTCGTGGTGGGTTTGAAAACTATAACCCGTCATTTATATAAACTTTCAATAACTTGGTTCTCAAGTAAACTTAAAATATATATATATATATATATACAGTCCCCTTCTATTGATGGATCCCTCAAATAATTTTATTTGAGGGACACCCTTTAGGGTACCCTACAGTTTTATTTCCAATGATCCAAATCATCTATTTTTTAGGTCTTCATTCATAGATCATCCTTACAAAAAATTAGACAAATCGGAAACTGTTTCGACATCCAATTGTATCATACAAAATCAATGAACACGATACTTCAAGAAAGTACTAAAATTTCAATAACTCAATTGAATGGTCAAATGATATCGGATTCAAGTGATTTTTTGTAGAGATGATCTTTGAATGTGTATCTACAAAATAGACAGTTTTGATTAGTGAAATACAATTCGGAGTGGGCCCTACAAGGGGTGTCCCTCAAATAATCTTATTTCAGGGATCCCTCAATGGAAGTTCTCTGTGTGTATATATATATATATATACCAAAATTTGATAAAAACCAAAAGCTATAATTCTTCCTTTTCAACCATTGAATATATAAGTAGGTGATAAATAAACAAATGATTAAATACTCATACTCTTCACATCTGAATACAATAAATAAATAACTTCCAAACCTTTGGTCCAAATTCCTACCCTAGGTAAAACACCCTATTTGGAACCATTTTTGTTCTTGGACCAAAGCCAAAAACCAACTGGAACGAAGCCAAAACCGTCGGCATAATAAGGGTACATGGGACAATCTGTAAAACTTCAAAATCGATCTTCAATACCTGCATAAATGGATAGAGCACAAAGAGTAGATGAATTTCCATACCTTACTCGAAAGATTCTGTGGTCGGTGTCGCCGGAAAATGCAAAAATACCGCCGGAAAAAGCCTAACCCTTTCTTAGCTTCGATTCGAGCTCATCGTTAGCCAATCGGATCGGGTCTTAGGTGGGTTTTATAGAGGATGACGAGATGAACACTTTTCGTGAAGGTGGCATGGCCATCCGGTGAACGATAACGTCGATTTTGTGGCTTGGAAGTCGAATCATCGCTACAAAGGATCGCAAAACCAGGAAGGAAAATGGCTCAAGCTGCTCGGGGAGGAAGAAGGAGAGAAAAATAAATACAAATTTATAAATAAACCCAATCCTAGACATGTATTTATAAAAAAACCCAAGCACTATTTAAACATAGAAACACACCCAAAATCAACCCCAAAGTCAACTTTTTGGGTGTGTTTATAAATGGGTTTTGAGTGTGTGTAATGATGGGTTTTGGGTGTGTTTATAAAGTGTTTTGGGTGTTGGGTTTTTTTATAATTTCAACCTCCATTTTGGGTGTTTTAGTGAAACTCCTAAAAATAAAAAGAGTACAGGTACTGTAGTGGGTACTGTAGCAATAAGAAATTTTAAAATTCCCTTTACGTCATTTTCGTTTCTAGACCTTTTCTCCTTCGTTATAACACGGAATTGAGCATGCCGCATGTCTACGAACTCGTATCGTTGAGCCCTACGCAATGGTATCACCCAAATCCCCAAATTCATTCCTGGTCAAAAAATTAACTTTAAACCTAATAAAATATTCTACTAATATAATTGTCTTTTACTAGAATAAATTAATAATTAAATATTAATTAAGGACCTGGTTGTTACATTAGATATACCTTAAACTACACACAGACCCAACACAACTGTATTTATAATGCATATGTAATGCAACACGAACATCATTTATCTCTGCTGAATAATAATACAGATAATAACAATAATATTTCAAATTTAATCGCATGAATAATAATATTCACTCAATTCACATAAAATCCACGAAGAAACATCAATAATAACGTCAAATAATATTCATCGAGCAAAACAACAACAATATTCATATTTATAATATCATATAAAAGCACCAAGATTAAAAGTGACATAGCCCAATCATTGGGAAATCAAGAAACCATACCTCATGTCCAGCTAGTTAAAATACCAAATTTACCCTTCGGAGATTCTCAGAGTTGTCGAATCTACACTTTTGATCCAATTCCTGAACAAATTCAAATTCAAATTATTATTGAGCAGTGTTCACTTTATTTCACCTAAGTCCAAACTTAACCTTATGCATTTCAAAGATTTTGCGTAAAAATGACGAAAATGCCCCTAGGACCAACTCAGGGTCCAAAGGGGTCAAATCTCGTCCAAAATAATCTAAAACTTTGTCTTATGCCCTGTCAACACCAAAACAAGGCCAACTACACCCGTTATCCAAAAGTTACTATTTGGGTATCGTGGGCCCTACAATGACCCATACTTAGAACCACCTCGGATTAACTCAAAACATATATCATTGGACTCGGATCGAGAAATCGAGTCAACTGGACTAAAAATATGGCGTCAGAGGCTGCCAGAATAGCCGCCACTGTTTTCGGTTACTGTTCATCATCTTTCCAAAAAAAAATCTTGCAACTTCCCCTGTTTTTCAGTTTAAAAACCCAGACTTTGTGACATATTTTGACCAACCTAAAGTTAACAAAACCGTGAAAACTTGCAGTTTATTTGAAGCTTATTCTCTCTAGTTTCTAACCCAACAAACCACACTCAAAACGGAGCTAAAACGGAGGAGAAAACGAGCTCCAAATTTGGGCTCGCGACTTTTTTTCCAAACTTTGTACATGTGTTTGACCTATCAAAACTCAACCAAATTCGACGAAACCAATTTTGTTTTTTTCCTTGACATGTCTAGTTTAAAACTCAGCAATGGATTACTCAAAAATCCAAATGATTGGGAGAAAAAGAGAGCCAAACTGAGGCTCACGGACTGCAATTTTCCAGAAAATGCAAATTTCCAGATTTGGTTCAAAATCGTTTCTAGCCATTCTAACACCTCCAAGTTGTTCCTAAGGCTTCTAAAACACCTCTAAACTTCATACCTATCAATCGAACTCATCAAAAGCTCAAAACGAAACCAAAATCAACAACGCCCATACTTGAAAAATTACTCTATGCACCCAACCCGAAAATTGAGATTCAACATCTTACAATTCAATTTTCCCATCTCTCAAATGACTCAACATACTCTTTAAGGAACTAGAGACACACAAACACCAAGTTAAAAATCACAAATTCGAAATTGACTCACCAAACAAATTTTCTCTTCTCTTCTTCTTTTTCTCCTTCTTCTTAGTTTTCTTCATCTTCTTCTTCTCTCTCTCTCTCTCTCTCTCTCTCATATTATCTTCTTCCCAAATAGATTAACAACTCATCCCCAAAATCAGATTTTTTGAAGAGAAAGAGGGAAGGGGGGAAGAATGATGAGAAGAAAAAAAGCTTGGCTTACACGTTGGCTTCTTTTTTTTGTTTTTTTTTTGGCCTACAAGGATATTTTGGTAATTATCCACACATAAGTGTATTTTGGTCATGTTTGTCCAACTTCAAATTAAACACACTTAATTTAATAATCTCAATCCCAAATCACTTGATAAAATACCCATAATTATTCTCCACAAAAATATTATTTTTCACTAAAATATGAAAATCCACCTTGAATTTTTTTCCGGGGTGTTTACAATATGTTACTTTTTGGTAATTTGGTATAGCAGCACCACGTAGTATTGAAATAGTAGTGCAGCTATACCAAATATACCATTTTGCCCCTGCATTTAACAGAAAAGTTAATAAAATTGACTGCAGAATCATTTGTCCTAACGAAACTGAAGTTGAAGGACCACGGGAACGATTTTGAAAATTGAGGGATTCAAATACAAATTGAGTCTAAGTTCAGGGACCAATAAAACGATTAACCCATAGATTTTGGATCCAGTTCCACATCCCAAAGAGAAAACCACAAGTTTGCAAGCAAGTTTGTCCATACTAACACTACGTACAGTATGGGCAGTGTGCTAACTCATCTCACTTTCTCAACCTATCCTATACTTGTCTAAAAGAGTTTCTAATTTAATGTACTGAGATTTACGAAAGAAATATCAGAGAAACAATTTTCAGGCAATAAAAAAATGTCTTGGCAAGAAAATGTACAATTTGTTACATCACTTATTAAATATGAACAGTTGAAAGAAAAAAGAATTTGATGAATCCTTGGCCTGTTTGGATGAGGGATTTTGTTCAGACCTGACAAAGTTCTAAGTCGACACATCAAATTCCTTTTTCCAACATGCAACAATTGTATTTGATTCACAGTTTTGTCTGATATACATCACATCATGCCACTTGCATCAAATGAATTTAATTGAGTGAGGCAATGGGAAGTAATTAAGCTCTATATTGGTGGGTGGACTCTTACTTCTGGAACCCTAATCATTCGTCCATACAGGACTCTAGAACTCTCACACTTCTCATAATGACTACTTAACTCTATAGCTTATTGCATATAGCATATGCAAACACAATTAGAAATTCTACAACAGAAGCAAGATCAATCTCACTATGCCTTCTAAACAAACAAACAAATAAAACAAGCATATTAATTGCTCACCCAAGGTAACAATTCCATTCTTTTCCCATCCATTGAAGCGAAAAAGAGGTTCAAAAATATAATTAGAGCCTTCTCGCCATTATACAAGAGTGTCTGTATAGTCTGTACATTGTAACAATACTACCCTCAATGCGGAAGTACAAGGCGAAAGAGAGAAACTAGAGTTGTTCTTCAATTTCTGCAGGTAAGTTTCGCTAGCACATAATTTACTCTCTTTTTTTCAATCCTTGATTTTGTGACAAACTCTTTGCATTCGTTAAAAATAATTAAAGAAAGGCAGAACTGTACTGAAGGAAAATAAAGAAAGAAAGAAGTATGCTGTGGGTGTGCACAAGTATTATTGATAACAATTAATACAATTTGTAAAACAAACGTATTAAATTTCGTTTTTTTTTTTGTTGGTCAAAACATATTAAATTTCTTCTTAAGCAGCACATTTGAAAATCAAGCTCGTTTGGGACTGCTTATAAGTGCTTATAGCAAGCGCTTTTATTATAAAACTATTGAAATTTTCTTAAGAAATCTAAGTGCTTCTTGGTAAAGCACTTTAGAGTGCTTTCTGAAAAAGCACATAGCAAATTCCGCTTTAGAAAGCGCTTTTATGATCTAGAAGCGTATAATATCTTCTAAACTTTTCTGCCAAACACTGTCAGCAGTTGTCAAAAAAGCGCTTTTAGCTATTCTAGAAGTACTCCTAAACATACCCTTACTTCTCCTTTTTATACCCTTTATCCCAAAGGTATAAAAAGGATTGAGCTACAAACCCACCAATTAATACAACATGCCAAGCCTTAGAAAGGTAAAGCCAGGGTAAGCATAACATGAACAGTGAAAGAGTCACGATTTTCAATTGTTATTTGTTTTGTTAACTTATCAATTAACTAGGTTTCACTACATATGGATGGACTTCAGCAACTATTACTGCAACAAGCGGCGGAACAAATGGAAGGCGATTTTGAAGCAAGACTATATTTGAACACACCTTGGCAACTATTTTATGTCATTGCGGCTGTTGTTCTTCTCATACATACAAACTGTCTGCTCTGTTGTCTCTGTTACTTAACTTAATGTTCAAGTATTTTAGAGATTGATTGAACCAATGTTGTACCTATTGTTTTCTTATAGTTCGTTTGCGTGAGTGGTGGTGATATTCAAATTATTTGTTTGATGTAAGATCAAATATATAATTTTTAACAAATGTATCAGGGGTAACTCCCTTGGCACTGAGAGTTTGAATCGCTCATTTATATACAAACAGAAGAACCTCCACTTCCCTAGTTTATTTGTTTTGGCTCTGTGGAGCATACTTGTAAGTAATTTTCATAGGCACAACCAATTACTCTTAAGCATAATAAGGTGTAACTATTGCAAAGTAATAAGGGTGCTTGTTTTTATGTTTTATTATGTGAGTTGCCTAGAGTTCTGGATGTGTACATATAAGCGCATATTATGGGTTGGTTGGTTTGATCTTAAGCATCTATTGTTTGATTTGGAATAGATTCTGTGATGTTTCGTACATATTTTTTTGGATAAACTACAGTAAAACCCCCAACCTATATGGTCATTTACGAGTTCATACCCGATTTTGCGGACATTTACGAGTACATACTCAACGTCGCGGAAAACCTACAATTTGTCATATTCGTTAGTCAAATCGTTAGTGAATCTATTAAATGCTGATGTGGCAAAAGTGGGGTCTATTTTTTAATTGACGTGGACTTACAGGTGGACAAAAAAATAATAAAAAATTCTTTATTTTATAAAAATTAAAATCATTAAAATTAAAAAAAGAAAAAAAAAAAAATCTCTCCATCACTCTCCTCCCAACCCTTCCCCTAGCACGACTTACTTAGCTACCCAAATCAGCAGCCCAGCAGCCCAGCCAGCCAGCCACAACAAGCACCCCAGCAAGCCAAAACAACGACAACCACCCCACCTGGGTTTTCAACGTCGAAGAAGACCCATCGCCTTTCCCAATTGCCCATCGCACCTACTGATCGCCCCGAAATCTCTCAGCCCCACCTGGGTTTTCGACGTCGACCAAGCCCCATCCCCAGATCTGCTACGTGCCTCTGTAGCTTCCTCCAAATACTTTCCTATGGAAATGTCGCCTGCAATACCATCAGCAAACAAAAGAAGAGCTCTCCCATGTCCTCTTACGATAAAAAATACCAGAATTTCTAGTGCAGATGTTGTTGATGAAGCTGACCAGCAATGTGTCCAGAATTGGAAATTCCACCATCAGCAATGATAGGCACACGATTTTCTCAGCAACCAAACAGCGCAGACCTAACAAAACCAGTACTTTAAACATATAGAACAGAACCCAATACACCACCAAAAAGAAGTATTTTTCACGTATAAGCCATAAGGAAAACTGAGATACCTTATGGCTTTACCAACATCAACACAGCACACTTAATTTACTAACAGATGATACAGAAAGGAAAAAAAAAAGGACCAAGAGGGAGAAATAGTGAACTAAGGAGAGACTAATACTTCTGGTCCTTAGAAGGGCATAACAGAAATAATAGAGCACACTGCTTGAATGCAAGTCAGTATTAGGAGTAAAACAGCTGCAATGACAGAAATAGTTGCCCAAGGTGTATTGAAATAATGTTGCCTCAAATTTGCCTTCAATTCGTTCCAAGGCTCTCTGCAGTAGCTATTGAGGGGCTCAGAAAGAGTAGCAAAGTAGAAGCTTTCATGATCCACAGCAACTCCTCTTCCGAGGTTGTTAATCAGAGTGCACACCTCATTGTAGTCACCAAGCATGTTTTCGACAATCCCATCCTTCAGAAGGAACTCCACATCCTTTTCGGTGTTCACAAAGTCATCCATGAGTGAAAGATAATCACTTATGGTCGTCTATTATATGTAAAGATGATGTTTTTTTATAAAAAAAACCGTCGTCTATTATATGTAAAGATGACGTTTTTTATAAAAAAAACCGTCTTCTATTATATGTAAAGATGACGCTTTTTATACAAACCGTCGTCTATTGTATGTAAAGATGATGCTTTTTATAAAAAAAACCGTCGTCTATTATATGTAAAGATGACGTTTTTTATAAAAATCGTCGTCTATTATGAAGTAAAGATGACGGTTTTTTTTAAAAAGGGTCGTCTATTATATATAAAGATTACAGTTTTTTTTTAAAAAGGGTCGTCTATTGTTAAGTAAAAATGACCTTTTTTAAAAAGGTCGTCTATTGAATGTAAAGATGACGGTTTTTATAAAACAACCGTCGTCTTTATAAACAATCCACGACGGTTTTTATAAAAAAATCGTCCTCTTTACATACAATACACGACAGTGTTATTAAAAATAGTCGTCTTTTCCCCTATAATTAACGATCTTTACCTCTAAACAACGACGATTTTCTTTAAAAACCGTCGTCGTTACAGATAAACAACGACGGTGAAAAGCCGCCGTATTTTGACACCCAAATAGATGTCGGTCGATTTCACGGCGGTTTGAAAATCGAATACACAATGGTGAATTCCCGTCGTCTTTTGCCTTTTTTGTAGTGGTGGGTGATGGTGTTACATGACGTCAGAATGTCGTAGGGAGAAAAAAAAAAGAGTCAAGGTTTCTTATTAATGTTAATAAAGGCATAGCAAAAAATTTGTAGCTCCAATGGTTCAGAGTAGTTACCCATGCACTTGAGATTTTGTGTTTGAATCCCCTCTCCCCTAATATTACTTATATAAAAATAAAAACTTCTAAAAAGACATTAATATTGTATTCTATATTCTATAAAGTTTTGGACATGTTTTATACTGTTGACAAGCCCCTAATACTTTGGTGGTGCCTAGTTTCAATTCGTATGCATTTAATTTGCCATTTACATTTTTGCCTTAATACATTTACGCTTATTTTCATTACTCTAGGGCACCAATGAGCAGTGTATCTATCATGTGCTATATTCATATTTAGATCGGTGTGCTAGATACTAAGTTATATCAAGTTTGATAAAAGTTTAAATTAGGTTCCTTGGGGCCCAAAACTTTGTGAAATAAGGAAAGTTTTGAAGCCAATTAAAGGGGTCCTATTTATTTCCTTTTGTGTGAACCGTTGCTTGATGGGCTTACAGTGTAAGTCAAGTCGGCCCTTGGTGATGACTAGAGACGACTTGACCTAGCTCTATATAAGCATAAGACCTTGCTCTCGTCAAACATGTTCTCTAAACCTAATCTAATCATAAAGAGAGAGCTAAAACAATTTCTAAGAGAGAGCAGAAGTTTTGAGTCGTTCGTGTCTTTTGTCGGAGTTGCTGCGAATGAGTTCTAAGATTGTGTACTCAAGAAAGATGGTGCCAGGTATGTCTTCTATATATCTCAGGTTGTGTGAAAGATCATGAACACGTATACAGAAAATCTAACACCATGACCAAGCCGCAGCACCTCAAAAGATGTGGCACAACCAAAGCTAGTCTGAATCTAAGATAAGAAAACTACCAAAAGAAAAGTAGATCGGCATAGGTCCACTAAAAGGCGGAGAACACTGAAGATCCAATGGGATCCATGGCAAACCGCTTCGGATATGAAGCTCTCTCTCTCTCTCTCTTTATTTATCTCTCTCTTAGCGGCTAGTAAATCGACAATTTAAAATAAATAGACTGGTTTTCTTCAATTATTCTAAAGCAATAAGTCACGAGTCTTAATCTAGTTTGACATCTCACTTTACAACCTAAACTTTCGAAGATAAGTTTGTGCTTACCAGCACCACGATAGGAGACTTTCAACTGTGCTTACCATTTTGTGCTTACCCTTTGCTCAATTGACTATAACTTGCAAATGTCTTCAGTCGGAAAGATTGGTAGAGCTTACTTGCTCCTCTGGTACATGAAAATATATTGATTGCCTCCTTTCTTGGAAAGAGATACTCTTCCTTCCTATAAATCACAGTTTGACACATGTACAAAAATATTTCATCAAAAACAAACTCTGACACACATGTCATATTGCCATTGACAGAAATATAGGAATTCCTACCTACAAAGGAATGAGGGAAGTATTTTCCAAATATAATTTTCTCTCAATAATTAATGTATAGTACAAAGATGGGCTATATAGAACAACTTTTTGTTTGATATAATTATGTAGGATGGGTTTTGCCGGATTGAATTAATGTCCCTTATCTACGAGACCTTATCTTTTTCCCTGGCTAAATATAGGTAGGGCCAATAATGGGTCGTGTGTGTCATGTCAGGATCATATACATGTTAAGAATGCTCAATACAAACCTGACCCGTTTAATAAACGTGTCATGCCAGGTTGACCCACTAATTTCTCGTGCGGGTTTCAAGTCATGTATCGGGGTGACCTGCTAAGTGGTAGCAACTAGTAATTAGTGAGGTAAAAATGTAGACCAAAAAGAAAAAGTAGAGAAAGATGACTATTCGAAGAATTTTTTCATGATCACAATAATGTGAGAATCGGTTATGATGCGCAAAGATATATGTGTAAATAACTAAAGACCAATAAAAAAGAATTAAAAAAATAACAAAGAATCACATCTCAAATTCACAAGGTCGTCAAAAAACAAATTTTAAAAACCTGAATTTTGATAATTTAATCAAGTAATTGTATTTTTTATTTTTTAATATAAAATAGTGATTACATTTTGCCTCTATCTATGTATGAAGATTGAGAAAGAGAAATAAAAGAAATACAAAAATTAGAAAAATGAAGAAAATGAAGAAGAAACGGGTTGGCGGGTTACGTGAGTACTTTAGCGGGTTGGTGGGTTACATAGGTATTTTAACAAGTTTGCAAGTTGACCCATTTAATAAAGGGGTTAGATAAGTATTTTAGCTGGTTGGCAGGTTGACCCAAAACCTACTTATTTATTAAACGGGTCATGGTAGGTTGACTTGAATTTTTATCGTGTGGGTTGAACCCACTAATTTCCCGTGCAGATTTTGAGTCATGTAACGGGTCATATCGGAAATTGCCACCCCTTGGTATACAATGCAAGCTCTTTTCCTTTGTTTTCAAAGTAACAAGAGAAAGCATTAACAGAAGTATAGGCATATTGTGCTAGATTTTATATGTTTATAGCACAACGATCATAATATAACTAGTTTTTTTTTAAAAAAAAATCATAATAATTAATTCTTCTATTTTACCTTTTAGACTAAATAAAAAATAAAAAACTTTCCCTAATTTTTTTTTAGCAATCAATAGTCTAAATTAGAGGAGAGGGAGATTTCATATATACACACAACTATGATGTCGTGGGGATTCGAATTTGAGACCTATTGTCTGTAAATCAAGATTTTTTTTCATTGGGCTAGACCCATTGACAACCCTTTCCCTAATTAAGAACATGTGGTGCAGAACTTGGCCTTGGGAGGTCTTGCTCAATGATCTCAATAATACAGACCAAAATAGACCTTTCATATTCGTAACGTAGCTGGCAGTTACGAGTGCCAGTTATTCGAAATTTACCATATGTTAAATAATTTCATTTATATTTTATATATATAAAATATCATGAATTAATGTGTAAAAAGAAATTCAAATCCAAAATCTTAACTTTATTAAGTTTACTATCCACATGTTGAAAACTTTTTTGCCCACTGGCATATGGAGAACTCAAATATCAGCACGAGATCGTCCAAGAAAAGGCTATAAATATTCAATACAAATATGAATATCATTACCACACACTAGAGAAAAAGTTAATGTAAGACGGCTTTTCTCTCAATAATTAATGTATAGTACAAAGATGGGCTATGTAGAACAACTTTTTGTTTTATATAATTATGTAGGACGAGTTTTGCCCCATTGAATTAATGTCTCTTATCTAAGGGACCTTATCTTTTTCCCTGGCTAAATACAGGTAGGGTTGATAATGTGTTGTGTCGGGTGCATGTCGTGTCAAGATCATATACATGTTAAGAATGCTCAATAAAAATCTGACCCGTTTTGAGAAAGTTTAATGTATTCTATATATGTGTGTTGCACTACAAACAGATATAGCAGCTTTATACATACAGAGCAAGTCTATTCTAAGTAAATACATACTAATTATTTGCTAATTATATTCGGATCCTACAATCTCTCAATCTCATATCATTGACTGATTGCCAAATATATTCTGATCCTATAATCAGTCAATCTCAGATCATTGACTGATTTTCTTTCCTTTAACACTCCCCCTCAAGTTGGAAGGTGGATATTGATGACACCCAACTTGCCAAGAAATGAACCGAATGCAGGTGCCCTCAATGGCTTGGTAAACAAGTCTGCTATCTGTTCTCCAGTTTGCACATATCCAGTCTTGATCTCACCTCTTTCTATTCTTTCACGAACGGTGTGACAATCGAGCTCAATGTGTTTGGTTCGTTCGTGATACACTGGATTTGCTGCAATATATAGGGCAGCTTGATTATCACAAAACAACTTTGCAGGTTCATCAAGAGTAACATGCAGATCATGCAATAGATATCTTAACCAAGTGAGTTCACATGTAGCTGCAGCCATTGAACGATATTCAGCCTCGGCAGATGATCGTGCAATTGTAACTTGCTTCTTGCTTTTCCAGGACACCAGTGAGTTACCAAGAAAGATGCAATATCCCGTGACTGACCGGCGTGTCATTGGGCAACGAGCCCAATCAGCATCACAATAACCAATTAGGTTCAACTTGTTCTGTGTAGAAAATAACAGCCCTTGCCCTGGAGTTCCTTTAAGGTAGTGAAGTAGACGATTTACAGCATCAAGATGTTGACGTTTAGGCTCTTGCATAAACTGGCTGAGTGTATTGACTGCATAAGTAATTTCTGGCCTTGTAATTGTGAGATAGATTAGCTTTCCAACTAAGCGTCGATACCTAGTAGGATCTTTGAGTAGTTCACCTGTAGAAGTTAATGTTATATCAGGTTCCATGGGAACCTTGGCTGGTTTAGCTCCAAGTAATCCAGCTTCTTCCAAAATGTCAAGAGTATACTTGCGTTGACATATAGAAATTCCCGTTTTCGACCGTGCCACCTCAACACCAAGGAAATATTTCAAGGGTCCAAGATCTTTGATTCGGAATTGGCTGCCAAGGAAATGCTTCAATTTACAGATTACCTCCTCATCATTCCCTGTGATGATCATGTCATCTACATAGAGCAATATAATAGTCAGGGAACTTCCATGTACCTGTGTGAACAAAGAGTAATCTGCCTTAGATTGCTTGAAACCAATTCCACATATAGTAGATGAAAACTTTCGAAACCAGCTCCGTGGAGCTTGTTTCAGTCCATACAAGGACTTGTGGAGTCGACAAACAACCTGATGCTCCCACGTGAACCAGTGAGGTAACATGTAAACCTCCTCGTGGAGGTCGCCATGGAGAAACGCATTCTGAACGTCCATTTGATGAAGAGACCATTGCGAGCAGCCGCAACCGTGAGTAAGCAGACAAGAATCAACCGCAACCGGAGCAAATGTGTCAGTGAAGTCAATACCTTCACGTTGGTTGAATCCCTGGGCAACAAGGCGGGCCTTGTAACGATCAACAGAGCCATCGGAGTGGTATTTAATCCGAAAAATCCACTTGGAACCAATGGGACGATGACCGGGAGGCAGAGGAACCAGCGACCAGTGTGGTTGTCTTCAAGAGCTTGCACTCGAGTTCATTGCAGCAACCCATTGAGGGTCATGACAGCCTGTTCATAGGAAGAGGGCTCTACCAATCGGGATATATTACACACATAATTCCGATAAGCAGGAGAAAGACCAGAGTAAGATACATATCGATGAAGGGGATACAGTTCCAGACGTGGAGGAAGAAGCGACTCCGGGCGTGAGCAAGGCGGTGTGATGAGCTTCATAGTCCCGAAGATAGGTAGGAGGACGGGGGACACGGGCAGACCGTCGAGGTAATGAGGATGAGTCAAGAGAAGGAGGATGAGTCTGTGAAAGGTCAAGGAAGAACGACGGCTGATCAGGTCGAAAGAGAGGTGAGGCCGGGGATTGAAGAACCAGAGCCGTCATCGAGAGAAGGGAGAGGCGGTGTGGAGATTGGGGAAGTAGGGTTTGGAAGGATATCAGAATGAGAGATTGGCTGATCAGAGTGGGCCGGGTCTAGGGGAGGTAAGTGTGGGGAATATGGGCCTGGAGACATCGGGCCGGGTAGAGAAGGAAGGTCTGAAGTGGTAGGAGGAGTAGGCAGAATGGGCTGGTCCGTGGGAGGATTAGAAAGGGAGTGAGAAAAAGGAAATGAGGATTCATGAAAAATGACATCCCGAGACACAAAATATTTCTTTGTCTCAAGATCAAAAACACAATAGCCTTTCTGACGAAGAGGATACCCAAGAAAAAGACAACGACGAGCCCGGGTGTCAAATTTGTGAGTGGGGTTAAGGTGAGTGGCATAGCAAAGGCACCCGAAAACTCGTAGGTGAGAATAAGAAGGTGATTTCCCATGTAATCGCTCATAAGGGGTTTTATGAGAGAGTAAGGGGGTGGGGAGTCGATTTATGAGGTAACATGCTGTTTGAAGACTGTCTCCCCAAAATTGCAAAGGCAAGTTAGCTTGGAACCGAAGTGCGCGACCAATGTTTAAGAGATGACGATGTTTGCGTTCAACGACCCCATTTTGTTGAGGAGTATATGTGCAAGAGTGTTGGAAATTGGTGCCATGTTCAAGAAAGAATGGACGCATGGATAGGAATTCACTACCATTGTCAGAACGAAGAGTTTTAATGGTGCGATTAAATTGAGTGGTGACCCAAGAGAAAAATGATTTCAAAATGGTTTGTGTATCAGATTTAAAATTCATAAGATGAACCCAAGTGAAACGAGTGAAATCATCAACAATTGTCAAAAAATAACGTGCCCCAGAATGTGTACGGGTATTATGAGGGCCCCAAATGTCACAATGAATAAGATCAAAAGGTGCAACTGTTTTAATTGAACTAGAAGTAAATGGTAATCTGGTTTGTTTAGCCAAAGGGCAAACATCACAAATTTGCTCAGAATGAAACATTATTTCAGGAATAGTCTTGGATAAAGAGTGAAGGGGTGCAGATGACGGATGTCCGAGACGTTGATGCCAAAGCATAGAGGTACGCCGAACATGAGTAGCAAGATGAGGATTTTGGGTAGGTGTGAGGTAGTAAAGCCCATCAAAATGCTTGCCCAGGCCAATCGTCTTCTTCGTATCCACGTCCTGCACAACACAATAATTTGGAAAGAAAATTACTATACATCGAAGAGCTCGTGTTAATTTACTAACAGACAACAAGTTAACACGAAATTTTGGAACATGTAGAACGCCATCAAGAGTCAAGTCGGGCGATAAATTCATAGATCCAATGTTACGTATTGCTGTCTGTTCTCCGTTGGGCAAACTAACAAATTCATGATGTGTGGCAGTTTGATTATGTGTAGGAGCCGAATGAGAAATGTGATCGGTGGCCCCGCTATCCACAATCCAATATAGCGTGGAGTGTGGATCATGTTGTGCAATATTACAAGTGGGTGTAATGATACCTGTTGCATGTGCTAGAGGCTCGATCGTTACCCTTCTTATTACGAAGCATGGTAACAAGTTCGTTGTACTCCTCAGTGGTGAAGGTTGGGCTATCAACGGGGGTTGTCTTGGTGATGGCGAGGTTGAATGTTGACCGAATGGCTTCAATGTTGTGAGCTGTTGGACCGGAACGCTGGTTTCTGGGCTTAACATTTTTGCCATGCCATTTATGTCCCACAGGGAAACCAATAATAAAGTAGCATCGTTCTTTCAGATGACCATCTCCATCGCAATATGAGCACTTGAGGGATTTGCGGGATTGTGACCAACCTGTGGAGGGGGATTGTGACCAACCTGTGGAGGGAGTGGTGGCCACCGAAGAACGACCGGTTTGCATCGCATGTGGAGTAACCAGATTGTCATGCCTGCTGGTTACCTCTAACTGGCGCTCGTGTTGGAGAACCAGGCCGTGAACTTTGCGTGTGTCAGGTAAGGGATTCATCATGAGAATTGATCCTCGAACCGTAGAGTAGGTGTCGCTCAAACCCATCAAAAATTGCATCACCCTTTCTTTCTCTTCTCTCTCAGCAAGATTTTTTAGTCCTTCACAGTCACAGATAAAGGGCTCTTGGTATGAAGTCAACTCATCCCAAAGAGCTTTCAATTTTGTGTAATAGATGGAGATAGTTTGCGTTCCTTGTCTGCACTCGACAATTTCTTGTCGAATCTGATAAATTCTGGCGTCATTGCTCTGTGAAAACGGTCTCGAAGATCTGTCCAAACAGCAGCCGCTGTTTTAGCATAAAGGACACTGCTGGCGATGTCCTGATGAAGAGAGTGCAAGATCCATGACAGATACCATGTCATTGCAGCGCTGCCAGATTGAGAATTTCGGGTCATTGGATGAAGGGGCCTTGACTGTTCCATCAACCAATCCAAGCTTGTTCTTGGCGCTGAGGCTGAGATGCATAGATCTGCTCCATTGGCCATAATTGTGACCTTCGAGTTTGATGTTAACTAGGGAAAGTCCCGGTGAGTCGGAGTTGTGCAAAGACAGAGGATCGGAAGAGATAGGAGCTGTTTCTGTAGATTTTGATTCACTCATGATGTTGTGTTTCAATGGTGTTTGCAGTACGTTTGTGGTTGTAGCGGAAGGTGTTTGGGCAGAGTCACCAAGATGGGAGCTCTGATACCATGAGAAAGTTTAATGTATTCTATATATGTGTGTTGCACTACAAACAGATATAGCAGCTTTATACATACAGAGCAAGTCTATTCTAAGTAAATACATACTAATTATTTGCTAATTATATTCGGATCCTACAATCTCTCAATCTCATATCATTGACTGATTGCCAAATATATTCTGATCCTATAATCAGTCAATCTCAGATCATTGACTGATTTTCTTTCCTTTAACACGTTTAATAAACGTGTCATGTCGAGTTGACCCTCTAATTTCTTGTGCGGGTTTTGAGTCATGTATCAAGGTGACCTGCTAAGTGGTAGCAACTAGTAATTAGCGAGGTAAAAATGTAGACCAAAAAGAAAAAGTAGAGAAAGAGATGACTATTCAAAGAATTGTTTCATGATCACAATAATGTGAGAATCGGTTATGATGCGCAAAGATATATGTGTAAATTACTGAAGATAAAAAATAAAAAACAAAGAATCACATATTGTCATTTTTGAAATTTTCAGAATCCCATTACTGAATCGTATGTCAAATCTGTTTTCACTTGATATCAGCTTAAGCTTCACTCCCGCATCTCATAGGTCTGTAATGCTGGGTATGGTTAAAGCAGGTCCAAGTACTTCTGATCTCATGAGTGGTTGGCATACCAATCTTTTATACCCCGTGAATTCTTATTTGAAAATTTTAAAAACTGAAAACTAAAATAAATAAATCAACAAAACCCAGAAAGCAGAACACTGCCCCTCCCTCCCATGGCCACCCTTAAGTAGAATGACCCATTTGATAATCATTCAACTATTTTGACTGGTGGCGGCAAAACTCTACAGTTTGACGCTTTGAGCCATTTTCATGCCAAAAAAGTTCCCTAGCGAATAGCATTAATATAATATCTAATAAATAACGTCTTACTTCAGCCATAACCACAAATGGCTAATACAAATCAGCCGAGTAACGCCAGCAAACTTTGGTCAAACCAAGATCCACAACATATAAAACAAACTTATACAAAACAATGTGCAATAAAAACTTACCAGAAAATCAAGACTTATGCTATTCTTGATCAGTTCTTTACCATCAAGCTTGGTTTAATGACTTCATTGATTTCACTCTTATATTAACTGGTTTTTATTTTTTGGGAATGTAAAAATATAGAAGCTCCCAGAGCTATAATTTGTGACGTATATTAATTATCAAATATTTCCAATTATTTGAGATTCTTTTTTATGAACATTTTTAGGGTTAATGGAGATGTTCCAAGGAGTGGATTGTGTGCAGACATGAATTTAGTTAAGTTGGCCAGAGTAGATGTGCTCCTCATTCTGCACTCAAGTTCCCATAGTTTAGATTAAATTAAAGTATAATACGCTTGTATAAAAAAAGGGTGGACCGTGTGAAGACATTAACTTCAATATGTATTGGATCCCTTTCCTGTTAATTAAAAGAGATGTTTAGTCATATACTCATTCTTAGCACTAAAACTATAAATAAACCATACACCATTTAATTTCTATAAAAAAAACCCAAAAAATGATAGGTGGCCCTATTGAATTTAATTTTGATTATTAAATTACTTTGATAACCTATTGAATGTTTTGAGTTTTTTCATGAGGTTTTGGGATTGGGTTTGTTTTAAGAACAATGACAGTTTTGTAATTTAAAAGAAGTTAAAAGTCTTTTTGTTATGTTGTAAATGGGCTTTGGGTGTGTTTCTAAAGTCCATTTCATATAGGGTTTTTTTTTTTAATTTGATCTCTTACAGTTGGTATAATAGTGAATCTGCCTTAATTAAATTAGTATCACTCATAAAGGCTACAGTGGTTCTCGTTTATTTCGTTGGAATAAATTAACTATGAATTAATGGATTTGTTCCTGTTGTATTCAAGAAGTAGTGGTTCTCGTGCTGTTTTTCCCCTGTTTTTCCCCTGTTTTCCTCAACCCTATATTTATCTTTAAAAAAGTTTCCAATATCATGTACGGAAATTTATGAGAGAAATATCTGAGAAACGGTTTAGTATTATATAGTATATACAATTATAACAATATTTTCAGCCAAATAAAAGTCTTGGCAAGAAAACGTACAGTCTGATACATACAGTTTGAATTTGTTAAATATGAAAACTTGGAAGAAAAAAAGACTGATGGATTTGCGTAGTTCAGCTCATTTCAGGAGCTTGGCAACTGGCCTAGTTAGCATGGGCACTTCTTCACATCATGCTTTTCATATGGAAATACAGAGAGATCAGGGCAAAGTAACTTCCAAGTTGGGTGGACATACACAGCTTTATTTGTTAGATACGTATTCACAGGCTTTCCTAGTATCCCTTCTTTGATGAGACCCCAAATTAGCTTCCTGCTAGAATCTGGTGAATGAATAAGAAACCGATTATCAGAAGAGAAAGCCTAATAATGGCTTCTCACTCAATTAATTATCTGAAATTCCTAATTTAAATCAACTCCCTATCATATTAATTAACCTTGTAAATTCCAATTAGAAAATGAAATTGAGTGTAAGAATATGCCAATACTCTTCTACATATACTCTTCAGTGCCAAGTCCGACTGGTTGCACTCCAATCTGACGAAGTGGACCGGAATCAAGACCATCTTCGGCAACGGCTTCACTTGGCTCTAGAGTGGGACTTGTCACACGCTTTGTGAGAAGCCATGTATGGTGCGGCTCAAAACTGTTCCAAGAGAGGCTCTTTTCCTGAAAGTTTTTATAGAAACTGGCATTTATGAAATAATGGGCTAAATTTTGGATACATACGTAAAAAAACTCTGAAGTTATATATTTTCTTCGGCTATATTAATATCCATTTGTTGTCATAATAAATAACTAGCTAGTATGTAAGTAGTATTTCTTTGCTTCATCACTTCACAATACTATCTTTTTATTCATCGAATCACAATACAATACAATACTTGGTACATATATCACCCTACAATAAGCACAGAGAAAAGTTTAACTAACAGACGGGGAGTCATACTGCTCAACATACAATACAAACTTTCTCTTGTTTTTCGTTTCTTCAGTACGTTGGTGATGGAAAAAGGACAAGGAGAATACAGAAAGAGATCCACTTGCTGTTGCTGATGCTTAAGCAATAGATATAATGGAGCACACTGTCTGGATGACAGTGAGTATGAGGAGAAAAACAGCTGCAACGAAAGAGATAATTGTCCAAGGTGTGTTGAAATAATTCTGTCTCAACATTGCCTTCCATTTGTTCCAGTGAGTTCCGCAGTGGGAGTTCAGGGCTTCAGCAACAGTAGCAAAATAAAAGTCCTTGTCATTTATCCAAACCCCTTTTCCAAGCTTATTAATCAAAGTAGACACCTCACTGTTGTCACCTAGCCAATTTTCAACAATTCTATTCTTAACAAGCAACTCCACATCCTTTGGGGTGTTCACAAAACAATCCATGAGACGTACATAATTACTTATGTACTTCTCCTCGTAGTGGCATCGTTCAAATGCAATGAGATTTCTAATTATTAGCTCTGTCTGATCGCTTATTTCCAATCTTGGAATTTCAAGAGTCCCGTCAGCAAATTCAATATCAAATAAGTTATCCGTTGATCCCCCCTTCAACTTGACCTGCCCTGTGTAGCTCTGTGATGCTGGGTGTTCTTATATTTTTGACTTCCCTTTCATCAGTTTTTAATTTCGATGGTAGACATGAAGTTCTTATCAAATCAACAAAATGTTTGACTTCACAAAAACTTTTTCCCTCCAAAACGTCGTCTTTTGTTCCTTTCCAAAAGAAAGGAGTATTGAACACAGCGTAAGAAAGACTAATTATTGAAGGATTATCAGCATAATCAAAATATTTCTCTGGGTCAAAAAGATCCTCCAGAATGAAAAGAGGCAACTGATTTTCAAGCATCCGCAAGTCAGCCAATACATCAATGCGCATCCATGGCTTATTATATATGTAGTCATCCTCATCTCGAAATTTTGGGTTATTGTACCTCAACAAAAACTCAATAATGAAGGCGGCATCCACTAGAATGATTTGCTAAAATATGAAAACTATGAGAGAATATTTGTTTGTGGGAATTTTCTATGTATTCTTCTCCTTGTAGGAGGTCATATTTATAATACAACAAAACCTGAATGGGCAAGTAAATAATAAATTCCTAAATCTATTTACAGTAGGAAATCAGGAATTAAAGTAAATCAATTACAAATAAAATAGGAATCCTTGGTGTGTAAGGAAAGTAAGTCAATATCCACAAGTCACGCCAACACTCCCCCTCACGTTGGTGCATAGATGTCGCCAATGCCCAACTGATCCAGTGAATTGTGGAATGCTTTACTGGAAATCGCCTTTGTCAAAATATCCGCCAATTGATCCTCGGATTTCACAAAAGGAAACTGAAACACTTTAGCCTCAAGCTTCTGTTTGATGAAGTGTCGATCCACCTCAACATGTTTAGTACGATCATGCTGAACGGATTCTGTGCAATGGCTATAGCAGCCTTGTTGTCACAAAAGAGATTCATTGTAGATGTAGGTTTATACCCAAGTTCAGTAAGCAACTTTCTTAACCAAAGAAGTTCACAAATCCCTTTAGTCATGCCTCTGAACTCGGCTTCTGCACTGGATAAAGCTACTACATTCTGTTTCTTGCTCCTCCATGTCACCAAATTACCTCACCACGAATGTGAAGTAACCCGATGTGGATTTTCTATCTGTTACATTACCTGCCCAATCTGCATCTGAATAACCATCAATATTTAGATGACCATGCTTTGAGAACATAAGTCCTTTTCCAGGTGCAGACTTCAAATATCTAAGTATTCGAAGAACTACATTCATGTGGTCTTCACTTGGAGAGTGCATAAATTGACTGACAACGCTCACTGCATAAGCAATGTCTGGTCGAGTATGTGACAAATAGATCAATCTTCCCACTAACCTTTGGTATCTTTCTTTGTTAGTTGGAACTTGATTCAGATATTCTCCAAGATGATGATTCTGAACAATAGGAGTGTCCGCAGGTTTGCAATCTAGCATTCTTGTGTCTGTCAACAAGTCCAAGACATATTTCCTTTGAGAGAGAAATATGCCTTGCTGCGATCGAGCCACCTCAATTCCCAAGAAATACTTGAGTCCACCTAGATCCTTCATCTCAAACTCTATAGCCAGATAGTCTTGTAGCTGTGATATTTCCTGTTTATCATTCCCAGTAATAATCATATCAACATAAATTATTAATGTTGTTACCTTCCCTTTCCGATGTTTTAAGAACAAAGTATGATCTGAGTTGCACTATTTGAAACTATTGTTCTTCATTGCCATGGTGAACCGTCCAAACCATGCACGTGGTGACTGTTTCAACCCATACAATGCTTTTCGTAGCCTGCAAACTGTTCCAGTCCGAGTAGTATTATAACCAGGAGGAATGTCCATGTACACCTCCTCCGTGAGTTCGCCATGTAGAAAAGCATTCTTCACATCAAACTGGTGTAGTGGCCAATCCAAATTAGCTGCAAGGGACAATAAGACTCTGACGGTGTTTAACTTTGCAACTGGAGCAAAGGTTTCTTTATAGTCTATACCATAGGTCTGTGTGTACCCTTTTGCCACAAGTCTTGCCTTGTATCGCTCGATAGATCCATCTGCATTGTGTTTTATAGTAAACACCCATCTACATCCGATAGTCTTTTTTCCTTGTGGTATAGTCTCCAATGTCCAAGTCTGATTTTTCTCAAGAGCTTTCATCTCCTCTTTTATAGCTTGGACCCACTTAGGATCTTTCAATGCTTCAGAGACCTTGGTTGGAATATGGATAGCAGACAACTGATGCACAAAAGCCTTGAGTGGTTCAGACAGCTTCTCAGTAGATACATGATTTGCAATTGGATACTTGGATGTCTTGCCAATATCAGGTGAATAGCGGTTTGGTGGCTTCCCACGATTTTGCCTGAAAGGTAATTGATATCCAATAGTTTTATCCTCTAAATGCACAAGTCTAGTAGGAGTAGTTACCTCAAGAATATTCTCGTGAGATTGGTCTGTTGGTACCGCTGAGTTAGAGGGGTCTTCATCTTGTTGTTCTCAGTATTATCTGTAGGTGTGAGACTCGGATCGAAATATCTTCGTATGGATCTGTGGGTCGGTAATTGATCGCTATGAATGGGCGATCGGTCGCTGCAGAGAGTAATCTTGTGCTCCGCACTGGATGATCAATCATTTCGTACATAGGAGAATTTCTTCGTTTTCCAAGTTGCTCCACTCGCTCTTCATTTCGTATCTCCCCAAGCGTAGAATTGGATGATGGGTCATGGAAGAACAGCTCAGATTCCGAAAGGTCACATCCAAAGTGACATAGGTACATCGGGTAGGAGGGTGATAACAACGGTAGTCTTTCTGATGAGTGGCATAACCCACAAAAACACAACGAAGCGCACATGGATCAAGTTTGCTACGTTGATTTTTGTGGAGATGAACGAAAGCCACACATCCAAAGATTCGGGTGTGAGTACCAAAACAGAGGGCAGAGGTCTGTGTTGCGCAAGCACCTGTAATGGAGTTTTAAAAGTCAAAGAAGGCATGCGGTTGATTTGGTGAACTGCAGTGACAATAGCATCATCCCAGTGATGGCGAGGAACATGACCGCCAATCGAAGTGCTCGGGCGGTTTCAAGAAGATGTCGATTCTTCATTTAGCAACACCATTTTGTTGCGGTGTCTGAGGACAAGTCGTCTCATGGATAATGCCATGTTGTTGGAAGTAAGTCTGAAAGTCATGATTGACAAATTCTCCACCATTGTCGGAGCGAAGAATCTGGATTTGAGCATTAAACTGAGTTTTCATTTGTTTGTGGAATGACTGAAAATGGGAAAACACTTCATTTTTATTCTTCAGCAAATAAAACCATGTCATCCGTGTACAATCATCTATGAATGTGACAAACCATCGAACACCAGAAGGAGCAGTGATAGGTGAAGGTCCCCAGACATTAGAGTGAATTAACGTAAATGGAGTAGTACATTTGTTCGTACTCAACGGGTAGGGCACACAGTGACTCTTAGCCAAAATACAAGTATCACATGTGAAGTCGGAGTCCTTGAAACCTGAGAATAAATTTGGTATAAGATGCTTCATATAACTAAAAGACGGATGTCCCAATCGACGGTGCCACAACCAAATTTGCTTTTGTTTGCTATCGGAGGATGCGTCACATGCATTAGCCATGCCAAGACTGAAGTCATCGACATAATATAGCCCTCTCTTAGTACCACGACCAAGAATCTCCTTAGTGTGAATATCCTGAAGGCACAAAAACTCGGGTAAATGAGTACACAACAATTCAATTGTTCAAGAAGTGACAAACGGACAACAATTTAGTGGATAAAGATGGAACAAGTAAAGTATTAGACAGTGTGAGAGAGGATGAGAGTGCAATGCCAGCCCACAGGATAAGTAACGCCATTGGCATTTGCAATACTGAGTTCGTCGAGGTGTAGTATTCAGAAAATCATCGAGGATCAAACGTCATATGATCGGTTGCACCGAATCAATTATCCAACTTCGGAATCAATCTTATCGGAAGTATGGAATCCATAACCACCATTACTTGGTCGTATTGCATTGTCCTCGATCTTTAAGAGTAGCCCACCAATCGGGATAGCCATGCAATTTAAAACAAGTCTCACGAGTGTGTCTCGGATCATTACAATATGCGCAATCTAGTCTATGTGTCGGTGTCGTTAGTTGAGAAGTCATAATCTGCAGCGGAAGATGCATAGGATAGGTAGAGTAGGAATTCGGATCGGATCCGAGCTGAGTCGGGAGTCGAAGTCGAAATCGGGATCGAGGTCTGAATCATAGACAAATTCGGGGTTGTGGTCATCATCGGAGTTGGGGTCGAGGTCGTCTTCGAGTCGTGGTCGGGTCGTCGTCGTCATAGTCGAGGTCGGGGTTGGGGTCGTCAAAATAGGATCCTGATTTCGGATCGGGTTCGGGGTCATCAAAATAGGATCCTGATTCAGGATCAAATTCGGGGCCAAAGTATGCATCTGTAGGAGTTGAGCCATTTGGGCACTCAACTCAGGTATGGTTGGTTGAGAAGGAGAGAAAGAGTCGGTGGTGTTACCTCCATGAGGGTTGAAAAAATCATCAACCCCCATAGCGGCGGCTGGGGTTTGAAACTAGAGTCAGCAATTCCAAGATCGCCGCTCTGATACCATGCTAAAATATGAAAACTATGAGAGAATATTTGTTTGTGGGAATTTTCTATGTATTCTTCTCCTTGTAGGAGGTCATATTTATAATACAACAAAATCTGAATGGGCAAGTAAATAATAAATTCCTAAATCTATTTACAGTAGGAAATCAGGAATTAAAGTAAATCAATTACAAATAAAATAGGAATCCTTGGTGTGTAAGGAAAGTAAGTCAATATTCACAAGTCACGCCAACATGATTCTTAGAAATTCTTCACTGCTATACCCAATCGGTTCTGCATAACAACTTCTCAATTTTACTTCTTGGCCCTTTATTTTCCTTTTATAAAACTCCAAGTTTAACTGGTTTCTACGTAGAAAATCTCGTAGATACCTCTTTTTGTGATATTCCATAACATTTAAGTGTTCTTTTCCATGTGTAGTGGGCCTATAGAGACTACAAGAGGTGTGTAGGCTTCGTCATCGTTTCCCTGCCGTAGTCTTTTAGGAACTCTGTAGATACACCGCAAAGGGGACAAGGAGAAGCCACCCAATTCCAGCATTAAATCGTATGCGTTTTCTATGTCATTTGGACCTTCATCAATTTCTTCCATTTTCCTCCTGATCATACAGTGATTCAAATATTTCATTATGAACGTTGGAGATGCTTTAAGCAAACTTTTGAAAACAACAACAACAAAAAAAAACATCATGAAGAAAGAGGGAAGGCCGAAAGAGGCAAAATCTTAGTTGTAAGGTAACAGGTTGGTTCGAGGACTCATTGGTCAAAGGAAAGATGGAGCGGAAATTAGGAAGTTTCTTTATTTCCTTTTCTATAATTGATTGTAATTCATTTAAAAGTAGTCTCCAAGTAAACCTAGGATTCCTTATAAGATTTTTAAATCTTTCTATATACTTAGCCTTCTGGCTCTATCAACACATAGAGAAATATTCTTCTCAACAGAGTCTCCAATTTGACATGGTATCAGAGCTCCAATTCTAGGTGTCTCTTTGTTTACAAACCCTAGCCGTCTATAGGTGACACTATCAACACCTCCCAAACATAAGCCAAAATTCCTCCAACTGAAACTATGGATCATACTGATCCTTACCTCTATCAGACACAATATACTCCACCACCCGCAGCAGAAGGTTTCAAATTTGTTAAAATAATAATAATGCACACTTGTACTAGAATAATATAGAAAAGTCTAGAAAAATTGAGAAAAGATGACAAGTCAAATTTGAGCTCTACACTAGAAACATCCTATTAATTATATAATGTATTGTAACTAGAAAATTCTAGACTTATATTATAACTAGTGGCTGGAAAACACTTTTGGAAGTCGGTTACTATGCAATAACCGACTTCACTAGATATTTACCATCCTTTGTGTCGGTTTAGCTACTCTATATATAGCTATAGCTAGCCCACTTATGTATTCAAGTTAAGAAAGTTGAAAAACTACCAGCTGTCTAAACCCCCATCAGCCACCTCTTGTATCCAACTATCTCTCTTGTACCCTTTTTATTTCAATCAATAAAATAAAATAATCTTGTTACTCTTTCAAAAGCTTTCTATTCATCATCAAGCTATTATCCTAAGCCTCTCTTCTCCCTAGAACTAACAAAATTCTCCACTAAGGAGTATGCTCAACTCAAGTCTTTGCTTTGTGATGGTAAACCTCGTGCTAATTTCATAAGTAAAATACCTTCTTTTTGTGCCTTCACGGGCTCATCATCCACAAATCCTTGGATACCTGACAGTGAAGCCACTAATCACATTGCGCCTCCTTCCGGGCTATCTGTTACTACCCCACTCAACTCCACTGTTGATCTTCCTGATGGGTCTCATGCGAAAATCAGTGGCCTTGGTTCCCCATCTCTAGGTCCAAACTTATCTGTTGATTCTTTGTGTGCCTTACTTTCATGTTAATTTACCTTCTGTTAGAAAACTTACATCTAGTCTCAATTGTTCTATTCACTTCTTCCCTACCTTTTGTGTCTTACAGGACTTGACTTCAAAGTGGATGATTGGCCATGGGAAACAAGTTAATGGCTTATACTACTTGCTCACGAAAGAGAATGTTACCACTCCACCATCCACATCCAACACCACCACATGCCACCTCAATCACAAATTCGTTGCTCTCTGGCATCAACGCTTAGGTCATCCCTCCAAAGAACCATCCAAATTTTAGTCTCAAACAATTTCTGTTATTTTATTTGATTTGCACCATCATTGTGATGTATGCCCTTTAGCTAAGCAAACTCGTTTGCCTTTTTCTTCCAGTTCAATAAAAACTGCTCGTCTTTTTGATTTAATTCATTGTGATATTTGAGGTCCTCACCGCGTTGCATCTCATTCGGGTGCAAGATACTTTCTCACCATTGTTGATGATTACACACGCTACACTTGGCATCACCTCATGCATCACAAATTTGACACTAATTTCTTTGCTTATGTCCACAATCACTTTCATTATTCTGTCAAAAGTGTTCGTTCTGTTAATGGGACTGAATTTGTGTCTATGATCTCTTTCTTTGGTGAACATGGCATCACTTTTCAACGCTCATGCCCTTCCACTCCACAACAAAATGGTGTGGTTGAACGCAAACATAGGCCCTTACTTAATGTTGGTCGAGCTCTTCAATTTCAAGCTAATCTTCCTCTTCCTTTTTGGGGAGAAAGTGTTCTCATTGCTGCCTACCTCATCAATCGCCTTCCCCCTCAACAAAAAATCACCATATGAAATGCTTCACCAAACACCTCCCACATATGCTCATATTCGTGTCTTTGGGTGCCTTTGTTATCCTACCAACACCAACTCACCTTCCAAATTTTCACCTAAGGCTTGTCGTTGTGTCTTTGTGGGATATTCATTGGGCTAAAAGGCTTATAGAGTTTATAACCTTTCCACACACAAGTTTTTCTCTACTAGTGACATCGTGTTTCATGAATATGTCTTTCCTTACCACACCTCATTATCAAACACATATCCCATTGCTTCCACACTTTTTCCTAACCCGTTTCTAGACATTTTTCCCTTTAAACCATAATTCCACCTTCAAACAACGTCCAAAACCACAAACTGTCCAGAAACGATCAATCACCCATCGATCACTTTTTTACAGAGAGCATTCAAACTCTCCAATTGAAGAAACAATCGATCGCACCTCTCACGACGATCGATCGCCCCATGACATCGACAATGTTCCTGACTTTCCTTCCCCATAAAATATCCCAACCTCTCCGCCACTTTGTCGTAGCCAAGGTGTCTCCCAACCATCCATTCTCTTACATGATTTTCACTGCAATCAAGCTACAAATGGGTCATCATCTTCCAAGAAGTCAGGTACTTAGTTTCCTTTGTCCAATTACATTTCTTACACCTCTTTATCTCCTTCACACAAAGCTTTTGTTAACCAAATTTCAAGTGTTGTTGAGACCACTTCTTATGCTCAGGCTTCACTCGACCCTCACTGGTGTAGGTGCGGAAGCGCATGTAGAAAGGCTAGTTGATATAAAACATGGGAAATAGTTAGGCATAAAACCTTGGTTTTCTTTCGAGGGTGCATTTGCTAATGCATGGGTTGAGAATCTCTTAATTATATTTAACTTTTCAAACTGACTTCAAAAGCACTAGATTAACACACAAACATGAAATATCGTTTATCTAGCCTCCCTTAGTGTAAAAGGACTGTGACTTCATTAGCTGAAAATACTTTAGAAGAAGGATTGACCTTGAGTTCATTGACATCCGATTTTTTGTTGTTGTATTTATGGGTTTAACCTGCGTTATTTGTTATAAATAAAATTCATTTTTTTATTCTTTCCCAATGAGCTAATAGCTGGAAATCATTAGAATGACAGGTATTGGAAAGAATTTAAAATCTCATTCCCCAATATCGCTTATACAAATAAAATATTTGAAGAAATAACTCTAGCCAAATGGACTGAAGCGGTATTTCAGCCCCAAACCTTAAAATGATATGACAAAATTGTGTATTTAAAAAGTATAGCCGGGCGGCTGTACTCAGTATATATTTACAGTATAGCCGGTCGGCTATACTTTCTAAATACATTCGAATATTTTAAGAGTATTTAATATATTCAAATATTTTAATAGTATAGCCGGACGGCTATACTCTTTAAATATAGCTTGCACTGGCAGAGGACGGAGGTTGCAGTCAAAGTTTCGCTTCTCTATCAACTCAAGCTTTGATTTGTTTTCTTCGGTTTCGGATGCTTCGTCCTCCGGGTTCAGCACCGAAAAAAGACCCAATCCGCCTAGGAGGCCCACCCAACCGCCTAGCACTCACCTCGCCGCCTAGCGCCCGCCTAGCCGCCTAGCAGCCCGCCTAGGCCCATTTTTTAGAGTCTAAAGCACAAGATGCCGAGGATAAACTCGAAACGGTTGCCTCTCAGGCTCAAAAGGTCATGCACTGATGTACTCAATTCATCTTTGGTCTATGGCTATGAGTGTGTGATGTTGTTAGTGTGCTGTTCATTTTTCCGTCGGCTTCTTTCTCTGTGCTTTCAGATGGCTGACATTGTTACAAAACAATGGATTCAAATTCAGCGGCTTGAGCAGGCTCTTCATATTACACAAGTAAGTTTTTCTCTGCTTGAAACAGGCTTCAGGTTCTTTATTTGCTAAATTCATAAGTTTTGCTGATTCACTAATATTTGCTAGTTTCTTCTTGGTTAGACTGCTTTTCATTCTTTGGATATTGCATTTATGTTATAGATTTTGACATTTGATCATACCCTCTTGTTCGCTCTGAGAAAAAAAAAAAAGAAAAAAAAGAAGAAGAAAGATTTATCTCCTCCTCCTGTGTTGCATAGGAACCCAAAACCAACCCACCAAAGAACAGAAGAAAAAAAAATTGAAATATTACACCACCTCAAGTGAAAAATCTAATTCATTTAAGCTTTTATATTTGTTCTTGTATCAGCATCTGTGTTTCTGTTGTGTGAACTCCACCTCAACTCCAAAGAAAACAAAATAAAATAAAATTAGAGGGTGCATTTGCTAATGCATGGGTTGGGAATCTCTTAATTATATTTAACTTTTCAAACTGACTTCAAAAGCACCAGATTAACATACCAACATGAAATATCGTTTATCGAGCCTCCATTAGTGTAAAAGGATTGTGACTTCATTAGCCAAAAATGCTTTAGAAGAAGGATAGACCTCGAGTTCATTGACATCCCTTTCACTATAAAATCCAGGCTTTTAAGGTTGAGGCAATGACCCTTCAATTTTGAAAGATAGCAAAGATTCTTCAGCAAACATCTCCAATTTTGAAGGATTCAAATGGTGACAAATATTTTAATCTGATATCTTAACAATTTGTGTCTAATAATGGCTAATATGCCGTTAGAGAAACAGAGATGGAGGTGTGCATATCACTGTGCTGATTGTAACATTTGGCTAATATGTACCTACAGGAACTACGAATATGTCTATTTTCTAACTGTCCAGAATTCAGTCCCATATAGCATGGCTGGTCTAACAGATGTTCTATGAACTTAGCTTTCAATTCTAGCATAATATGATGATCACACTACATATATGCTTAACAAAACCCTCCATTTTACCTATCGTGCTTTGATTCTATGAGCCACATCATCTCCATTCTCCCCTTGTATATATGGATGATTGAGTACATGCTAGATAGTGAAAGTTTTTGCTTTTTGATATACTCTTAGTGGTAAAATTGGTTGCTCTTATGTCTTTTTCAGAACCAAAGGCTCCTCTTGGTTAGCAGAATTCAAAGGAATATGGTTCCAGTGACCATCTAGTAGATGCAACTTTGCCTGCTACTGAAGTCAAATCATCAGAACTGAGTATAAGGAATGGTACAAATAATGTTCACTATTATTATCAACAGTGTCTTATGCATCACGATTCTCTTTCTTTGTTTTAATGAAAGTTTGTAACTTAAATTTGTGTTTCTTATAAAAAGAAAAATTATAAATTGCTCTTATTGTAGAGTTCACGCAATAGAATTTGGTTAGTAAAATATTTTGGATGTGTTATTATAAGTGTGAAGATAGCATTTTATTCCTGTGGTAAATGGATGCTATATGTGCAATGCTTATGATTTCTTATCTCAATTATAGGAGAAACAAAGACTTCCGTAGCTTCCGGAAATGAGCATGTTGGGGAGAAGCAATTAACGGATGTCTTAGTTAATTGGTGAAACTTCTTATAAGAAGATGGAGTCCAAAATAGTAAAGGAGCCACGCACAGTTCCAACAATAAGGCACTCATCACCTATTTCCAGTCCAGGCAAGGGATATGACTTACACATTATTATTTTATTTATTTTGGAACTACAGAATTGGTTATACTTTAAGCCTTCTTTTAAGTTTAATAAAATTGGTAATATATTTAGGTGTTATATTTGGGTGTCCAATTCTTTCCTAACAAGTTAAGAGTATATATCTTCGCAACATTGAAATTGTAGCACAATTGTGACTGGTTGGTAATTTTGTTGCCTTGTCGTTTATTGAACCTGCCTTCCTTCCTTTATGTGGTAACACTTCTGTTGTTGAACATAATCATGCAGATAGTGAAGAAAGAGATCTCGTGAATATTTTTGCTAGTCTCAGTCTAAAGCCTTCAAATCTTCCTGCTCAAGATGCTCCTTGGAAGTGGGTAACTTCTCCATTTAAGATGTTACATATGTGTATTCTACCATGATTTCAACAACTCGTGCTGTGATTTGAATTAGAGTTAATATATTGTAGAAGTTAATATACTGTAGAAGTTGAATTAGAGTACAACTTCGATCTTCATGTTTTAGAGTCTAAAGCACAAGATGCTGAGGATAGACTCGAAACGGTTGCCTCTTAGGCTCAAAAGGTCATGCGCTAATGTACTCAATCCATCTTTGGTCAATGGCTATGAGTGTGTGACGTTGTTAGTGTGATGTTCATTTTGCCATTGGCTTCTTTCTCTTTGCTTTCAGATGGCTGACATTGTTACAGACAATGGATTCAAATTCAGCGGCTTGAGCAGGCTCTTCATATTACACAAGTAAGTTTTTTCTGCTTGAAACTGGCTTCAGGTTCTTTATTTGCTAAATTCATAAGTTTTGCTGATTCACTAATATTTGCTAGTTTCTTCTTGGTTGGACTGCTTTTCATTCATTGGATATTGCATTTCTGTTATAGATTTTGACATTTGATCATGCCCTCTGGTTTGCTGAGAGAAAAAAAGAAAAAGAAAAAAGGAAGATTTGTCTCCTCCTCCTGTTGCATAGGAACCCAAAACCAACCCACCAAAAAACAGAAAAAAAAAATTGAAAGATTACACCACCACAAGTGAAAAATCTAATTCATTTAAGTTTTTATATTTGTTCTCGTATCAGCATCTGTGTTTCTATTGTGTGAACTCCACCCCAACTCCAAAGAAAACAAATAAAGAAAATTAGAGGGTGCATTTGCTAACGCATGGGTTGGGAATCTCTTAATTATATTTAACTTTTCAAACTGACTTCAAAAGCACCAGACTAACACACCAACATGAAATATCGTTTATTGAGCCTCCATTAGTGTAAAATGACTGTGACTTCATTAGCTGAAAATGCTTAAGACGAAGGATCGACTTCGAGTTGATTGAGATCCCATTCACGATAAAAACCAGGTTTTTGAGGTTGAGGCAATGACCCTTCACCACTCAGCATTACAACTGCAGCTGGCATGCTCGGTCTATCTGCCAGGTTATGCTGCACACTTAAAAGACCTACATGAATTGATCTCACAACTTCATGTGGATCACTGGAGTCCCCTACTGATGCATCAAGCACTTCAATGGACCTGCCTTCTGTGTATAGCATCCATGCCTAAAGGAATTGATCAGAAGTTCAAAACCATTGTGCTTAATTAAAAGAAGAAACAGAAACAAGTAATGAGTAAATCCTTTGTTCCTCTTCCCACTCGCTATCTCTAGTACCAACCCACCTATTCTTCAGCTCATTGAAATCCTCTGTTTCTCTTCATGTGTAACCTCATTCTTCAACTCATTGAGTCCTTGTCTAGAATGTTTTGAGAGCCTTTTCACATCTATTTCTTGTCCATCTTTTAATGTACCCTGAAATCCACTAGCCACATATGATTACCAAAATCCATACTCTGTTGTTTGCAAACGTTCAATATACGACTTGTATCCATGGTCCTGACCCAAATGACATGTGGAAACTGTCAAGCTAAATGTAGGGAGGACTATATTTGATTTTACCTTAAAGACTGATCCGAAACCACCTTCTCCAAGTTTATTGTTGTTTGAAAAGTTTTTGGTTGCACAAACAACAGCGGCCAAGTCAAATAATGTCAATTCCAGATCTTCCTTTTGGCCGGGCTTTAGTTCTCCTATGAAGTGCGTTGTGAAGTAAATAATGTAGCATGGAACCTTAGCTTAGAAACCAGAGAGGCAACAGCAAAAAATTTCCATAGAACTGAACCTACCTATCTTAGAAAATGAAGGGGCAGAAGAGTAGAAAATCAAATAGCTTACCATATTTTTGTTGCTGGTTCTTCCTCACATATAATAGCAGGGGAAGGCCCAGGATCAGCAGTCCAGTGGACAACACAGTACTGGTTACTATGATCTTTGTATTGTGTCCTTGATCTAGGAATGAAGTATTTGAAAGCAGAAGATTTGAGGAGTCAGAAATTCATAAAGAAACAAATATTTACTTTTTATCATCCAACGAACAATTAATGCTAGTTTCTGAGACAGTTCTAAAGAAATATTTTTCTAACAATGTCAAAAGTTTTCTGGCTCTATCTTGTTTCTAATCATGTCACTGTTGGAAGATTTCTTTCTTCTTTTTTCCTTGGTGGTTTTTATTTTTCTTTCAAACTTTGTTTGAAACCGCAAGATGATTCCATACCTAGTTCTCACGAAGCCATTCTTATGTAAATATCTTGCCCATTTATATTGGAATATCTTATATCAACCAGATCGCTGAACCACAGCAAGCGGATATCCAAATTTGAAAAGCAGTGCAGGAGCAGTTGTTCATGCACATCATCTCACATTCCTTGAGGTTCATACTTGTGTTATACCAGGATTGTTCTGTGCTTGGCAATTTCACCCCAGAGTACTTCTTAAAGATGTCTCCACTGCAATTCAGTTGGCTCTTTCTCACACATCTATATGACCAATCCACCAAGTCCCAGTCTTGTTGAAAGTCGGTATAAATCCTTTCAATCAGCTACATACTGGGGACTTGTCAATACTACATGCACCATTCGGACCACATATTCCATATTTGTCACAGATATCAGTCGTTGCTATTAGATAAATAACCCAACCTTGGTTTCCATCACTCCCGATGTAGCTCAGCCCAAATCCATCTTGAGTTAATGCCAGCCTGAAAAGAGTTGAGCGGTTAAGAAGCCTATAACCATAATATACTTCATCATCATTATCCAACACAAAATCATATGTTGGATTTAAATTATGCATCCCACTAAATTGGATTCCATTCCATGGTGCAGTCCGATATTTTATAACAGAACCCTCCCTCAGAATTAATTCATGGTACCCATAAGGACCAAGTTGATATGGATAATGTCCTTGAGAAGGATCCTGGATGCTTTTCCAGGGTGTAAGATGCCAATTAAAACCTGTGATTTTGTTCCTAACAAGCTTCATACCTGGTATTAATGTATCACTTGGGTAATCAAAACTCTGCCATAAAATATTATCAGAGTCATTATGACCATTGCCATCTGTCACAACAAGATTTACGGAATCCAAAAGCTGTGCCCCTGGATTCTGTGCAGAACTTGATGTGTTGGAAGACCTGTAGGGTTCTTATGGTCGACAGGGACAAGAATTCCAGGGCTGCTCAACTTGAGTACACCTGATGAACCAGTGATGGGTGTGTTTCTTTTAGTCTGCACTATGCATGGAGAGTCTGACTCTAATTAGAAGATAATTGTATGAATTTGGTAAAGATGTCTGTAACTGTCTCTCACCTTAAAAAAATTTCACAATTAGCAGCATTGGCAATACTTTATTAGAAACCCTACAGTATATAGTTAAGTTGAGTAGCTGGGAAGACAATTAGTAAGATCTTTAGTCTTTCTCTAAAAGATACAGTGGAGTCCTTTGCGAATCCTTTAACTTTTTCCGTCTCATCGTCAACCATTTTCTAAAAGCATCATTCAAATATATCAACAGACTGAGTGCTCCAATACATAAGACCACATTTCCATCAGGGAGAGTACATCAGAATAAAGTACATGCCTATCCAAATGGATGAAGTTGCATACAAAATGAAGTTACCTTGATGCTATCCTGGAATTGAGGAGACGTCTTTATCAAAATTCTCAGAAACCTAGAAGTACATTACGAGACTGATCCCCTCTCCATCACTATCACCAAGACACATTGCAACAGGATAAGTAGGCAATTGCAACAAGGCGCAGAGCAATATCATTAGATATTGCCAAAATATAACAAACAAAAGATAACAAGATAAATCAATTCTGAAAAAATACCTGCATGTTTACAATGAACACTTTCCCATATGCTTTCACTTTGGGAAGCTCAGGATGCTGGGCAATGTGATGTATCTTTTTGGGGCATATAAATACAGCAACACCTAATGGAGTATATGGACTGTAGTTCGGAGCAGTTGACTTTCGTTATCTCTGGATGGTAGACCAACAGAAAATAATATTATCATTAGCCGGTATAGCCGCGCCGCATGGATATACTGTTTATTAAAACCCCAGTCCAGCCGCATGGCTATACCCTTGTATTTAAATACTATTTTTTTTTAAAGGATGACCCGCATAGCGCTTAGCACCCACATAGCAATACAGCGCCCAAGTATGCTATACCCTTTTTGGTAATTTAAAGTATATTATTTTTAAGAGGAATATCGCTGCAACGACGATACTATTTAGGGAGTTTCACTAAAACACCCAAAATGGGGGTTGAAATTATAAAAAAACCCAAGCACTATTTAAACATATAAACACACCCAAAACCCATCATTATACACACTCAAAACCCATTTATAAACACACCCAAAAAGTTGACTTTGGGGTTAATTTTGGGTGTGTTTCTATGTTTAAATAGTGCTTGGGTTTTTTTATAAATACATGTCTAGGATTGGGTTTTTTTATAAATTTGTATACTATTTATTTAAAAATGAAACTTTAAAAAAAAAAAAAAGAAGACCCCGGCAGGTTTAGACTATAAAATATATACCTTAAAATGATTTGACAAAATTGTATATTTAAAGAGTATAGACGGGCGGCTATACTCGCCAAATATATTAGTATCTTTTTACAGTATAGCCGATCGGCTATACTTGCTAAATACATTCGAATATTTTAAAAGTATAGCCGTGGAATATTTTAACAGTGTAGCCAGGCGGCTATACTTTGCAAATATGTTCACAAAGCTTATACTCGCAGACGACGGAGGTTGCAGTCGACGTTTCGCTTCAAGCTTCGATTTGTTTTCTTCGGTTTCGACTGCTTCGTCCTCCGGGTTCGGCACCGAAAAAAGACCCAACCCGCCTAGGACGCCCGCCCAGCCTCCTAGCGCCCGCCTAGCCGCCTAGCTGCCCGCCTAGCCCCATTTTTAGAGTCTAAAGCACAAGATGCCGAGGATAGACTCGAAACGGTTGCCTCTCAGGCTCAAAAGGTCATGCACTGATGTACTCAATCCATCTTTGGTCTATGGCTATGAGTGTGTGATGTTGTTAGTGTGGTGTTCATTTTGTCATTGGCTTCTTTCTCTTTGCTTTCAGATGGCTGACATTGTTACAGAACAATGGATTCAAATTCAGCGGCTTGAGCAGGCTCTTCATATTACACAAGTAAGTTTTTTCTGCTTGAAACTGGCTTCAGGTTCTTTATTTGCTAAATTCATAAGTTTTGCTGAGTCAGTAATATTTGCTAGTTTCTTCTTGGTTGGACTGCTTTTCATTCTTTGGATATTGCGTTTCTGTTATAGATTTTGACATTTGATAATGCCCTCTTGTTTGCTGAGAGAAAAAAGAAGAAGAAAGATTCGTCTCCTCCTCCTGTTGCATAGGAACCCAAAACCAATCCACCAAAGACCCCAAAAAAAAAGAAAAAAAAAGAAAGAAATATTACACCACCTCAAGTGAAAAATCTAATTCATTTAAGCTTTTATATTTGTTCTTGTATCAGCATCTGTGTTTCTGTTGTGTGAGCTCCACCTCAACTCCAAAGAAAACAAAAAAATTAAAAATTAGAGGCTGCATTTGCTAACGCATGGGTTGGGAACTGACTTCAAAAGCACCAGATTAACATACCAACGTGAAATATCGTTTATCGAGCCTCCATTAGTGTAAAAGGACTGTGACTTCATTAGCTGAAAATGCTTTAGAAGAAGGATAGACCTCGAGTTCATTGACATCCCTTTCACTATAAAATCCAGGCTTTTAAGGTTGAGGCAATGACCCTTCAATTTTGAAAGATACCAAAGATTCTTCAGCAAACACCTCCAATTTTGAAGGATTCAAATGGTGACAAATATTTTAATCTGATCTCTTAACAATTTGTGTCTAATAATGGCTAATATGCCGTTAGAGAAACAGAGATGTAGGTGTGCATATCACTGTGCTGGTTGTAACATTTGGCTAATATGTACCTACAGGAATTATGAATATGTCTGTTTTCTAACTGTCCAGAATTCAGTACCATATAGCATGGCTGGTCTAACAGATGTTCTATGAGCTTAGCTTTCAATTCTAGCATAATATGATGATCACACTATATATATGCTTAACAAAACCCTCCATTTTACCTATCGTGCTTTGATTCTATGAGCCACATCATCTCCATTCTCCCCTTGTATATATGGATGATTGAGTACATGCTAGATAGTGAAAGTTTTTGCTTTTTGATATACTCTTAGTGGTAAAATTGGTTGCTCTTATGTCTTCGTCAGAACCAAAGGCTCCTCTTGGTTAGCAGAATTCAAAGGAATATGGTTCCAGTGACCATCTAGTAGATGCAACTTTGCCTGCTACTGAAGTCAAATAATCAGAATTGAGAATAAGGAATGGTACAAATAATGTTCACTATTATTATCAACAGTGTCTTCTGCATCACGATTCTCTTTCTTTGTTTTAATGAAGGTTTGTAACTTAAATTTGTGTTATAAAAAGAAAAATTATAAATTGCTCTTATTGTAGAGTTCACGCAATAGAATTTGGTTAGTAAAATGTTTTTGATGTGTTATTAAAAGTGTGAAGATAGCATTTTATTCCTGTGGTAAATGGATGCTATATGTGCAATGCTTATGATTTCTTATCTCAGTTATAGGAGAAACAAAGACTTCCGTAGCTTATGGAAATGAGCATATTGGGGAGAAGCAATTAACGGATGTCTTAGTTAATTGGTGAAACTTCTTATGAGAAGATGGAGTCCAAAATAGTAAAGGAGCCACGCACAGTTCCAACAATAATGCACTCATCACCTATTTCCAGTCCAGGCAAGGGATATGACTTACAAATTATTATTTTATTTATTTTGGAACTACAGAATTGGTTATTCTTTAAGTCTTCTTTTAAGTTTAATAAAATTGGTAATATATTTAGGTGTTATTTTTGGGTGTCCAATTCTTTCCTAACAAGTTAAGAATATATATCTTTGCAACATTGAAATTGTAGCACGGTTGTGACTCTGGTTGGTAATTTTGTTGCCTTGTCATTTATTGAACCTACCTTCCTTCCTTTATGTGGTAACACTTGTGTTGTTGAACATAATCATGCAGATATGGAAGAAAGAGATCTCGTGAATATTTTTGCTAGTCTCAGTCTAAAGCCTTCGAATCTTCCTGCTTGAGATGCTCCTTGGAAGTGGGTAACTTCTCCATTTAAGATGTTACATATATGTATTCTATCATGATTTCAACAACTCGTGTTGTAGAAGTTGAATTAGAGTACAACTTCGATATTCATGTTTTAGAGTCTAAAGCACAAGATGCCGAGGATAGACTCGAAACGGTTGCCTCTCAGGCTCAAAAGGTCATGCACTGATGTACTCCGTCCATCTTTGGTCTATGGCTATGAGTGTGTGATGTCATTTTGCCATTGGCTTCTTTCTCTTTGCTTTCAGATGGCTGACATTGTTACAGAACAATGGATTCAAATTCAGCGGCTTAAGCAGGCTCTTCATATTACACAAGTAAGTTTTTTCTGCTTGAAACTGGCTTCAGGTTCTTTATTTGCTAAATTCATAAGTTTTGCTGATTCACTAATATTTGCTAGTTTCTTCTTGGTTGGACTGCTTTTCATTCTTTGGATATTGTATTTCTGTTATAGATTTTGACATTTGATAATGCCTTCTTGTTTGCTGAGAGAGAAAAAAAGAAAAAGAAAAAAGGAAGATTTGTCTCCTCCTCCTGTTGCATAGGAACCCAAAACCAACCCACCAAAAAACAGAAAAAAAAATTTGAAAGATTACACCACCTCAAGTGAAAAATCTAATTCATTTAAGTTTTTATATTTGTTCTTGTATCAGCATCTGTGTTTCTATTGTGTGAACTCCACCCCAACTCCAAAGAAAACAAATAAAGAAAATTAGAGGGTGCATTAGCTAACGCATGGGTTGGGAATCTCTTAATTGTATTTAACTTTTCAAACTGACTTCAAAAACACCAGATTAACACACCAACATGAAATATCGTTTATCGAGCCTCCATTAGTGTAAAATGACTGTGACTTCATTAGCTGAAAATGCTTAAGGCAAAGGATCGACTTTGAGTTGATTGAGATCCCATTCACTATAAAAACCAGGTTTTTGAGGTTGAGGCAATGACCCTTCACCACTCAGCATTACAACTGGAGCTGGCATGCTCGGTCTATCTGCCAGGTTACGCTGCACACTTAAAAGACCTACATGAATTGATCTCACTGGACTCTCCTACTGATGTATCAAGCACTTCAATGGACCTGCCTTCTGTGTATAGCATCCTTGACTAAAGGAATTGATCAAAAGTTCAAAACCATTGTGCTTAATTAAAAGAAGAAACAGAAACAAGTAATGAGTAAATCCTTTGTTCCTCTTCCCACTCGCTATCTCTAGCACCAACCCACCTTTCTTCAGCTCATTTAAATCCTCTGTTTCTCTTCATGTGTAACCTCATTCTTCAACTCATTGAGTCCTTGTCTAGAATGTTTTGAGAGCGTTTTCACATCTATTTCTTGTCCATCTTTAAATGTACCCTGAAATCCATTAGCCACATATGATGACCAAAATCCATACTCTGTTGTTTGCAAACGTTCAATATACGACTTGTATCCATAGTACTGACCCAAATGACATGCGGAAACTGTCAAGCTAACTGTAGGGAGGACTATATTTGATTTGACCTTAAAGACTGATCCGAAACCACCTTCTCCAAGTTTATTGTTGTTTGAAAAAATTTTGGTTGCACAAACAACAGCGGCCAAGTTAAATAATGGCAATTCCATATCTTCCTTTTGGCCGGGCTTCAGTTCTCCTGTGAAGTACGTAGTGAAGTAAATAATGTAGCATGGAACCTTAGCTTAGAAACCAGAGAGGCAACAGCAAAAATTTTCTATAGAACTGAACCTACCTATCTTAGAAAATGAAGGGGCAGAAGAGTAGAAAATCAAATAGCTTACCATATTTTTGTTGCTGGTTTTTCCTCACATGTAATAGCAGAGTAAGGCCCAGGATCAGCAGTCCAGTAGACAACACAGTACTGGTTACTATGATCTTTGTATTGTGTCCTTGATCTAGGGATGAAGTATTTGAAAGCAGAAGATTGATTGTCAGAAATTCATAAAGAAAAAAATCTTTACTTTTTAATGCTAGTTTCTGAGACAGCTCTAAAGAAATATTTTTCTAACAATGTCAAAAGTTTTCTGGCTCTATCTTGTTTCTAATCATGTCACTGTTGGAAGATTTCTTTCTTCTTTTTTCCTTGGTGGCTTTTATTTTTCTTTCAAATTTTATTTTAAACAGCAAGATGATTCCATACCTAGTTCTGACGAAGCCCTTGCCCACTTATATTGGAATATCTTATATCAACCAGATCGCTGAACCACAGCGAGCACCCCCTTCCTCCATCTCGGATATCCAAATTTGAAAAAGCGGTGCAGGAGCAGTTGTTCATGCACATCATCTCACATTCCTTGAGGTTCATACTTGTGTTATACCAAGATTGTTCTGTACTTGGCAATTTCACCCCAGAGTACTTCTTAAAGATGTCTCCACTGCAATTCAGTTGGCTCTTTCTCACACATCTATATGGGCAATCCACCAAGTCCCAGTCTTGTTGAAAGTCGGTATAAATCCTTTCAATACTACATGCACCATTCGGACCACATATTCCATATTTGTCACAGATATCAGTCATTGCTATTAGATAAACGACCCAACCTTGGTTTCCATCACTCCCGATGTAGCTCAGCCCAAATCCATCTTGAGTTAACGCCAGCCTGAAAAGAGTTGAGCTGTTGAGAAGCTTATAACCATAATATCCTTCATCATCATTATCCAACACAAAATCATATGTTGGATTTAAATTATGCATCCCACTAAATTGGATTCCATTCCATGGTGCAGTCCTATATTTTATAACAGAACCCTCCCTCAGAATTAATTCATGGTACCCATAAGGACCGAGTTGATATGGATAATGTCCTTGAGAAGGATCCTGAGGGCTTTTCCAGGGTGTAAGATGCCAATTAAAACCTGTGATTTTGTTCCTAACAAGCTTCATACCTGGTATTAATGTATCACCTAGGTAATCAAAACTCTGTCATAAAATATTATCAGAGTCATTACGACCATTGCCATCTATCACAACAAGATTTCCCGGATCCAAAAGCTGTGCCACTGGATTCTGTGCAGAACTTGATGTGTTGGAAGACCTGTAGTGTTCTTATGGTTGACCGGGACATGAATTCCAGGGTTGCTCAACTTAAGTACACCTGATGAACCAGTGAGGGGTGTGTTTCTTTTAGTCTGCACTATATATGGAGAGTCTGACTCTAATTAGAAGATAATTGTATTAATTTGGTAAAGCTTTGTTTGTAACTGTCTCTCACCTTAAAAAATTTCACAATTAGCAGCATTGGCAATACTTGATTAGAAAGTAGAAACCCTACAGTATCTAGTTAAGTTGAGTAGCTGGGAAGACAATTAGTAAGCGTTCAATACTAAAGTTGAATAGTGGGGAGACAAATTACTAGAGTTTCAAGTTCAGATAAATAGGATGAATTTCTCATAAGGGATCCCCTTTCACTGTAGCTTGGAGTAGAATTCGTTTTGACACAGTATCAATTATCAATGTAAACATGTTACTGATGCATTATCGACAATATCGATGCAAGTCATATCAAATTTAGATGCGTAATTGAATGGAAACAAACATCACTCTCTCCAGTGTGAAATGGAGAAAATTCTCCTCAATCAAAAGTGGGCTTACTTCAAATTTAGTTCAAGAATGATGGTGTCTTGCCTGACAATTGACAATTAGGAGCGTTCCTCTAGTAGAAAAATCTAAATCATTTGTGGTCATCCACTCACTTGGTTAGTCTTCCAGAATCAAATACCAAATCAACTCAAAGGAAGCTGCAATTTTCTGAATTGTATACTTGTTTTAATTCTTCCTATATTTTTCTCTCTTTCACTTTTTTTTGTCTCCCTCAAGTTAATACTTAAGTGAGTTGCCAAATGGGGGAAAAAAGAGAGTAGAAGAGATGAACCCCACATTTGACATTAATGCCCAAGAGAAGTACCAATAAGAGCATCTCCTATAATTTAACACACATTTCTTATTTTTTTTCAATTCTAACATCATGTCATCTATATCGCAATAGGCCATTGTAGGTAAATTTTCAAATAACCAAGTTGCTCTCTATTTTCCAAAGAAGACAAGAAAACAACTTACCATCTATTTGGTGCTGCTTCTTCCAAACATTAGAAAAAACAGAGCTACACTCAGGAGGAGCCCAGGAGATGACACAATACTGCCTACTATGATTCTTACTTTCTTCACATTCAATGTGACTATAAAATATAACCCAAGTGGTCTAACCCCCCGGGGCGGAAATTGGGTTTAGCAGGTTTTGCACTGATTGTTGTAGTCTTAAAATAAATAGTTTAGCGAGTGCAAACCTCGACCCTAAAAAACAAGAAAAACTAAACTAAAAACAAAAAAATTTCTCATGTATAGCCATGCGGCTATACGGCCATAGTACCACTGCACGGCGAATCTTGTTAAGTAAATTATAGGAGTATCGCCGCATGGCTATACTAATTATTAAAAAAACTAAAAGGACCCCAGTAAAGCCGCGCGGCGATACTCCTTTTATATATTATATGATATATATATATATTATAATATATTATCTAATATTTGGAATATTTACTCTAAAATAAACTATATATTAGGTTCTTTTTGTCTACAAATTGACCATTAAACTTCTTAATCACTCTTATACTTTCAATTAAATCTACTAGGCTAGGTTATGATATTTGCACTAAAAACCCCCTTTTTTTTTCTCTTTCTGTTCCTCTTTTGTTCAACTTGAGCTTAAGTTTTGTAATTTTTCCCCCCTTTTTAATGTCTGAGTAGGGTACTTTAATATTGGGATTTATGAACTTTTTTTTTGTATTTCTTCTCTATGTTGGAATATAAATTACAGATATTTAGTCATATATCCATTCTTAGCACTAATATTATAAATAAACCCTATATCATTTAATTCCTCTAAACAAACCCAAAAAATAATAGATGGCCCTATTGAATTTAATTTTGATTATTAAATTACTTTGATGCCCTATTGAGTGTTTTGGGCTTTTTTGTATGAGATTTTGGAGTTGGGTTTGTTTTAAGAAATTAATGGCAGTTTTGTAATTTAAAAGAAGTAAAGTCTTTTTGTTATGTTGTAAATGGGTTTTGTCACATCCCTAGATCGGCTCCGTCGTAGTACGATATTGTCCTCTTTGGGCCCTCCTCTCTGCCCTCATGGTTTTGTTTCTGGGAGCTCATAAGCAACTTCTCAGTAGGTCACCCGCATTGCTCTAGCCTCAACTTGCTTAATTTCGAAGTACCCATGACTCCAAAGCTAGTGAACCTCCCAAAAGGCCTTGTGCTGGATAGAGGTGGGCATGTACATATAAGGCACATCACCCCCTCTCCGTTGGTCGATGTGGGATATTACAATCCACCCCCCTTAAGGGCCCGAGGTCCTGGTCGGCACACTCGCACCACACAGCATAGTGGCTCGATATCAAATTGTCACATCCCTGGACCAGCTTCACCGTAGCACGATATTGTTCGCTTTGGGCCTCCCTTTCTACCCTCACGGTTTTATTTCTAGGAATTCACGAGCAACTTCCTAGTGGGTCATCCATCCTAGGATTACTCTAGCCCCAACTGACTTAACTTCGGAGTTCCCATGATTCTGAAGCCGGTGAGCTCCCAAAAGGCCTCGTGCTAGATGGAAGTGGCCATGTACATATAAAGCACATCACCCCTCTCTGTTGGTCGATGTGGGATATTACACTTTGGATGTGTTTAATTTCATATATGGTTTTTTTTATAATTTGAGCTCCTATATTGGATATAATAGTGAATCTCCATTTATTAACTTTTGAGTCTTTAATAGTGTAGATGATGAGATTAATATTCAACCATTTTATAATATGAAATTAAGGACAATCATGATTGTAATGAATGAATTGTTAATCAATATGAAATGATATTATGAAGTAAGCTAAATCGAGTAGTTAGTATCGTATTAACTTATTAACCGGTTAGCGCTTGAGCCTCCATATTCATATTATTTTATAAAATTTTGTGAAGGGCCCCTTCTAATGCAAATTCCTGGCTGCACCGCAACTTGGTAATGTGTGTGAAACACCCCTCCTTTTGTCGTTTAGACTATCGGTTCGCTTGTATTAATAAAATAAAATAAAAGATAAATTTATAAATAAAACAAAACACATATTAAAGCCTAACTGTTAACAATGGATCCAACATAAGATCCAGCCCAAGCCCATGAATAAAGCCACTGAAAACGGTTGGACCTAATTTTAAACACGTTAATGCGTTATAGGTTTTTTCCCGGCAAACCGTTAGTCTCTCCTCCTTCAGCTTTAGACGAGCGGCATAGTCTCTTTCGTCATTTTCTGTACCTAATAGAAGTGTAGGCAAGCTTTTGATCTTGGCTCTCCTGTGCTTGCATCTTACCTTTTTTATTGCCGAGTAAGCCGTCTCAAATGGTTGGTCATTCAGTTCATATGTGAAAGCAACAAATTGCACGCCATGTGTTCGATGTATTGCCTTACCGAATTCAATGCCCTTTTACTATTGCAGTTTTAACTTCGGAGCGTCGACTTGAAGGGTTATTTGAGGTTTTTTTTTCCCAGGTCACAATGGCCCGTAGACATGTAGACAGGTTAATACATGGTGCAAGGCATCTAATGGCTAAGCGAAAGGGAGCTGTCCATTTGAATGGGATGCTACATCATTGCTCAGAGGAGTCTCATGGAGAGCCTATGCCCCGAGAATGGTATCAAAAGGAATTCCCCAAGTTAACAAAACTAACCCAATTGTTAAAAAATGTCGATTTGGTTGATGGAAGGCTTGTTAACATCAGTGATGGTTCGATTATCATGGATGACCGTATTGAACACAGAATGCTTACTTTCAAGTCACTTGCCAGGGAATTTATTGGTTCTCCATTAGTTCAGCAAACGTTAAAGAATGATGTTGTGGTGTTCTCAGGTGGTAGAATCTGTAATCAATTTGTGTGTTTCAGTAAACCAAATGAAAGAGAGCCCATGGTTGTAAAAACACTCTCCGTAGTAAGTGGCTTTCTGAACATCACTGCTCAACAAAGACAGTCAGTCCGTGTTACATTATCTCCACAGATTACACAGCACCGCATATGGACTGGGACGCTTGAGGAGGTACTCAATGGATTGAAATCCGAGTTGGAATATTTAGATCATCGGTGCCCAAGCAAAGGAACGAAGATGGGACAGCAGATAGTTGCTAGCTGTCTAAAGTTCTTGGCTGACACATCCACATCCATTTCATATGAACATGATTGCTCTTCATGGACGCGCCTATCGCCTGCAAAAGTTACAGACTCTTCTGGTTTGCAAAAATGGGAAGATGTTCTTGAGATGTTCAACGACCTCATTGATTGTTTGAAAAATGAAAGGGAGTTACTTCTTTACGTAGCGAAGCTTGAGGTCTTGAAAGAGGGGCTGTCTCAGATCAAGGATGTGTTGACTGATAGAAATATAGGACACAAGGAAGTTCGGCATCAAGAAAGCCTAGTGCAGAAGAAGCTGACAAAGACATTGGGTCATTCGTCCAAGTGCCTGTTCACACTTTTGTTATATTACCTCTTTGGGCATGTTAGAGATATTGAAGTGGACGTACGTGGCGGTATTTATAGCAGCGGTAGTGAGAACGATTTCTGCTTGTGCATGGGAAGGATTGTGACTTCAGATGAGGAGGAGATGGTTTGGAGTGGGGTGAGGCAGTTGGACAGGGCTCTTGGACTTTTCAAGTTTGTATGGGAAACAGCAGGGATGAAAGGAGCTTTACAACCGCAAGGGCATATATGGTGCGTAGGGGCTGAAGGCAGAACACTTACATATAGAGGAAACACATTTTTTGTCCATGGGATTCATGTTTGACAAACACTTATCTTAGAATATGAGTTCAAATTTCAAAACCTTTTTTTTTCTTTCTGAAATCAGGACCAGTGTGGAGAACTAGCAAGGATTGGAGAAACAGATTTTTGGGCGTCACTTGACCACAGATTGTTGATTGCTCAAATGTGTAGAATTGGCCATCTTAAATGTCAAAATGATTTATCAATTGTGGTTTTTTTAGAAACGTTTATGGTTGTCAATGGACAGAAGACAAAGAACATAAACCTTTCTCAGCAAATTGAAATTCTCAGTGCATGCTCTGTTCTTCCATAGCTTGCAAACCTTCTCTGCCACGGTGAAATGGATCGATATAGTTTAGGCCGTTCCATTTGTTTGATGAAGCATTCGTTCTAGGGATTCTGTATATACATAACAAAATCACTAGAATGATTCTTAGAAATTCATCACTGCTAAACGCAATGGGTTCAGCATAATAACTTCTTAGTCTTGCTTCTTGGTCCTTTATTTTCTCTACATAATACTCCAAGTTTACCTGGGTTCTACAGAGAAAATCTCGTAGATACCTCTTTTTGTGGTCTTCCATGGCATTTAACTTTTAAGTGCTGCTTTCCATGGTGAAGTGGGCTTATAGAGACTACCTAAGGTGTGTTGGCTTTGTCATTTCCATGCCGTAATCGCTCAGGAACTCTGGAGATACACCTTAAAGGGGACAAGGGAGACAAACTATCCAATTCCTCGCCATCGAAAGTACAAATAGATGGAATGGGTTTTCTATGTCATTTGCAGCTTCATCAATTCCTTCCATTTTCCTCATCACGCGCGGTGATTCCAATATTTCATAATGAACATTGAAATGAGATGCTACAAGCAAACTTATGAAAAGAAACAGAAATACCAAAAAGACAAATCATTGTAGATGGTTTAGAAAATCTAAACATTGCAATTATCCTCCTTTGCCCAACTCCTAGGAGCAAACGTACACAAAGACCTTATTACTTCCAACTTTTCCAACAGAATTTCCTATGAATTGCTCCAAGTGAAATCCGTATGTAAAATCGGTAGTTGGATTTTCATCCTTTAATAAGATTATTTAACTACTAACCAAAAAACTCTTATTACTTGAGCAAGTAAAATACTATTCCAGGTTTCTCTTATTATATGCGCTTATTATTGGTATACTCTATAAATACCATAATCTGAATTTCTCTGTTTTAATTACTTTAATTTATTACTTATGTTTTAATTATTGTTTACTTAGTGAATTATTAGTATTTAAGAGAAGGCCCTCCATCGATTAAGTACCACGTGTCTATAATAAGTAAAGCCGTCCGGCTATACTTTTAAAAAAAAATCGTAGTATAGCCGACCGGCTATACTATTTAATACATTATATTTAAAAGGTATAGCCGCGCGGCTATACTATTTAATAAAAGAAAAAACAAAAGAAAAAGAAAAATGACCCTCCTATTTGCATTAGTCTGTACTTTATAGATATTAATTTGCTAGTTTCAAGATATCCAAGGTAGATATTAGACTTTCACTATATAATATTTCAATTTTTTTTTTGTTATAACATGTGTTGTTCTTATTCATATGTGAGAATTATTTGTATAATACGTGAATTTTTGTGTCTTACTGATTTTTTTTTAAATACGTGTATTAAATGTTACAAATACGTACATATATGTACAACACGACTATTGTACGTTTGCTTTATAAAAAAAATGTGAGATGTGTATAGAACACGAATGTATTATCAAACAATATATAGTATATATATGTAAAAGCCTATAGCTTCTCGCCTATACTATTTATTAAAGACAATTTAAAAATTACAACAACAAAAAAACCAGTACAGCCACAATGCTATACTATTTTAAAAAAATAGAAAAAACATCAAGTACTGCACAGCACAAAGGCCCAGTGTAAAATAGTATAATAAATATACGTTTTTAAGAAGAATTTAAAAAGCTGCGTATAATCGACCGGCTATACTATTTTTAATATAAAAAGGACCACATCCATTAGGCTCCACGTGTCAACGAAGTCTATTTTTAAAAAATTAAAAACACGGAGTATAGCAGGTGTACTATTTTTTTATTTTAAAAAGAAGACCGTCCATCGATTAGGCGCCACATGTCAATAATAAGTACAGCCGCTCGGTGCTACTAATTTTTGACTTTAAAAAAAATCGTAATATAGCCACCCAGCTATACTATTTAAATACATTATAAAATAAAGATTATTGCTCCATCCTCCATGCACTTGCATGCCCTCTTACAAAAGTGTGAAGTAGATTATGTGTGCTTCAAGTCATTGACTAGAGCTGAAACATGGTTATAAGATCTTTTGTTTTCTGGGAATTTTCAGAACCAAGGAAAATCAAGTAAAATTAATAAAGCATAATGGAAAGGGAAAAGATCTAGAGGATGCATTGTAGGATTGCACATGCCAATAATTGTACCCTCTAAATATATAGGGACATATTTTTTTTGTTTTCATGACATGTCGTCCTAAAATATTTGTTCCTAGTGGGCTCTCCACCCCCTCTCGATTGAAAACCACACGTGTCAACAGACCAGAAGTCTATTTTAAAAAAAAAATTAAAAAACATGGAGTATAGCCAGGTGGCTGTACTTTTTTTTTAATTTTAAAAAGAAGACAGTCCATCGATTAGGCGTCACGTGTCAATAATAAGTACAGCCGCTCGGCGCTACTATTTTTTTTTTAAAAAATCGTACTATAGCTACCCGGCTATACTATTTAAATGCATTATATTTAAAAGGTATAGCCGCACGGCTATATGTTGGATATTTTGAAACTAGCAAATTAATATCAATAGCCAGTCGTATCCTATGTTGTCCACATCACTCATGTTTTACCAGAGTTAAAGCATCCACAATGAGCTCCCTAAACCATCTCCTTAGACAAATTTTAGGGAGAAATTAGAAAAACAACTCCAACAATGCTCCCTATCCACCAACTTAAAATAGGAGACCTCTAGGAGTTCCTAAATCTAAGGAGAGGGAAAGGACTCCTAGTGACTCCCTATAATTTAATGTTGCTTTGTTTTATGCATATTTTAAACTTTTAATTAAATCAAATTATTTTTTTATAATATTTTGTATACAGATGGACCAATTATATTAAATTAAAAAATAATTAAAGTATTTATGACTCTCTAAATTAAGGAGTATGATTGGAGTTCAAATTTTATAAAGAACTCTTAAAATAGCTTTTGTGTGTTTTTAGATAAATTTTCACTAAAAAATTTGAAGATTCTTTATTTGGGTTTCTTTCAAGACGAAAACCATATCCACAACTGGCAGACATCTTTGACTGTTCATCACAATTGAGAGACAATGAAGAAGACATAAGGGAGAGGCTGCCAAATACTTATCACCTTAGCCACCACCAACACCACAAGACCAATATGTGTAGGGCAGGAGGCTTTCCAATTTTAATATATATATATATATGGAGTGAAAAAAATAAAATAAAAATCCATCTATTATCATATATATTATAAAATAAAGATTATTGCTCCATCCTCCATGCACTTGCATGCCCTGTTACAAAGTGTGAAGTAGATTTTGTGTGCTTCAAGTCATTGACTAGAGCTGAAACATGGTTAGCTGGATTTATAAGATCTTTTGTTTTCTGGGAATTTTCAGAACCAAGGAAAATCAAGTAAAATTATAAAGCATAATGGAAAGGGAAAAGATCTAGAGGATGCATTGTAGGATTGCACATGCCAATAATTGTACCCTCTAAATATATAGGGACATTTTTTTTTGTTTTCATAACATGTCGTCCTAAAATATTTGTTCCTTGCGGGCTCTCCACCCCCTCTTGATTGAAAACCTATTGTGTAAATCTTCAATTCTGAACGATGCACCTAAAACTCAAGTGTCCCAGGCCAATTATTGCTCTCATACCACTTGCTGCAATACACATCCACCCATTCTTAGGGAAAGATACCCATCAATATTATCTCAAATTTAACCACTTTAGTCCATTATGATTAACTATGTATTTTATGGACCAATCCAATTGTGAGGTTTTACACCCAATTAGATCGACCAATATAGAGGTCACATGTGGACTGAAAAGCGCCATCGGTAGGGGAGTGTTCGGTAACCTTTACTGCCGAGCTCAACACAAGACCCCTTACCAGGAACTTATCTGCTATGACACGTGGAGCCACCACAAGTAATATCAACAGTCCCACATCGAAGTTTTAACATAACATGTACACTACTTATAAAAGTGGGCACAAGTCCCAAAAATGGGGTAACTTGGACTTTCGGCAATTCAGCCATTACTCTGTCCAGATTACTATACACTCCGTACTTATTCTTACTTAAGCGTTGGAGAGCTTTACACGGTGCCCAAGGGCATACCGAGCGTTCTCTATCTTGCAGATTGATCGCTCTACCGAAGCTCAGAAAGAGTTGAAGGTCAAGACATCACTAAGTTGAGCCCAAAAGTGTTGAACCGCATCAAAAATATATATAGATTGAAAAAATAAAATAAAAATCAATCTATTATCATATATATTATAAAATAAATATTGGATAAATTACTCAAATGGTCCTCAAACTTATACTCAATTTACATTTTGGTCACTCAATTAAATTATTCGTTCAAATGGTCCATCAACTCTATATTATTTGCTTCATTGGTCCTACCGTTACATTCTGTCAATATTTCTGTTAAATGTGAGGGTAAATTGGTCATTATTTACCCTAAAATTAGGTTAAATCTAACAAAAAATTAGACGGTAGGAATTCGAGGCGGGTCATGTCAAAAAGCTAATCATAGGGGCGAAATTGACGAATAAATTTAATACAAGGGCTAAATTAGCTGAAAGATTAATTTATGATGTAGATTTCAACAAGTGTGATAATTCATGGGGGTATTCGGTAATTTACTCCTTTTTTTTTTCCCTTGATCTTCCATATTCAAGTAATGGAAATGTGTTCCACATTTTCCATTTCGTTGATTACAGAAAAGGAAGAGCAAACATGAGTTAGACTTCTCACCAACTTGAGGAAGAAAAATATGACAAATTGATATATTTAATACAAGCTCAAACTGTGCACAAATTAATATACGCAATGGAAGCCCAAGATTATTTCTGAAGCACATAACTTCTGCAAAATCTACAAAGTGGTGGGAGGCAGACCAACAAAAAAAAGTAGCGAAGGCTTATAACTCTGGTAAAACAAGAGTGATAATGTTACGTCGTACTGAAGATTTTTGGGTTTCCTTAATTGGTTAAGTTTATATAGATTTTTGGGTTTCTTTGATTGGTTAAGTTTATATACCTTCATTTGAAGATTCTTTATTTGGGTTTCTTTCAAGATGAAAACCATATCCACAACCACAACCACAAGTGGCAGACAATCTTTGGCTGTTCATCACAATTGGGCCACAATGAAGAAGACAGAAATTGGAGTAATGTATGTTACCAGCAACCCACGAGAAACTGACATCTGCAAGCTTTTGTAATATAAGGAGGATGGGGAGGCTGCGCAATACTTATCACCTTAGCCACCACCTACACCACAAGACCAATATGTTGTAGGCCAGGAGGCTTTCCAATTTTAGTATATATATTTATAGGGATATAATTTCTCCACTCCCCTTTTCTCTATTTATACTCCCTTTTGCTTTTAAATACTTTTTAATCAATTTTTTTTCAGCTTTCCTATTAATATTCTACCATTTCCCTACATTAATTTCTTTTTACTTCACTTTTATATCAGTTCTTTTTCTTTATACATAATTTTCCAACTTGAACTCCATTTTCAGTATTTTTTCCTTTAATCGAGTAAGAAATTAAGTTTTTTTTTTTCCCCATTTAATACTAAAAATGGAGTGTAAGTTAGAAAATTGAGTATAAAGAAAAAGAAATAGTATAAAAGTAAAGTAAAAAACAAATTAATGTAGGGTAAAGGTAGAATAGAAAAAAGAATGAACAAAATTGATTATAAAAAAAAAGTTTTAAAAAGCAAAAGGGAGTGTAAATGGAGAAAAGGGAATGAAATCAGCTATATATATATATATATATATATATATATATATACACACATATATATATATATATATACACACATATATATATATATGTATTGAAAAATTAAAATTAAAATCAATCTATTATCATATATATTATAAAATAAAGATTATTGCTCCAAGGAAATGAGATCTTTTGTTTTCTGGGAATTTTCTGAACCAAGGAAAATCAAGTAAAATTAATAAAGCATAAATTGGAAAGGGAAAAGATCTAGAGGATGCATTGTAGGATTGCTGATGCCAATAATTGTACCCTCTAATTATACATGGACATAGGGGTGGGCATTCAAATCGGCAAATTGGAAATCCGAGCCGAACAGCACCGAAAAAAACTAGAAAAAAATCGAGTTGACCAAAAACTCAAAAACCAAACCGGACCGGTTTTGGATCCGGTTCTATCTTCAAAAACCGAACCAAATAGTCAAATTAAAAAATATATAATTTCAATATTTATTTATATTCAATGCTATATTTTTAATCTCATAACTAATATTTATCCAAGTTCAATTTCAAAACATCTCTCTTTTCTAGCTTTAATATTTATTTTTATATGAAATTAAATAATTTATTAATTTTCAAGTCAAAAAAATAAAATTTCAGTTGAAATTTGTATTAAAAATTTATTTTAATAATCCGGTTCAAAACCAAACTGGACTGAAACTAGTTCAACCCGAACTGGAAAGTTTTTGAAATTTGTTTAAACCAAACCGAACCAAACCAGATAAATAGTATCGGATTCGGTTCTAATTTTCGACAAAAACCGATGCATTATGATTAATCATGTATTTTATGGACCATCCAGCTGTGAGGTTTTACCTCAAGAACCTTTAGTACCTTTTTCCCGCGTGCAACAATTGAATTTGATTCAGAATTATGTCTGATACATCACATCAAGCCACTTGCCTCAAATGAATTTAAGTGAGTGAGGCACTGAGATGTAATTAAGCCCTATATCGGTGGGTGGAGTGTTACTTCTGGGTACCCCTCATCATTCGTCTATAAAATGGTGAAGCCAGTTGCTATTGTTACCATAGGAGCCAGCTCCGACTTTCTTTAATTTCTTGCTTCATATCCACTAGCTACATCTATTGCCCAGTTAATTTCAGTCCTAATGGAGTTTCATCTCCCACTCATCTTTGCTATTCTCAGTGTAAGCTCTGCAATTTGATTAACTTTTCCATTCTCTCTCATCGTACTCTATATAAACGAAAATTTTGTGTTCCTATAATTCTCTCCGATTTTATTTAGTACGTACTTAAGTGTCGTCCACTAATTAATTACACTTTGTGAGATTTGATTTTAATTAGAGTTTGAATTAATGTTGCAGCTAGCAGCGGTTGCACTGGCAAACCATGCTGCTCAACCAGCACCTCAACTTTACTGGAACTCGGTCCTGCCAAACACACAGATGCCAAGATCTATCAGTGAACTTCTGCATCCCGGTTTGTGTTGAGCACTTTAGAATCTTAGATATCTTTTCTACCTGCCATTTTACTAAAATTTGTGCGACCACATATTTATCAGTTAACTACTGTCATTACATGAGAGACACATATTCACAAATCGGCTGATTACTTATTTTCCATTATGACGTTGATATATAATTTGCAGACTCCACAAATGAAGAAAAGGGCAATGGAAAGGGCAAACCGGAAAGTTTCCCATTGGGCAATAAACATTACACTCAAAAAGGGTATGGAAAGGGCAAACCTGAAACTTTCCCATTGGGCAATAAACATTACACTCAAAAAGGGTATGGAATCAGCAAACCTGAAACTTTCCCATTGGGCAATAAACATTACACTCAAAAACACTATGAAAAAGGCAAACCTGAAACTTTCCCCTTGGGCAATAAACATTACACTCAAAAAGGGTATGGAAAAGGCAAACCTGAAACTTTCCCATTGGGCAATAAACATTACACTCAAAAAGGGTATGGAAAAGGCAAACCTGAAACTTACCCATTGGGCAATAAACATTACACTCAAAAACATTACACGCAAACAGGTGCTTCATCGGGCAATAAAGACTTAGCTATTTTCTTCTTGGAGAAGGACATGCGCCCTGGCACAACAATGAAGTTCCAATTCCCTACAAATTTAAACACGGCTACTTTCCTGCCACGAGAAAGCGCTCAATCGATCCCCTTCTCCTCTAAGAAACTACCAGAAATTTTCAACCATTTTTCAGTGAAGCCAACATCTGAGGAAGCCAAAACAATTAAGCAAACAATCGAAGAGTGTGAAGCTCCAGGCCTCAAGGGAGAGGAAATATATTGCGCCACATCTTTAGAATCAATGGTTGATTTTAGCACTTCGAAGCTTGGAACAAGAAACGTTGAAGCAATCTCGACGGAGGTATTGGAAAAAGGAGCCACCATGTCCATCCACAACTATACAACAATGCCGGGACTGAAGAAGTTGGCAGGCGACAAAGTCGTTGTGTGTCATAAGCAGAACTATCCCTATGCTGTGTTTTTCTGCCATGCAATAAAACATACAGCAGCTTATGTTCTCTCCCTGAAAGGCGATGATGGGGAGAAGGTTAAAGCAGTAACCATCTGCCATCTAGACACATCAGAATGGAACCCAGAGCATGTGTCCTTCCAAATCGTCAAGGTTAAGCCCGGAACCATTCCCATCTGCCATTTCATTTACACTGATGCTATTGCCTGGGTTCCGAACCACAAATAATCTGCATGATCATCACTTAGCACTGTACCTATAATAAGCTTGGTCGGGTTGCACCCCTGTATAATTATTTCCCTACTTATTTCTGCCTCTTCATTATGTGGTGTAAGATATATGATGAGATGAAGTTTTTGGGATTAGTGGTCGGGTTGCCTGAAAAACACAGATTATAGAAACTGCTTGAAATTAACCCGATCATGTTTTCTCTTGTAACTATATAGACTTCAACTTGTACTCATAATAAAGCATGCTGTTGTGGTTCTACTTAATTTCGTTCTCCCCAATGTTTGAGTGTTGAATTGTTACGTTGGAAAACAACATATTTAGAGAAGCCTTCATTTATATCATAGTCCTCAAACTATAAAGAATTAATGTATCCAGAAACATACCAAGACGCAAAACAACATATTTTCCATGCTCTGTCTGTAACACCAAAGCAAACTTCCTTTATCACATCATTTAAAGCATCAAATTCCAGTACTAATCTAATCCATCATGTAAAGCATACAAGTGCCTCCCTAAATAGTATTTAAGTTTGCATGCTATATAGCATATGCAAACACAATTAGAAATTCTACAACGGAAGCAAGATCAATCTCACTATAAAATACAAAGAACCCCCTCAACTTTGACCAGTGTGTCAATTTAGTTCTTGAAATTTAGATTACAAAGCAAATACCAAATCAAAACATACCATGAAACACAAGGAAAGGAATTTATAGAACAATATATATAGCAATTTATAGAACAATACATTAATCCAGAAGAAATATTATAAAATGAAAAGAATAAAAAGTAGAAAAACAGAAGGAAAGGAATTCGCATCTGCTCACTTGCAGATTGCTTTCTCCGGCAATTTTCTCTTAATAATACCACAATGATCAGGTAATTGTAAGAACAAGTTGATTTAAAATTCCTTGACCCCAAAAAAAAAAAAAAAGTTGATTTAAAATTCAGGTCTCTCCTCCGATCACTAATACAGATCAAAATTTGGATTTGATGAACTAAAGTGGTTTTACTTTCTTTGTCAGTGTTTGATGACTTAATTTGTTATTTACATTTAAAAAAAAAAAAAAACATGATCTTATACATATTAGTTATCTTTTTTCCTTCATATTCACCACCTTTCTGTAGCATAAGTATTTCAGTCTTAACGGGTTTCCATCTACCACTCATCTTTGCTCTTCTCAGTGTAAGCTCTTTTTGAAGCACAAGATTAGAGGAGAGGGGGATTTCTCAATGTAAGCTTTGCACTTTCATAATTAATATTTCCAATATCTCACTGTTAGTAAAATATGGAACGGAAAAAGTACGAATAAAATATGCACATGTTTTATTCAGCAAAATTTTGACAAGATACATCTGAAAAGTTTGGCCACTATATAATTTTTTTAATTTTTTTAATATACATTATTTTTATTCAATAATATGTGAAAAATAGGTGTATAATATATGAATTTTGTATGTATTATTCAAAAGTTTGTTAAAAAAAACATTATTAAATGTGAAAAATATGTACGTATATGTATAAAACGTGTATTGTACATTACTTTTTAACAAACTTTGTATTTTACCGAGTCTTTAACTGTATATGGAAAATGGAAGTATTATTGAAAAATATATATGTACGTGTATAATACGAGTATTAAACAGAAAAATGCGCTAAGTACTTATCTTTTAATTTAATAATTCATTTCAATTTGTGATCTCATACATAGTAATGAGAGTTCAAATTGACAATGGTGGCTCTGGCAAGCCATGCTGCTCTCCCAGTGCCTCAACTTTACTGGAACTCTTTCCTGCCAAGCACACAAATGCCAAGAGCTATCAGTCAACTTCTGCAGCCTGGTTTCTATTAAGGGACTTAATTTGAACAGAACTTGTCTCAAGCCTAGACGGTTGATTCTTAAGTTTATCAGGAAAAAATAAAAAATATAAAAAATCTTAAGTTAAGCCCAAGGTGCCGAACTTGGACTTCTCACCAAACTGGGCATAAATTGAAATATTTAATAGAAGCCCAAGATTTCTGAAGCACATAATTTCTACAAAAATCTACAAAGTGTTGTACTTTACAAACTTCCTATGTGTACCAATTTCTACTAAAATTAATTTCTGGGGCTGAGATTCATTATAATTTTAGTAGAAATTGGAAGTTTTCATCATTTTTGCTTTACGTCTCTCCTCCACTCACTAATAAAGATTACTCATGTGAGTTTACAAAACATTTTTTTCTACTCTTTTCTGAAGACTACATTTCTTCCCGACAAAAATGAGCTCTACTGTAAAACGTTAAATTTGGATTTGTTGATTTAAATGGCAATTTGACACTTGATAGAAATTTTTACATACATGTGTTAGTGTTTGATCACTTCACTTGTTACTTACTATATTTATTCCATGATTCTCCCTCAAGTTAGGTAAACATTATTATCAAACATTTCAATTCATTTGTGATTTTTTATTATTAATATTAATCAAGTACAAATTAATGGATTTGTTCTTCTTGTTGTTTTGAAGACGAACAAAAAAAAAGGTAGTGATGATGGCTTATAACTCTGGTAAAACAACAGTGACGTGGACAGCAGATGTTAAGTCGTAGTGAAGATTTTTGAAGATTCTTTATTTGGGTTTCTTTCAAGATGAAAACCATATTATCCACAGCCACAATTGGGAGACAATGAAGAAGACAGAAAATGGAGTAATGCAGAAGTTAACAGCAATCCACGACAAACTGAAGTCTGCAAGCTTCCGTAGTCTAACAAGGATGGGGAGGCTGCGCAATACTTATCATCACCTCAGCCACCACCTACACCGACCAATATGCGTAGGCCAGGAGGCTTTCGAATTTTAATATATATATATATATATATATATATATGGATTGAAAAAATAAAATAAAAATCAATCTATTATCATATATATTATAAAATAAAGATTACTGCTCCCATGAGCGGTGCTAGCACAGGGCAGGCTAAGTGCCTGCCCAGCCCAAATTTTTTAAAAATAAAAATAAAAATCTACATATGTTATAAGCCCATCCTAAAATTTAAAAAAAATTAAAAGTAAATTCTACACATATGTTATTCATTCAGGTGGTCCCATATCTTCTCTTCCCTTCTCTTTTGGCTATTAGACTTATTGTTTCTCTTTCTCTCTTTGCTACCACATAGCAGCAAGTTTCTCCCTCTCTTTTTTTGGGGTCAAATTCTCCCTCTATTGACTAAATCTTCTATTATCTTGGGTGGGCAACTTGGCAACAACATCTTCTCCTCTCCTTCTGTCAACAAGAAGTATTATTCCCATTATCTCCTTTGCTATATATCTTTAATTATAATTTAAATTTAAAATTGGGTATTCTACACTACAAGAAAAAAGGTCAGTAGTAACCAATTTCCTTGTGACCACATAAATAATTGTCACAAATACAGTGAATTTAGGGCTCGTTTGGTACGTCGGATCTGTACTAATTTCCGTCAATAGTATTAATGTCTTAGAAATCTGACTATTTATCCATAATATTATAAGGCGTTTGGTGTTGTTCCGGATATATAGTCTGACTAAGTTATACTGTGTTTGGTGATGTTGCGGATAACATCAGATCAAACTATTTTTAAAATAAAAAAAATTCTTTGATAATTTTAATGGAAATTGAGATTTAAATGGCACAAATTTTTTTTGGTAAGATTCATATGACAAGATTTGTTTTTCAATTTTTTTTTTTTCATATAACCCATTATCATAATTGTAGTATCTCATAAAAATTCCAACATACTCGCATACGTTAATAAAAATAGTACCAAATAATGTATAATTCAAAGTGATCACATACTAAGGTGATAAAAGCAAAAGGGAAAGTTGTTCATAAACCAAACTACATCAAAGAGTGAATCACAGCTCCCTCGCCCCAAGTAAGAGAAGAACAAACACCATCCAATGTTAGGAATGTTCTCTCATCACTTGCTTTCTTCAAAATTAGTCGTAGTGCCTTAATTTGGTCATTAATAGATAAGTCCATCTTTGCCAATTCAGCAGCAATGTCAGGTCTTGGTTTTGATCCTTTCACCAAACTATTAGTTATAGTTTTCAATTGATCACCAGACTTAGAAATCATCTCACCAAATGCTTTAGCCATTTCCTTTTGAATATCAGTATCTGCATTTCGTTTGCAGTGTCGACTGCTTGAGCTAGCTGAGTTTTGTTGATTTGATCTTGACAAAGAGGCAGAATGATCTGGATCAACCTCAACTTCCTCATCATCATCATTGACATCAATGTGATGCACAGGCTCATTCATCATTTTAGTGGGAGTTGCAGACCCTCTACCAGTTGCTCGGTCCTTCCCAAATATATTTTTCAACCTATCATATATTAGACATTGTTTCCCCCTCCAACCATCAGCATCCTTGTTATGCTGCATCAAAATGGGAAAATTATAAATAAAAATATAAGCATAAAAAAATATAAGAATTTCATATTACTTAACAAGTGTACTAACCTGCACATAAGTGTTTCATGCTTCATAGCTGTCAACCTCAATGCATTTCAAAGAATCATTCCAAGCAAAACCACTTTTGTTAATCATGTCAAATATTATCCCATACAATTTTTTCCAAAACCTCATCTTGGACTCAATATGTGGGACTACCCTTAAATCAGTATTTGGAAATTTCTCAGCCAATGATTTTTCAATTTGGATCATTGTTCCAGATTTAAAGGAACCATTATCACATTGTAAACCTCGGTTGACTACGTCCTCAAGTATGGTTAACAATGCTTCTTCCTCCATTCAGATAAATGATATCTTGTACCCCTATAAGGAGCCAGATATCCTTGACCATTTGTGTACCCACCATCCACAAGATAATAACATCCTAACAATTAAACAAATATTATGTACCTTACCAAAAAGATAATCAAGCTTAATATTACCATAATGAAACACAAAAATCTAATATTACCTGTAGGAACTCTTAATCCTGTTGGTCTACTAATTGCATCTCGTAGCACCCTAGAATCTGAAGCAGATCCTTCCCAACCAGGGAAAACAAATATAAATTTCATGTCAGGAGTACAAACTCCTAATACGTTGGTTGCAACCTCCCCCTTTCGTGTTCGATATCTTGGTTTATCTTGTTCAGGGACACGAACCCTAATGTAAGTCCCATCCAACGCCCCCAAGCATTTCTACGCAATTAAAAAAAAAAAAGGTACCTTAGAAACTTAAAATATAAATATAATACTAAAATTGGTCAATCTTAATTTAATTTTACAGTACCTTAAACCATCTCCATCTATTATCGGTGCAATTATCAGGTATGGGTTCCGGCACCTTCAAAAGTCTACCTTGTAATCGTATCACTCCATCCAAGATTGAATTGAAGTATCTACTAATAGTCTCCCCCGATTGCTTAAATCTACTACTCATTGTACGATTCTTCACATGATGTGCGAGTGTATGTAAAAACATACACACTTGCTCTTCTATGGTTACTGAACCATTTGTTCTCACTCTCCCATCATCACGAACCAATTGACATAAATAATGGAAAGTGCTCCTATCCATCCTAATTTGGTTCACACATTGTATGTCATCAATTCCTATAATGCTATCTAAATAATTTGACCGAGTTGCAATCTTGAAAAACCTTTGACTCCTAATGGCATTCCGTTGTTGGCGTCGTTGTTCCAAATTGTAGTTTGTCATGAACCACATCATGCACCAAATCATGATATGCAAGAACCACAATCTAATAATAAAGTATATATGGCACAATCTTTCTTTGGGAAAAAATATCAATAGAATTTGATCACTTTCCAAGTGCCTATTCACAAAAAGATAAAGCATTGATGTCTCTGACATCAATGGAATTTGATCACTTTTACGATTTAGCTTTCATGCATGTAAGTAAGCATAACCTAATTTCAAAAACGAAAAATACATAATCTAATTTCTACAAAAATTTAATAAAAAAATCGAAATATATAAAGAATAGAGAAGAAGCAAGAAGAAACATATTGGAGAGAGTATGAAAGAGAGAAAGAGTGAGAGATGGATATCTAGAGAAGCGTGAAGAAAATAACCTGTGGAGAAGATAGCAGAGAAGAACCCTAGGGAGAAGAAGATGAAAAGAACGTCAGATTTTTTTTGTAGAACGCGTGCTTAGCCGTATAATTAAGCATGTATTATCTAAACCGGGGAGTGTGTGTTGTATTAATTAGTCAAGTCAGGAGAGTATTAAAAGCCCAACCCGTATAAAATAGTCGGGAAATTAAATAATACAAGTTGACACCAAACACCTGACATAGACTATTTACTTCTATCCAGAGTCTAATACGGTGTACCAAACGAGCCCTTAATGACTAATAATACTACATGATCACTAAAATAATTGACCCCTATTTTTTAATTTTTAATGACCAAATTTTCATACCATTATTTAAATTAGTCACTGAAAACAACTTAAATTATATAGTTAGTGATGAACACATATGCCAAGATCGCCTTACTTCTCTCATTTAATACACCAGTGACCAATTAACTTTTTTTAAACTTTTTATTTTTATTTTTCAAAACGCACTCGGGTACCGCATCAAAAGGAAAACAAAAAAGACTAAACAAGACGAGCAAAATCCGAATGAGACCAGTGCGAGCGAGACAAGAGCGAGGGACTAGCACGAGCGAGCGTCCTCTTTGTCGTCCTTTTCGTCTCTGTGGTTTCGATTTCTAGGTTTTCTCCTAATATCATGTGAGCTTTCTATTTCTCTTTGGTTTCAATGTAAGTTTTGATTTCATTTGGGTTTGATTTGAGTGCGATTGTGACTGTGATTCTAATTCTCTATTCTCTATTCATTTTGATTTTGGGTATATTTTGTGTTTTGGGTTTACTTGATGAAAATATTATTGCATTACTCTTGTATGCTTTCAGAAATTCAATAATGTTTTTGTTGGATAAGAAAACTTTATTCTTATTACAGGCTGTTTTTAGATTTGAATATAGAAGATAAGAAAAGGGTTCTAGTTGCTTTGATGACTATATGGTTCGGGATTTTGTTTTCATTGTTTATGTAGGAAATTAGATCTAGTTCATTGAAACATTCTTTTGGCATCAATCAAAATGGAGATATAAGTCAAAATGGGATCTGTTAGTTTTGATTTCTCTTTGAATTTCGATTCTGAGGTGTGATTCCAAAAAAACTTGATGCCCTAACTTCCTACTATGTGTTGCAGAAGTTTCGATTTTGAGAACCGACCTTGAGGCTAGTGAGATCCTTTCTGAAATCAACTTTTGAGACCATCAGCTTCTCTGGTAAGAAATCTTCAATCTCTGGCTATTAAATGGGAAAATGCTAAATTCTTTATACAGGTAATAACTCTGAAAAAGTAAAAAATCAAAAGGGGACAGTAGCTATACGTTTGGTAATGGCCTAAACGTATTTGATAATGCTCTAGACTAGTCTTATCGAAAAAAAAAAAAGAAAAAAAAAAGAGTGATTGCTTGTGCCTATGAAAATTACTTTGAAGTATGCTCCACAGAGCCAAAAGAAATAAACTAGGGAAGTGGAGGTTCTTCTGTTTGTATATAAATGAGCGATTCAAACTCTCAGTGCCAAGGGAGTTACCCCTGATACATTTGTTAAAAATTATATATTTGGTCCTACATCAAACAAATAATTTGGATATCACCACCACTCACACAAACGAACTATAAGAAAACAATAGGCACAACATTGGTTCAATCGATCTCTAAAATACTTTAACATTAAGTTAAGTAACAGAGACAACAGAGCAGACAGTTAGCATGATAGTGAATATGAGAAGAACAACAGCTGCAATGACATCCATATGTAGGGCAACCTGGTTTTCACTGTTCATGTTATGCTTACCCTGGCTTTACCTTTCTAAGGCTTGGCATGTTGTATTAATTAGTGGGTTCCTAGCTCACTCCTTTTTATACCCTTGGGATAAAGGATATAAAAAGGAGAAGTCCATAGATAACCAAGGGCCTGTTTGGGAATGCTTCCAGAATAACTAAAAGCGTTTTTTTAACAACCAAAAGCGCTTATGACAGCTTTTGACTTAAAAGTTTAGAAGCGCTTTCTAAATAAGCTAGCACTCCCAATTGCTTTACCAGGAGGCACTTGGATTTCTTATGAAGATTTCAACATTTTTATAATAGAAGCGCTTATGAGCAGCCCCAGTTTAATTGGTTCGAATAATAATAAAAGAAGAAAAGCAATGTTTTATTTTTCCTCTTACTTTTTCTTTCAGAACCTGCAAAAGAAATATTAGTTGATCAGTTCTTCACCATCAAGCTTGGCTTAGTGAAATAAAGCACTTCATTGATTTCTACTTAAATTAACTGGTTTTTTTTTTTTTTTTTGGTGGCTATGGAGTGTAAAAATTAGAAGCTCCCATCCCGGAGCTATAATTTGTGTACATTCATTATCAAACATTTCAAATTATTTGTGATTTTTTTTTTTGAAACTTTTTTGGGGGTTATGGAGATTCCAAGGGGTGGATATGGATTGTGTGATTTGCCCCACTTTACCATCAAGCTTGGCTAAAGGACTAAATTGATTTCTACTTAAATCAACTGTGTTTGTTTAGTGTAAAAAATAAAATAAAATTAGAAGATCACAAAACTATAATTTTTCTGGTTTGCTTGCGCTACCCAACCTTTGTGGTCAGGAGACTCTACTAACCCGAGGGTAGGGGATGTGCTTTGTGCGACTTCACCCACCAATGCCAAGGTGAAGAGCTGAAGACCACTAATGCCTCATCTGAGAAGGTTTCCATTGCAACCAATCACTTAAATACCCTGCTTAGTTTTGACCGAACCTAGTAGCGTGAGCTTGTAACTAAGCACAGTCAAAACTATAATTTTTGGATATTTATATTATCAGACGTTTAAAAATATTGTGAACTTTTTGCAATCTTTTGGTGGCTATGAAGAGATTCTACGGGTGGACTCTGTAAATGTATCGAATCTACATTTATGTATGGGTCTGCAAGAAAAGAATTCTATCTTTTTCTTCATGCTAATTAATTATACACTCGAAAAGGCTATAGGTCCTCGTGCATATAGTTGGAAAAATAATTCAATTATGAATTCTTTTCTTTTTTTTGGTTCGAAATCAACTATGAATGGAGTTGGACGCTTATAAAGCTCAAGAAAGGTAGGAAAATATATGCATATTTGGGTCGGAGGCAAAGGTTCAGTCATCTACTGTCCAGGACATACAGTATGGTAATAGGGTGACACATGCCCACATGCGACTGACGCTAGCATATTTCATAAGCATAATTATATGTCTTCTAAGTGTATCATAGTTATGTGTCAATTTTAGATCCAATTGCACGCACCTAAAATACAAAAACAAAATCATAGACAATACACTTTTTTTCACTTATATTTCGAATATGCATTGCTTTTTTTTGAATAACAAAAATTGTTTTTCATGAGTATAAAATAGGGGCTTCACTTGGGGTATAAAATAATTTTTCATGTGTATAAAATAGTTTTTGCACAAAACCTCCCTTGACAAAGGATGTCTTAAAATAATTCTCCATGCAATGGCATTGTTCAAAGGCAAGGAGGTTTCTGATTGTAAGCTGTCTCATCACTTATTGCTAATTTTGGAATTTCTAGAATCCCATTAGCGAATTGTATGCCGAATAAGTTTTTCGGTGATTCCACCTTAGAGTTTCAATTGGCCCTTTAGCAGGTGGTTTCAATGGCAGAGGTAGATACAAATTTCTACAAAAATCTACAAAGTGTTCTACTTTAGAAGCACATAATTTCTCCATATTGCCATCTGTTCCCTCTATATGCATTAGAGTTTTGAAGAAATTGTGGCAAAGGTTGAGTATCGAAAGCATCTCAATATTGTTATTGTTAGAAGAGACTTTGATTTTTTCGGGGTCAAAAAGTTCCTCAAGAATGAAGTATGGCAACTGATTTTCAAAAAACCGCATGTCAGGCCATACGTCCTGCAACATCCATGGTTTGTTAAATATACGGTCATTTTCATCCTGCAATTCATCGACACGATACCTCAACAAGACCTCAATGATGAAGGCGGCATCCACTAGAATGATTCTCACAAATTCATCACTGCTAACCTGAATGGTTTCTGCATAACAACTGCGCAGTTTTGCTTCTTGGTCTTTTACTTGCTTCTTGGTCCGACGTATATAATCTTGCAAGTACCTCTTTTTGTGATCTTCCATGGCTTTTAGGCCTTCCTCGCCATGATGAAGTGGGCCTATAGAGACTACCTGAGGTGTGTAGGCCTTTTCACTCACACGCCGTAGTCGTTCAGGAACTCTATAAATGCAACACAAAGAGGAGAGGGGAGACAAGCCATCCAACTCCTCACTCATTGAAGTTACTAATGGAATCTAAGGGTTTTCAATATCATGTGGAGTTTGATCGCTTCCTTCCATTTTCCGCTGATGTGTTTGTTGTTGTCAATCGTAATGGATGATAATGAAATGATAGTCACTGACACAACAATAAACAAATTTTTCAAGATGGTTGAGAAAATTAATACAAACATTGCAACTATAAGACCAAACACACAAAGACTTTTACATATATACCACACTAGTGCCTTAAGAATTCGATTTGAATGCACCATTCAAAACTCTTCTGGTCAACTCTGTTTCTTGTAAGTATTCTTGGAAGATTCTAATGCAGTTTTGATTGAAAAATTCCTACTAATCATGTGAATCAGTACGAAAGTTTATTTTACATTAACATACAAACCCCACTTTTTTTTTTCCTACATAGTACATATATCTTTCCTTATTTCCCCTCAACTTATTGGAGCTTCTAATAAAGCAATTTCTTTGTGTATGATGATATCAGATAGTAGATTATGCTTCCAGTCAAAACATAGACAAACCAAAATCCCATTAGAAGAGAAGAAAATTATATACGACATTCACATAACCTTCTGCTCAATTCCAATTTCCAACTACAATGAAACATAAGACACTTAAAAGCTTCAAGAAATTGGATGTGCAAGCAAACATAGCAAAATTATGAAAGACAAAGAAAGGTGTTGGGCATTGAAAACATACCTGATACGGATTGAAACACAATTTTTTTTTGTTTTGCCTTTGGTAGATGGAGTAGCTAGAAAAGCTCAATGCACTTGCTCTTCTGCTACATTTCAATATAAGAACATTGTTTGGAAGTCCGGTCAACTCCTCATAGCTTCCTCGCCGTTGCTTTGACATGTCGATGCACGTCTTGGGTGTTGATGTGAGTCTCCTAATTAATCAAAGATTTTTATTTCATTGATTAATTAAGGGATTTACTTTCCTATTTTTTATATAAGTCATAAATCATTGTATAATTAGGAGATAATTTCCTAATTCTTTACTGTATCTAATTCCTTGTAAAGCACCCTGTAAACTCTTATATATATCTCCTTATGGAGAAGAATAAAGTTAACCTAATACATTCAAAACATATTCATATTTCAGCATGATATCAGAGCAATCGATCCTAGGTTGTCTCTAAACCCTTATCTCAAATTTCTCACATTCAATCCCCAACCCTAAATCAAATTCCTCATATTTTCCCCAAATCCAAATCCCTCAAATCCTCTTATCAAAATCCCTAAACACATACCCTAAAATCTTATACACATACCTCTCAAATCTAATTCCTACATCAAATTCCTCAAATCAAATTCCTCCAATCACAATTCCTCACATTCTCATCTCCCATCTCACTTCCGCTGCAATGTCAGGAACCCCTATGATTCTTCCCCTTCTTGCAGACTCAAAGAAGCATGCGGTCAATCCTGTTGACCCAGCTACTTGGACTCATGCTTTTATCGCCACCACCAAAGGTTCTATTTTTCATACGTCATCTCATAAATTTGCATGGATTATTTACTCAGGTGCTACGGATCACATGACTTTTAATCTTAGCCAACTTATTAGTCGCCAATCATTCACTATGTCGGCGGTGTCTAATGCTTATGGTACTCCCTCCTCCCCTGTGGTCGGGGATGACTCTCTATCTCTCTCTACTTCCCTACATTTGGATTCTGTATTACTTGTTCCATCTTTGGACCATAACTTGTTATCTGTTGCACAACTTACTACTACTTTGGGGTGTACCATAACATTTTGGTCGAATCATTGTGTTTTTCAGGACATCCTCACAGGAAAGATGATTGGTTGTGGTACTTGACGGGACAAACTCTACTACTTGGACTGGGCACCGGATAATGAGGACAAGGTTGGTCAAGCTTTCAGAACTAGTGGAACTCGTTCTTAGGGGGAGAGAGACAAATGGTTATGGCATAAACGTCTTGGGCATGCCTTGTTCGGTTATCTTAAGAAGTTGTTTCCATCATTATTTTCCAGTCTTGATGTTTCCAGCATCCAGTGTGATACGTGTGAATTGGCTAAGAGTCATCGTGTCACGTTCCTATTACGTTCAAATAAGACTTTGGTTCCGTTTTCTCTTGTTCATTCTTATGTTTAGGGAGCTGCTAAAATTGACACTTCGGCAGGGGCCCAATGGTTTGTCACGTTTATAGATGATTGCACACGCATGACTTAGGTTTCCCTTCCCAAAACTAAAGGGGAAGTCAGTTCCAAATTTCAAATGTTTTATTAAATGGTGGAGACTCAGTTTCATGCTAGAATTCAGGTCATTCGTTCTGACAATGACGGAGAATTTCTCTACCATGATCTTAATCAGTTCTTACAAGATCATGGCATCATACATCAACGCTCATGCCCTCCCCAACAGAATGAAGTGGTGGAAAGAAAGAACAGACATTTATTGGAAGTAGTTCGCGCCTTGCTCTTTGGTGCCAATATGCCACAATCTTTTTGGGGCGAAGCCATCGTCTCTGCAGGATACCTCATCAATCGGATTCCCTCTAGTATCCTAAATTTCAAAACACCACTTCAAACACTCCACCACCATATCCAAATACTTCCTACCCAAAACCTGGAAAGCCGAATTTTTGGCTGTGTGGTCTTTGTCCATTACATGATCACCAACGCAGCAAATTGGATCCCCGCGCCGAAAAATGTGTTTTCATCAGTTATGCATCTCATCAGAAAGGGTACCGGTCTTATCATCCTCCTAGTCAGAAGGTCTATATTTCAATGGATGTTGTGTTCCGGAAATCTGACATATATTTTTCAGACGTACAAGAGGAGGATCGCGATGCCAACACTTCTCAAATTTCAGAATTTTTTCTTTCAAAATCGTCACAGACTAAAGCTGACCAGTCGCGAGGATGCAAGCGATCGGTTGTCGGAGACTCTACCGAAAGCGACCGATCGCTAGTTGAAAGCGATCTGCGCCCAAATCCAAATCTGCTTCAAAGCGACAAGTCGCGAGAGGACCGTGACGCCAGTCGTCTCCCTACTGCCAAACTCGGGAGGAGAACATTGAGGAGTTTTGTTCGCTCGAGAATTCTTGACTCGATTACCATACCAATCACCTGCTAAGGATGTCATTAAGGTAACATCTTTTCTTGAAACTGATAACATTAATAAAATATCCCATGATGATTTAATTTGAAGGCAAGAGCACGCATATCAGATTCAAAGCAGAAGAACCGTGGAAAACCTCGATTAACTACGGTGATCTTAATGCAAAAGGGAAATATCCCATCAACAATTATGTATCCATCAGCAGATTATCAGAGTCACAGGTACACTTTGTGAAGCAATTGGCAGGCATCCGTTCCCAAAAGTGTAACTGAAGCACTAGAAGACTCAAAATGGAAAGAAGCCATGAATGAAGAAATGCGAGCTCTCTAGAAGAACGACACATGGGAACTCGTGCCAGTACCTCATGGAAAGAAGACAGTGGAATGCAGGTGGATTTATACTATAAAACTCAAGCAGATGAATCCATTAAAAGATATAAAGCTAGATTGGTGGCGAAGAGGTACACACAAAGATATGGGATAGACTACCAAGAGACCTTTGCCCCAGTAGCCAAGATTAAAACTATCAGAGTCATTCTGTCTCTAGCAGCAAATCTCGATTGGCCATTACATCAGTTTGATGTAAAAAATGCTTTCTTACATGGAGACTTGGAAGAAGAAGTATATATGGACTTGCCACTAGGATGTAACTTAGCTCATGACAAGGAGAATCATGTTTGCAAGCTCAGAAAGTCATTGTATGGGTTAAAGCAATCCCCCAGGGCATGGTTTGGCAGATTCACTAAATCCAGGAAGAATTTTGGATATATACAGTGTAATGCAGATCACACCTTGTTCTTGAATAGTGATGGAAGAAGACTTATTGCATTGATTGTTTATGTGGATGACATTGTTGTAACTGGAAACGACACAGGAGAGCAACTGAAACTACAGAAGTATTTGTCTCAGGAATTTGAGATGAAGGATTTAGGTGATATGAAGTACTTTCTAGGAATTGAAGTAGCCAGGTCCACAATTGGTATATTTCTGTCTCAAAGGAAGTATGTATTAGATCTGCTCACTGAAACATGAATGCTTGGATGCAAACCTGCTGATATACCGATCAAGATGAATCACAAGTTATGTGAAGACATGGATCAAGATCCAACCAATAAGGAACAGTACCAACGCCTTGACGGGACTCGCAGAATTTCTCGAAACCCGAGGTGAATCTGTGGAAATCTGACATCACCCGATGTCGGGCCCATCAAACTATAACTTCTTTTTCCTTAAAAGGAATCAAGGCACGAGACTTTCTGCAAAATTCGACTGAGTCTCCCGTAAATAGGACATTTCCCAAAATTTCAACCTGCATAAAACACAATTTAGTACTCCAACAGGTAGCACGCATAATACAGTCTCATGCAATTCACATAATCGGCCTCCGGCCTTCAAACAATCCAAAACCAAACAACCTAACATAACCTCCCTCAACCAAATAGGAGTATGAACGATTATTTAATCGCATCTTGTTTTCAATCGAATTTTAGGACCAACAACCTGGTCAAAACCAATCTCTATAAGCCACACAAATAAAATCTAGTCCATGGTGCACCTAGGCACCACCCTAGGCTGCCTACGTACCCCTTGAGAGGGATCAAGCCACACGTAGTTCTTTCCCAATATCGTATAACAACCATGAATTCATCTATCTAATAACCACATAATCTCCTCATACGCCGGAAATTCCAACGCCACATATGGGGTCTGTCAACATGCCGGATAACCTACGTCACTTGCGACCTTAACATAATATCACAATATCTCCCTCATACGCGCTGTACTACTAGCGCCACGTATGGGGTGCATCCGCATGCCAGATAACCTACGACCGTGAGACCTCAACATCATATCACATAATCTCCCCATACACGAAACTACCAGCGCCACGTGTAGGAGTGCATCAACACGCGGATAACCTCGCCACGTGCGACCTTAACATAATATCACAATATCTCCCCATACGCTGGTACTACCAACACCACGTATGGGGTTTGTGCACATGCCGGATAACCTATGACACATGGGACCTCAACATCATATCACATAATCTCCTTATATGCCGGAACTACCAATGCCACGTATGGGGTCTGTCCACACGTCAAATAACCTACAACACGTGGGACCTCAACATCATATCACATAACCTACGACACGTGGGACCTACAGCTACTCATTTGCTAGGCCCAAAGCTTACGGCAGTAAGCCTCCTAAGCTTCCCAAGCTTACGGCAGTAAGCCTCCTAAGCTTCCCAAGCTTACGGCAACAACTCCTAAGCCAAAAACATCCTCCTAAGCCAACGACATGCACCTAAGTCTACAATAGTGCTCGCAAGCTTACGGCGACATCGGCTTCCATCAGCGGTTCCAAACTTACGGCATCGGCTCCCAAGCTTTCGGCATCAACTTTTGAAGCTTACGGCAGCAACTCCTAAGTCACGACATCAGCTCCCAAGCTTTGGGCATCAGCTCCCAAGCTTTGGGCATCAGCTTCTAAAGCTTACGGCGGCACCAACTTCTAAAGCTTATGGCTGCAACTCCGCATCAACTTTATAGCATCAGGCTCGCAAACACTTGCTTGCCGAGCGGCACCCCATGGGTAACACCTTTTTGGCGCCTCTTCTCAAGGCCATGCCGAACAACACCTTTCATTTCGGTGCCAAGGCTACCTGCTGGCACCTCATGAAGGATTACAACATCGCTTTCATCAGTGGTTCCAAAGCGATCGGCGGCTCCCAAAGCTCCAACGGCATCTTCCGACTTTTGTGTTGCCGAACGGCACCCCACAAGTGACACTTCTCCGGCACCTTTTCTTAAGGCCACCTGCCGAGCGGCACCCCATGAAGAAAAGCGCATTTTCTCAAGGCCACATGCCGAACGGCACCTCCCATGGGATATCTCTTAATTTAGCGTCAAGGCTACATCTTTGAACGGCACCTCATGGAGACATTCCTCTCTTCTAAAACTACTGCCGAATGGCACATGAAGAATTTTCTCTCTTACAGCGCCTCTTCTCAAGACCACATGCTGAACGGCACCTCATGGAGACATTTCTCTTTTACGGCACCAAAGCTACCTGCCGAACAGCACCTCATGATGAATTTTCTCCCTTGCGGCACCAAGGCCACATGTCGAACGGCACCTCTGGAGACGCTCTTCACTTACGGCTCCAAAGCCACCTGTGAGCGGCATCTTACTGTGTCAAGGCATGCCGAACGGCACCTCCCAAGATATATATTTTCATTCCATGCCTATGCCACATGCCAAACGGCACCAATGAAGAATCTTCTAAGCTTCTAGCACCTATGCCAACTGCTGAACAATACCCATTATTGCGCAACACCTTCAGCACCTACGATAGTGCATGCCTCCAGATAGTTGTCTTGCGACTCGAGCTCCATGCCCTTCAATAACTGCTACTCAACACTCGGTACCTTTACCTTCGGTGATCGGCAAGTACTAAGCTGAACAACTCTGCACCGATCGCATACGAGAGAAAGCGAAGAAGGAGCTGAAGCATTGCTTGGCCAGTGCATTTATAACTACAAGTCCCCAATCAAGAAATACCTCCTTAATCGGGAACTTGGGGGACTCCTGTTTGTACAATATCTGGCCGAGCACTCCCAAGTCAATCTAAGCAAAGGGAAGGGAGTCCCACATCGACAAAACACAAGAAGAGGGGACTCTCCCTCAATTATAAAAGGAGACCTCTCTCCTTCAAGAAAAAGAGAGAGAGAGAGAGAGACGGGTTACTAGGGCACCATATGGCTCACAAGGGCCTCATGCTGAGCCCATTTACAAGCTCACGGATCATTGGCCTTCAGCCAGACTCTTGACCTTGGCCTTGGTCTTGACCTTGACCTTGGCCCTCGGCCCTCGGCCTTCAGACCTTCAGCCTATGTGCAATGTATACGGTCTTTATCATAATGAGAACATACTTCTCCGTGGACGTAGCCCATTATTCGGGTGAACCACGTACATTTGTCTTTTGTATGCATGCCTATGTACTTACCGAATGCTCTCACATACAGAGGGTCCTCACCTTCATCATCCTCCTCCTCCTCATCTTTAAGTTGGTCTAATTACTACCCGTTTAGTTTTTACCTCCAACAAATTTCATATTTTCTATTGTTCCACCAACAATCTAAAGATAGATCTCTTATGGAACAATAAGAAAATATGAAAAGAATCGGAGTTCATCTTCTACAGGAAGAAAAGCTTGATGCATAAATCTGTGTTTTTCTATGGGAAATTACATTTTGATGGGCTGCTTTTGTATTACAGTGCGTGTTGTTCCTTTTGCAGAAAGGAATTGAATTTTAAATTGAAGTTCAAAATGGGCCAAATGGACCTGTGGGTCGAGAGGCAATTAACCTAACAGATTCAGATTTAAGAGAACACTCTCTTTCAGGAATTTTTCTGTAGAGTATGTGTTAAGCATTGGTGAACCAACCCTGGTACTGTAAAATGCTGGTACGCATTCAGGAATTTGGAAACTGTTCGGCAGTTGTTGAATCTGTTTTCCAGACTAGTGTTGAAATGACCAGAAACGTGGTATATTTCTCTGTCTTACAAAGACAACAAATGAAATGTGGATGTAAAGCCCTATTTTGTAGAATTAAGTTTCTAATTGTGAGGCTTCAACCTACAGTGGTTTGTATGAAGGGAAAATTTCCATTAAATGGAAATGATGAGAAAAGTGTGGGGAAACACTGTGTTTCTAGTTTCTTTATTTTGCAGGCAAACCTGGATATGACCATTTAGATGTGTTAGTCATGACTTTAAGGTACTTGAGGTACGTTATCATGAACTATGGGGTACGTGAAGGATTCAAACAATACGTTGGTTCTTTGACAGAGACAAAGTACCTAAAGTGAATATCAATTGAGATAAAGAAGTCCACAAGTGATTGGCATGATCCGCAATGGAATGTGAATCCTAGCCTTAACAAGGGTGGTGGGCTGAGTAAAGTGGCTTCAAAATTCCCTAGAGGATATTCATATGTGTAACAAAATTACACAAATGATGAGAACCCAAAAATGTGGGAGTCTATTGCAAAATTGCACTAGACGTAATTTGCAAAGTTCTTGAGGTATGAAAATTCATTGGTAGTTTAAGAGTAACCACAATTGTAAGAGAATTGTGGGGGTTGGCTTAACTATCTTTCCAATCTCATATTCGTGTAAGAATGGAAAGGTAATTTATGAGTAACGTTTATTTTAAGGTATAAAAAGGTTAAAGATCCTACAAATACCTTAAATGTGGGGGAAGTCTACCCCAAGATAGAGTTGGCAAATTACTTATTAAGTCCCAACAAAACGTATGGAGGACTTTTTGAAAACAACTACTCTCAAATGAATATAATTTCATAAGATGGAAATGTGCACACCCATCAGTTTATAGTCAACCTAGTGGATCGAAAATTTAAAACTTTGTACTAGAGAGTAAGTTGAGCATCGAGGGGAATGAGGTTAAAGCCAACATATTGAATGAATCGGCCTGGCGGAAACCTAACCTAGTTGATTGGAGATCCCATGGTCTAGGTTCAATAGGAAAATTGGTTGGGATTGATTCAAAGTTATTAACACACTATACCACATTCCTATGATGAAAGAAGTGTGTTGTCTGCGGAAGTATAAAGGATACTTATGTTTAATGATACTGATATCTTATAAATAAGAGGAATAGAGCAGACTATTCTTAATTAATGTGTCACCTATGTGAGTAGAAGTTGGGTCGCTTTTATTAGAACGAGATGGCTAAGTTCTCTAAAGCTCTCATGAATCCGGGAATTTTTCAGGACCAAAATGAACACAACCGCATGAACCATAATATATTAGGATTGGAGATGTGTGATTCCTATTGTCTCGGCTTACTACTGCAGTGAGCAGTTCAAGATCATTATATCCACTGCGTCACCAAGTAAATCCGATAGGTATTCACTATGATAGGTTCAAGTCCAAAAGACACATCTTCAGGATGCATCTCTTTTCCGCCAGTACTCTCAATTTCTTCTTAGATTTTTCATTCATGTGGGGGATTGTTGGAAATTTTATATTATTTAATAATATTTAATTTCTATAGTGAATGAAAAATAAGTTTCTCTAAGAAACGTGTGTCTTAGGCCAGTTTCTCTAAATGGTCGGCTTCCATAGATTTGTGCCTATTGCTTTTCAAAGTAAAATGATGCAAAGGTTGTATCTCTTTCAGGCAAATGGAAGGTATATAGCAATTTATAGAACAATACAGTAATCCAGAAGAAATATTATGAAATGAAAAGAATAAAAAGTAAAAAAAGAGAAGCTAGGAAAGGAATTCCCACCTGCAATGTATATGTATGAAAGGAAGGACCAAGTTTGTTTCGCCTTTGGTTAATGACTAGAAAAGCTCACTTGCAGATTGCTTTCTCCGGCCGTAGATGCAATAGAAATTTTCTCTTAATGATAGCACAATGATCGGGTAATTGTAAGAACAAGTTGATTTAAAATTGGGTTCAGGTCAACTCATAGATTTCTTGCCTTTTCTGTTCTCCTTCCTTGGACATGAGCGGTTTAATCTTGGACTCTTCCCCACCATGTTGGGCCTGTCTTCTTCTTGAGGATTGTATAGGCCCAGGAAATGCTTCCAGGTAGTTTTTGTGTTTTGGGCCTTGGGACCCAACTTCACAAAAAGAAAACAAATTTGACCCAAAAACAAAGTTGAAGGACATTGAAATTGTACCTGTAGGATAGGTTAAAACACTATGAGGGAGGTAAATAATATGTTTACAGAGTTTAAGTGTAATAAATGAATAAAAACATGCCCAGAGAATTGATAAGTGATATCAATTCTTGAATATACAGAACGTAAAATAAAGGAATACGTAGAAAATTATTTTATGTGGTAAAACCCCACCTCTGGGGAAAATCCAATGGACTTCTTAGTCCAAAACTAATCCATAGAACGATGATTACAAGAAATACTCATACACTTATCCTAAACACATTCTAGATAATATTTACTAACCTCTTCGTAACTCAACTTCTATATCGGGATGATCTTTCGACACTCCTTATGTTGAACACAATACTGGTCACGATTTCTTCAAGCTCGCTGGAGTTCTTCCAACTCTCCTTATATTGAATCTAATACTAGTCACGATTGATTCAAGCACATCGGAGAAAAACCGCCACAACGATCTTGGTGCCCTCAACCGTATGAGTCACTGAACATGCAAATGAATACAATATGAATGATAAAAGTGTTTGATAAATCACCAAATTATGGAACACTTGATGATTTATCTCAAATAAAAACTCAGCTTTCCAAAGTTTATGAATTGAAAATATGATCGTTAAAGCTCTCTAAACAAAGAAGACGAAGGTCTTATTTTATAGACTTTTTCTTTACAAGAAAGAAAACACGTTGAAAACCAAATCTCCAATTTCCAAGGCTAGACAAAAAATCACAAAAGTATCTTTCCTATTCTAGAGATTGGTCACATGTAGTCCAACCAATAGGAAATGAGATATTTAAGAAAGCAAGATTTTGATCAACATCAATATCAAATGAATTCTTATATGCCTAGTCAACTATTAAGGGTATCTTGACTCCTTGATGTTGTGATATGATTGAAACATGATTTCCACGTTAGAAAATTAAGGGGATGTTAAGACATGAAAGTAATAGGAGAATCAAATTGATTTGGACCAAAATTGCCTAAAAAGAAAACACCCTAAATAAACTTCAATTCACTTTTAAAAACAGTAAAACGTGATTGAATAGTTCTTTAAAACAATTCCCTAATATACATGCATGATAATGACATTACTTACCCCCGAATCAAATTGTCACACCCCGGACCCGAAGTCATTAAACCCGCAGGTGCGTGAGAAAATAAAAAGTAAAATAAAATATATAAAAAAACCGAAACAAGGGTTTAAAATAAACTTCTCTTATAAAAATAGCTCCAAAATCTTACAACTTTACAAAAAATAAATAAAGCTCTATCATTCTTATCTAATTCAGCCTCAACGGGTTTAGTCCTTGTCTTGCCCACTAAGTCCTTGATTTTCTGAACCAAGGAAAATCAAGTAAAATTAATAAAGCCTAAATTGGAAAGGGAAAATATATAGAGGATGCATTGTAGGATTGCTCATGCCAATAATTGTACCCTCTGAATATATAGGGACATATTTTTTTTGTTTTCATGACATGTGGTCCTAAGATTATTGTTCCTAGCGGGCTCTCCACCCCTCTCGATTGAAAACCTATTGTGTAAATCTTCAATTCTGAACGATGCACCTAAAACTCAAGTGTCCCAGGCCAATTATTGCTCCTAGTGAGTTCTCCACCCTCTCTCAAATTTACGTGGTCCATTATTATTAACCACATATTTTATGGACCATCCAGCATGTGAGGTTTTATCTCACACATACCACATGCCACAATTGTATATTCACAATTATGTCACTTCTTTTCAAAAGACTATGTCACTTTACCTCTATCTCTGTAAAATGTAAAAAGTTGAAACTTTAATGTCAAACCTCGATAGAAGATGAACTTCCATCAGTTATGTTGAATTTGGATTTGTTGAATTTAAGTGGTTTTACTTGCTCTGTCAGTGTTTGATGACTTAATTTGTTATTTTCTTCCTTGGAAATGTGTTCCACCAATGTGAGGAAGAAAAATATGCACAAATTAATATATTTAATAGAAGCACAAATTAATATGCACAAATCAAGTAAAATTAATAAAGCATAAATTGGAAAGGAAAAATATATAGAGGATGCATTGTAGCATTGCTCACGCCAAAAATTGTACCCTCTGAATATATAGGGACATATTTTTTTTGTTTTCATGACATGTGGTCCTAAAATTATTGCTCTCAACCCCCTCTTAAATTTAAGTGGTCCATTATTATTAACCACATATTTTATGTCACACATGCCACATGCCACAATTATTTCTGATACATCACATCGTGCCACAGTGCCACTTGCCTCAATTACTTCTGGGTACCCTCATCACTCGTCTATAAAATGGTGAAGCCAGTTGCTATTGTTACCATAAGAGCCAGCTCCGACTTTCTTTAATTTCTTGCTACATCTGTTGCCAAGTTAATTTCAGTCCTAATGGGGTTTCATCTCCCACTCATCTTTGCTATTCTCACTGTAAGCTCTGCAATTTGATTAACTTTTCCATTCTCTCTCATTGTACTCTATATAAACGAAAGTTTTGTGTTCCTATACTTCTCTTCGATTTTATTTAGTACGTACTTAAGTGTCGTCCACTAATTAATTACACTTTGTGAGATTTGATTTTAATTAGAGTTCGAATTAATGTTGCAGCTAGCAACGGTCGCACTGGCAAACCATGCTGCTCAACCAGCACCTCAACTTTACTGGAACTCCGTCCTGCCAAACACACAGATGCCAAGATCTATCAGTGAACTTCTGCATCCTGGTTTGTGTTGAGCACTTTAGAATCTTAGATATCTCTTCTACCTGCCATTTTACTAAAATATGTTCGACCACATATTTATCAGTTAACTACTGTCATTACATGAGTGACACATATTCACAAATCGGCTGATCACTTATTTTCCATTATAATTTGCAGACTCCACAAATGAAGAAAAGGGCAATGGAAAGGGCAAACCTGAAAGTTTCCCATTGGGCAATAAACGTTACACTCAGAGCCATTATGGAAAAGGTCCTCCTCCATCTGACGAGGGCAAACCAGAAAGTTTCCCATTGGGCAATAAACGTTACACTCAAACCCGTTATGGAAAAGGTCCTCCTCCATCTGACGAGGGCAAACCTGAAAGTTTCCCATTGGGCAATAAACGTTACACTCAAACCCGTTATGGAAAAGGTCCTCCTCCATCTGACGAGGGCAAACCTGAAATTTTCCCATTGGGCAATAAACGTTACACTCAAAGCCGTTATGGAAAAGGTCCTCCTCCATCTGACGAGGGCAAACCTGAAAGTTTCCCATTGGGCAATAAACGTTACACTCAAAGCCATTATGGAAAAGGTCCTCCTCCATCTGACGAGGGCAAACCTGAAAATATCCCATTGGCACGTTCAGGTTACCAACGAAAAAATTATGGAAAAGCTCCTCCTCCATCTGACAGTCAACTACTCCATTATAAAGAGTTAGCTATTTTCTTCTTCGAGAAGGACATGCGCCCTGGCGCAACAATGCAGTTCCAATTCCCTAGAAGTTTAAACACGGCTACTTTCCTGCCACGCGAAAGTGCTCAATCGATCCCCTTCTCCTCTAACAAACTACCAGAAATTTTCAACCATTTTTCATTGAAGCCAACATCTGTGGAAGCCAAAACAATTAAGGAAACAATCGAAGAGTGTGAAGCTCCAGGCCTTAAGGGAGAGGAAAAATATTGCGCCACATCTTTAGAATCAATGGTTGATTTTAGCACTTCGAAGCTTGGAACAAGAAACGTTGAAGCAGTCTCGACGGAGGTATTGGAAAGAGGAGCCACCATGTCCATGCACAACTATACCACAATGCCGGGACTGAAGAAGTTGGCAGGTGACAAAGTCGTTGTGTGTCATAAGGAGAACTATCCCTATGCTGTGTATTTCTGCCATGCAATAAAACAAACAGCAGCTTATGTTCTCTCCCTGAAAGGCGATGATGGGGAGAAGGTTAAAGCAGTAACCATCTGCCATCTAGACACATCAGAATGGGACCCAGAGCATTTGTCCTTCCAAATCCTCAATGTTAAGCCCGGAACCGTTCCCATCTGCCATTTCATTTCCACTGATGCTATTGCCTGGGTTCCAAAACACAAATCTGCATGATCATCACTTAGCACTGTACGTATAATAAGCATGGTCGGGTTGCACCCTAGGCCTGCATAATTATCTCCCTACTTATTTCTGCCTCTTCATCATGTGGTGTAAGATATATGATGAGATGAAGTTTTCAGGATTAGTGGTCCGGTTGCCTAAAAAGCATAGATTACAGAAACTGCTTCAAATTAACCCGATCATGTTTTCTCTTGTAAGACTTCAACTTGTACTCCGGAAGCATGCTATATTTATGAAGAGATATTAGTCTATATGTTTTTTTTTTTTATATGCTTTGGCTTTGTGGTTCTACCCAATGTTTGAGTGTTGAATTGTTACGTTGGAATAGGCTGCTAATGCATGTAGTTAGAGAAGCCTTCATTTATATAAAAGTCCTCAAACTATCAAGAATTAATGTATCCAGAAACATACCAAGACGCAAAACAACATATTTTCCATGCTCTGTCTGTAACGCCAAAGCAAACTTCCTTTATCACATCATTTAAAGGATCAAATTCCAGTACTAATCTAATCCATCATGTAAAGCATACAAGTGCGTCCCTAATATAGACTTGTTGAAGGCAAAACATAAACAAATTACTTGTATTAGACTCACAAAATATTACAACAAGACAACTCTCAAAGAAAAGACAAACTCTTTACAATCACTCTTTCTCACTTCTAGAGACAAACTTTCACACTTTTCACAAGGACTACTTAACTCTACAGCTTATTGCATATAGCATATGCAAACACAATTAGAAATTCTACAACAGAAGCAAGATCAATCTCACTATGCCTTCTAAACAAACAAACAAATAAAACAAGCATATTAATTGCTTTAATCACTCTACTAACATCAACACAGCACACTTAGTTTACTAACAGATGATACAGAAAGGAAAAAAAAAGGGACCAATAGGGAGAAAATGGTGAACTAAGGAGAGACTAATACTTCTGGTTCTTAGAAGGCATAACAGAAATAATAGAGCATACTGCTTGAATGCAAGTCAGTATTAGGAGCAAAACAGCTGCAATGACAGAAATAGTTGCCCAAGGTGTATTGAAATAATGTTCCGTCAAATTTGCCTTCCATTTGTTCCAGCGAGTTCCGCAGTGGGAGTTCAGCTCTCTAACAACAGTAGCAAAATAAAAGTCATTGCTACTTTTCGTAACCCCTTTTCCAAGCTTATTAATCAAAGTAGACACCTCACTGTTGTCACCTAGCCAATTTTCAACAATGTCATACTTAAAAAGCAACTCCACATCCATTGGGGTGTTCACAAAACGATCCATGAGACTAACATAATCACTTACGTACGTCTCCTCCTAGTGGCATTGTTCAAATGCGATGAGATTTCTAATTAATACCTCTGTATGATCGCTTATTTTCAATCTTGGAATTTCAAGAGTCCGGTCAGCAAATCTAATATCATATAAGGTATTCGTTGATCCCTCATTCAACTTGACCCCTGCCCTGTGTAGCTCTGTGATGCTGGGTGTGTTTATAGTTATGGGTTTCCCATCATCAGTTTTTAGGGTTATTCGTTGTATGATATGATAGTTGTACACAACTCTAATATCATAAAGCAAAACAAAATTTCTAAGTTAGTTTGCTTTATGATAGTTGTTTTTTGAAGGGGTCCTTAGATCCATCTCAAAAAGTTTGGCTTTTATTAGGTTTAACTCTGGTTTTTGCAATTCTTTATCTCTACCCACTAATTTTTATCTCTCATTTTTATTACCCATTTTACCCTTTAAAATAAATACGGCAATAAACTAAAAATTCTGATTTAATGCATGTTTTACTCATAAGAGAACTAAAAACTAAAAATTCTATACTCTAACACAAAAAATGAGAACTAAAAACTAAAATTGAAATGGTTTCAAGCAATTGCATGTCAAGCGCTATATATATTGCATCAACCATGGTTTGTTTAATACGCGGTCATTTTCATCATTTTCCCATTCAAACTATTGAAATTACGAACTACGTACCATGAAAGATAAGAAACTAAAAGCTTCAAGAAAATAGAAATGTGCTACAAGCATAGCAATGAAGATGCGGAAGCATTATCTCAGACGAATGATTCTGTAGTGGAAAAAACAAAAACAAAAAGGGAAGTGAGTTAAATTTGCACCTGCTATGTTCAAACGACAAAATTGGTTTCCCTTTGGTCGATTACAAGAGAAGCTCAATGCAACTTACTTGGTTCCTCTGGTAGATGGAAATATAATTTTTCTCCAAATAATAAGGTTTTAGTGCAATCAATGATAATGGGCTGTATAGAACAACTTTTTTATTTTATATGTTTATGTGAGACAAGTTTTTGAAATTGGTACTTAGGTGACGAGGGGTAAATTTAAAAGATATTCAACCAAGAACACAACAAACTTCACACACTCTAGACCTTGACCAAAAACTCTTATGACTAGTGTTTCCCTCTTTTCGGCTGGGGCAGCCGACGGAAGGAACTTTTGGTCCTTCTTTAATTGAGTGCGGGGTGTGCCACCACAAAGCCACAAATTAGGCTTGAATGGAATGTAAGTAGATGATGTGTCTGAAATCTGACTTTAATCAAACGATTGTTCGGCCGAACAAGGAACCTCCTCACGACCTAGGTTTTTTCACTACCTCGGAGTCAAGGCTTTATGTGAGCAACCAAATGATGTGGAGTGGGTGGAGATGAAGATTGAAAGTGGAATGTAATGAAACGAAGAACACTTGGGTAAAGTAAAAGGTGCTTGAATTTAAATATAATTGAAAGACAAGTGCGTAATGTAAATTGCGTAAATTAAAGAATATAAAGACGAGTGCGTAATGTAAATTGCATAAATTAAATAATTGAAATGCGAGTGCATAAAGTAAAGGGCGGAAAGTAAACTAGATTAGGAAGAACAGTAAAGATAATGTGAATTGAAATTATTGTAATTAAAATAGAACTGAAAAACAAGAACAAGAATGTAAAGGCATAATTGAAATCTACGGAAACTAGAGCGGAAAAAATAAGAACTATGCTATGGCTACATTATGCTACTCCTATGATAGAAATTGAAGAGAATGTAAAATGACAAGTTGTGTTTTGTGTCGGGGTCATTTCTCTCTTCCATAAGCTTGGTATTTATAGGAGCTTTGGTGCGTCTCAATTTGGTTGGTCGTCAATCGGCCTTCAAATCAATCATAATTGCTCCAGAATATCTTCAATCCCTTGTCTCATGTGTGTGATTTAATGTGAATAATAATATTTGATTTGATTTTCCTTCCATCTTGAGCTCTCCCAACAATAACTTCAGTTGACCATCAAGCTGGCATAATTCCTTCCATATTTGAATTGTAACCTATGAGAAAATCCTCCTATGGATTATCTCTCCTTATTTAAGCTTTGGCTGATTTTATGTATTCAGCCGCTTTTAGTCTTTCGATCATATCTATATTTTCGGCCGCTTTTAGTATTTCGACCGTATCTACATTTTCGGCCATTTTTAGTCTTTCGACCATTTTTATGCTCTCGACCATATTGATGTGTTCGGCCAGATTGGTGTATTCCACCACATAGATATTATGCTACATTTATGACAGGACCTGCCCCGAATTTCCTCGAAACAGGATGATCCGTCTTATTACCGACATCATCCCGATGCCTGCCCACTTGCTAAAGATCGAGACTTTCTACCAAAAAGTTGGCAGAGTCTCCCTTGTAAATTCAACATTTCTCAAAACTTCCACTTGTCAAACAAGCATACATGTATAAAACCCAACGGGCAGCATACACAAGATAATTTCATGCAGTTTACAAAGATGGCCTCTGGCCTCACAATCATACCTTAGTACAGGTAAAACAAAGAGATTCTAAAGACTGAGATCAGGATCAAACACCCATCCTAACAGGTTTCGAATTCAACAAGACCACAAACACCTTTGAACCACAACTACTCGGTGAAACCAAAATAAGATCGATCAATCAAGCTTCGTTCTCAAACGAGCTCAAGGACTATTGACAAAGTCGAAACCAAACTCATCCCACTATCGAACCCGGAAATCGCTCAATCGGAAAAATTCGTTCGGGTTCAAATGGTGTCCAAATTGGAATCCGAGCACGTCTATGTGCTCGTGACTACTAGGAGATCATTTTAAGATACAGTTCAGGTCCACCACATTTCCCACTCACCGCCGCATGCGTCGGCAGCGCGTGGGTGGCTTGATCAAATTCCAACAACCAGAAAAATTCAAAATTGAAAGCCCAGCTTCCTACCCTAGGTTCAAAACATCAATTGGAGCCACTTTTGTTCTTGGACCTATCCCAAAAAGTTGACGGAAGTGGTCAAAATCGGAGGCCGAAACCGACCAAACTTCCATAGCTTATTTAACCCCCAAAACGCATAAATTTCTCTTAAATACCACAACTAGCAGCTAGAACACCTCGAGAGGTTGAGAAAGCATATCTGGATAGCAAAATTTGGCCGTTGGAAACAACTGAACGAGCTTTCGAAAAATCTGTCAAAAACCACTCAATTTACGCAAATTCGGCGGATTTTGACTACCGAGCTGGCTGGGAAAGGAAGAGGAGGTGCTGATCCTTTTGCTCAGGCCTCACGGCGGAGGCGACAAGCGTCGTCGATGGCTTGGATAAGCCACCGGCTCGAAGAAAATGAAGGGAGAGAGAGAGAGAGAGAGAGAGAGTTTCCATTTCGAAATAATTACGATTGTGCCACTAAGTTTCTTTTTATTGTAACTTCTTCGTTACAATTCCAAATCGAGCCCACTATGTGTCTACGGACTCATCTCGGTACGACCTACGTAAAAATATTGCTCGCTGCCCCAAACTCTTTTTGGATTAAAAAGTGACCAAAATACCCCTACCCCGAGGGTAAATTTGTAATTTCATATTTAATTTAATTAATTTAATTCACGAAGGATTATATTTTTGTTCAGGATGTTACATTCCCTATGCTAGCAAGAACTGTGGTGAAAGTGTGTGAAGACATCATAATCAAGCAAACACCAAACAACAGAAAAAGATGACTAGTCAACCACAAGAACATAAACCCAGAAACATGTGAACATCATGCGATGACTAGTCAACTATCAAGAACACAAACCCAGAAAATTTACAGAGATGGAAACCAGAAATTGTTCACCCAGAAACCCACCACTGGGAAAAACTGGGGGTCATCAACCAACCAGGCAATCAACTAAGCAAAAAGATTCTTACAAAGAAACACTAGAAAGCTCAAGAAATTCCTATGTTTAATTAGGAAGATGAGCTTTACCTCCTTTGTGCAATCTTCTTCTCCAACTTAGCAAAACCAGCAACTTAGGTCTTCATGGCAATGACAACTCATTCTTCAGCTCTTTCATCGAATGACACCAGCTGGCTAGCTCCAACTCAAGCAAGAACCAAATTTGGATTCAAAGAGAAAATGACCAATTTCTTCAAGAAACTATACTCTTGAAGAAATCAATCTTGAATCTGACCTACATATATATGAGAGAGTGTTTGATCTAGAAAGATGAGGTTTTCATATTTCAAATGCAGTTTTCAAAAAGAAACATTTTGGGAAACTCAAAGATGAAAAATATGAAGGTTACACTTGAGGAAGAAGAGAAGGTTTACAGAGAAACTTTCCAAAACTTGCCTACAAAAGTGACGGCTGCCAAATGAGGAATCATTTGGCCTTTACACCCAAAAATTCCCTAGGTCAGAATCAACACATGGCAGTAGAGAGAGAACGGAGAGTATGACAAAATAGTTTGTTATCCAGTTGGAAATCCTATAAAGTAAGGATGACTAGTCTACTACTACATATTTTACGGTTTGCGCGACGAATAAAATGTCGTTGCGCAAAGTTACTGATCGCACATATTTCTGCGTGATGAAAATTAAATCACGCACAATCCGTCGCACAAAGAGCTTAAAGAAAGACTTTGCGCGACCAATTTTCATTAAATCGCGCAAAAATGTGCGACGGTTAACATTCGTTGCACAAAGGTTTAGGGACGACACAACTGCATTCGTCGCACAAACCTTTAAAAGAATACATTTATTATATAAAATAAAATAAATGTATACTACAGAGAAAAAATTAAAAATAATTATGAAAATAAAAACTAATCAAATAATGTTGCAAAATCTACACGTAAATGCAGCGCATGCGGCTCGGAGGTTTAGGCAGGGTCGTGGTCAGTGGGGATGCTTTGGGTGGAATGCCGGACCGTGCAAGGGACCGCAGAATCACCGACATCGATTCTCAAGAGTGGCCACATGCGATCAGCGATCACCGACTTGATCGCTGATGGATGGGGTGCAGGTTCCTCTCGCGGGCATTCCCATCCTCGACAATATGTCCCCGGCCTCCTCTCGAGAGTTTAATCCAACGTCTCCGTCAAGATCTGGAACCCAGCATCCTGTGGAGGATCCACATACTCAATCGGAGTATCGGGAGGAAGCTGGGAGGCGGACTCCTGAAGAACCAACTGGCTCATCTCCACCATCGTCGTCTATTTAACATAACATAAAATATAAATGAAAACATTCATGTAATAACCTTTAAACTTGAATGTGTAACATAAGAATTACAATTAAATAATACTTACATGAAGGGACTCGGCCAACTCATTCCCAGGTCGAACATAAACATCGCCAAAGACGTTGATCTTTGGGAATTTGGACCCCCCCTAAATTGAACAAGAAAAGAAAAATATTAGTATGAAAAAAATAAATTAAGAATAATGACATATTAAAAATTAAAATTATTTTATTATTACCCGGCGCCGTGCATCCATCCTATATGAGAAGGGCCTGGAACCTGAATGGTGGAGAAGAGTCTTCTTCTTCCTATTGCCCTTATTGACTTTGGCTTTATTCTATTATACAAAAAAGAAAACGTGTTAGTTGAAATTGAAATGAAATATAAAAAATTAAACAAACATAAGTAAGAAATATATAATAAATTTGAAATTCATATTACAAATTACAACAAAATCGGGCGCCTGAAAATGAGCGCAGAGCCACGCCCAACTATCCTCCTACGCCTCAAGCTCCTTCGAGCAACCTTCCTGAAGAGCGACTTTCGGATCATCAAAAGCCTCAAAATGGTGGTGCAAGTCGCTCTTCCACTGCTTGTATCTCTCAAAGAAGAGTCATGTTGATGTACGCCAATGACTCGCCGTCGAGGTCCTCCAAGTTGTAGTTCGTCTGCAATTTAATTACATACATTAAGTCATACAAATATATAAAGTTCGAAAGAAAAAGAATTAAAAGGTAGGATACATGCCGACAACTGGCCGCGCACCTCCGTCTTCATCTCGTCAGGCATGACCTTCCAAGACTTCCATTGCATTGGGCAATGGGTCCGCACGACGTGACCAATGTCGTGGGCCAAGGAGCTATGCAACTCCGGTGTCGGTGCAGCCCGATGTCGCTCGTCGTATCCGATGTTGATAGAACTGTTGGTCACCCGGGTGACCTTTGCCGTCTTCAACTACCGACACGGCCCTCGGGTGTTCTTTTTGGCTGCAAATTTAACTATAAAATACACACATAAAATCAAAAACAATAACCAAAAAAAAAAAAAAGAACTGGAGTTGAAGGAAATCTATACTGTGACCGACGCATCGATCGATGTGGTGTCGGTGGTCTTTGGGGCGATGACGCCGTTTGGCGCCAACAAAGCTAGACCATTGTGACGCTAATAAAGCGGCACACTGGGACCCCATGGGACCAACTATCATGTGGTCCATCAGGGGGCTCCGAACTTGGTGCAGTCGTCACCGACCTAAGACGTGTAATTAGGTTAGACATCTGCACAATTTCAATAATACACATACAAATTAATAAAATATACGAATATTTGTAAGTATATACAATTTTATTAAGGATTGTGAACTAATTAATTAAAAGCATATAATGTCCTAGGGTTTGCGAGTTCGGAGTATTTGGGACTCCGATCCACGATCCGTCGAATTCTACACGATCCTAGAAATATAAGGTACAACATACATGAATTTGAGTTCGATCCAACGGTCCGAACATATCAAACCCGGAAATCGCACAATAGGCAAAATTCGTTCGAGACTCAAACGGTAACCAAATTTCAATCAGAACACACCTACGCGCTCGTGACAACTAGGGGATTGTATCTGGGACCCAATGCACCTACAGTATCCCAGCGTAGCGCGTTGGTGTCCAAAGCGATAAGAATATCCAGAAAATTCTAAAAACTAAGGGCCAAGGTTCCAACCCTAGGTTCAAAACATTAATTGGAGCCACTTTTGTTCTCAAACCTACCCCCAAAAATGGCCGGAAGTGGCCGGAATTTAAATTCAAAAACTAGCCAAAACCTGGGGTTTCAATTCCAGAAACCTATTGTGACAATTAATCAAATCCTACCCAATCATCAGCTAGAGCAAGAAAAATAGAAAAGAAACCATACCTCAGCTGTGGAAATTGGTGGCGGAGGAGAGAGAACCACGCCGAGAAGAATATGTGAAACCGGGCAAATTCTGTGGCAAGCTCTGACGGTGACGGCGGGAAGCTCCGGTTCGATGGTTGTGGCGGCCGGTCCTAAATTCAGAGTAGTGGGTGAGGTGACGGCAGAGAGAGAAAGAGAGTTAGGGCAAAAAATCAAACCGGGGGGAAGAAGGAGGCGCTTGCATCGTTTCCGAAACTTTATTCGATTTTCTTGCGACGAACAACGAAAGCGTTGCGCAAAATATTTTAAATGAATCTTGCGCGACAAAAATGAAATAATTCTGTCGTGCAATGTTGTGAGTCCGCCAAAATTTGGGATTAGAGTTTAGGGTTTGTACGATTTTGCGAGACAAAAACAGAACATCGTTGCGCAAGGGTCTCTGTTATTCACTTTGAGCGACGCAACTCCTACTTCGTCGTCCCGTAATGTTGTTAGTCCGCCAAATTTTGGGATTGGGTTCTAGGGTTTGTGCAGTTTTGCGCGACAAACACCGGACACCGTCGCACAAGGTTGTTATAGGGGGAAGAGGGAAAAGGTGAAAGGAGTGCCGATGTTGTGCGCGAACACATCATTTCGTCGCACAAGCTTGTTATTCGCCAAAAAATTGACCTAAGTGTTCAAAAGGGGAAGAGAGTGAAAGGCCTGAATGAGATTGCGCGACGAAGAAGCAATAATCTCGTCACGCCGCGTTCTGTACATTCTTGCGCGATGAAGAAGACTCGTTTCGTACCGCAAGCTTGTTATTCTCCAAAAAATTGGCCTAAGTGTTCAAAAGGGGGGAAAGAGAGTGAAGGCTTGAATGAGATTGCTCGACGAAGAAGCAATAATCTCGTCGCGTAAGCTTTGTGTCAGTACACATTGCACGACAAAGAAGACTCATTTAAATCGTCGCGCAAGTTTGTTATTCGCCAACAAATTGGCCTAAGTGTTCAAAAGGGAGGGAAGATAGTGAAAGGCCTGAATGAGATTGCGCGACGAAGAAGCAATAATCTCATCGCGCAAGCTTGTGTTTTGTACACATTGCGTGGTGAAGAAGACTCATTTCGTTGTGCAAGCTTCTTATTCGCCAAAAAATTGGCCTAAGTGTTCAAAGGGGGGAGAGTGTGAAAGGCCCGAATGAGACTGCGCGACAAAGAAGTAATAATCTCGTCGCGCAAGCATGTGTTGTCGCGAAGCGTTAGAGTCGTCGCGCATGCTTGTGTTCTGTACACTTTGCGAGACCGAGACACTCTATTCGTTGCGCAATCCCTAAACCCCAAACCCTAAAACCTAAAACCTAAACCCTAAACTAGTTTCAATGATCCAACAGGCAAACTTGTTTTTTATACTTCGAGATTGTATACGCCGAAAATTGGAAAAAACAAACATTAAGAGATCAGGTAACGGGACAAAATTTTTCGACGGTTATAAATGAAAAGTCACAATTTAACGGTTATTTTATGTAAGACTCGTGTCTTGGGGAAACAAGAACGGTGAGCAATCCCACATCGCTCTGGGAGGGAAAGGTGAAGTGCTTAAATGTGTGGGCACTTCTCTTCCTAGCACGAGGCCTTTTGGGAGCTCACTGGCTTCTGATTCTTAGGAACTCTGAAATTAAGCGAGTTGGGGGCTAGAGCAATCCCAGGATAGGTGACCCACTAGGAAGTTGCTCGTGAGCTCCCAGAAACAAAACCGTGAGGGCAGAGAGGGGGGCCCAAAGCGAACAATATCGTGCTAGGGAGTCGGGTCGTGACAAATGGTATTAGAGCCGGATCCCGACCGGAAGTGTGCCTGCGAGGACGCTGGGCCCCAAGGGGTGGATTGTAAGACTCGTGTCTTGGGGAAACAAGAACGGTGAGCAATCCCACATCGCTCGGGGAGGGAAAGGTGAAGTGCTTAAATGTGTGGGCACTTCTCTTCCTAGCACGAGGCCTTTTGGGAGCTCACTGGCTTCATTCTTAGGAACTCTAAAGTTAAGCGAGTTGGGGGCTAGAGCAATCCCAGGATGGGTGACCCACTGGGAAGTTGCTCGTGAGCTCCCAGAAACAAAACCGTGAGGACAGAGAGGGGGGCCCAAAGCAAACAATATCGTGCTAGGGGAGTCGGGTCGTGACATTTTAACTTCGATTTTGATGATTTTTTTACAGCTACACTCCTTAACCCTAAATGAATACAATGACTGAATTTGATATTCAATTTAAGATATTTACACTAGGGGATACCACATAATCTTATGTTATATTTAACAAAAATATATATAAACTCTTCATTGTTGGTGATTACATTGTTCTGATGGCATACGCATTCTACGAAACTAGTTTCAGTAATCCAGCCGTCCAACTTGTTTGTTTATACTTCGAGATCATAGACCCCAAAAATTGGAGAAAAAAAAACATTCAGAGATCAAGTAACGGGACAAAACGTTTCGACAGTTATAAATGAAAATTCATGATTTAATGGTTATTTGAACTCTGATTTTGATGATTTTTTACAACTACACTCATTGACCCTATATGAATACAATGAACTAATTTGATTGTCAATTTCAAATATATAAGTGTGTATATATTATATTACAGTAAAATAATATATATTTGCGCAACGAGAGGTATCTTTTCGTCGCGCAAAATGTCTTCACGCGACGGATGGTTGGTTGTCGCGCAAAATTCTAACTTTACACGACGAGTGGGTTCGAGTCGCGCATAACGATGCGCGACGAGAAGAGATTCGAAGCGCAAGTATTTGGCGCCATTTACATATTTAGCTCAAATTGTGTATTATTTTCATTTTTTAAAAATGTTTTGTGTCAATAATTTTCAAACTTTGTATCAAAAGGGCTTGGATATATTGATTTACCAATGTTTTATAACTAAATTTATTTTAATAATGTTTCATTTCTCCACATATATAAGGTTTTGATATAACAACTACATATATTCAAACATTTATATTACACAAAATCTGTACACTAACATAATATAATTACAAAAAATTCATTATTCATCATCTGAACTATATTAACTTTCGTTATCGTCGCTATCATCATTTTCGGTCTCCCAATCCCCCTCATCCTCCTCCTCCTCTATAACTACATCATCATTGTTGCTCGGGCCCACTACAACATCATATTTCGATCATCGAGGTCAATTGTAATTGACTGAATTGGTATTTCGATTGAAGACACTCCTTGTATTTGAAACGGTTCTTGTATAACATTTGTATCTCGAAGTGTTTCCGCATCATTTTCCATTGAAGATTCTAAACGTTGGTTAGCCACATTGTCGACGTCGTTGTCAGTTGGGTCTAGTTCTGGTATATCATACACGTTCCTATGATCCATCTTCTGAACAACTTTCCAACCGCTCCCGGCTTTAGGGTCATCTAGATACACAATTTGTGTTGCCATGTTTGCCAAAAATGTAAGGGTCATCATCATACCAAGTTCTGTTAATGTTCACAGATAGTACGCCATGGTCGATTTTAACACATCCCAACCTATTTGGGTTGGTATCAAACCATTTACACTTAAACAGGATCCCTTGGTATCGATCTTTGTAAAGCAATTGCACGACAGTTGTGAGTTTGCCATAGAAATCAATGTCCGTACTTTCGCCTCCACCTGGGACATGGACACCGCTGTTTTGCGTACACAACTTGTCATCTCGTGCAGCCCCCAAAAATTTGATGCCGTTAACATTACAACCCGAGAACAATTCAGCTCGAATCGGGCCGAACGCCAAGTTATATAACTCATCACTGTAAGTGGAGGAATTCAATGATTTCAATTTATTCACCTAATATTATACAAAACCATTCACATGTTAGTCTAACAAAATTAAATACTACAATTTATAATTGTCAAATACAAAACACTTATAACTTACAGAATCCAAAAACCATTGTGGAAACAATTCACGGTGTTTCTAGGCAACCAAATGTGACCGATGTTCTCGCTTCATCATCTCTTCATGCTCATCTAAGTATGCCATTATCTCATCACAATTTTTTAGTACGAACCAATGCGCTATCTCTATGTCATTTCTAGAAAACGACTCTCCTCGTCCAGGATCTCCAAAGGGTCGTGCGCTTTAGGCAAAAATAGAAAGTTTTTAATTTCTCATACCTTCATCATTATTGCGCTGAGGACGATTGAAAGCTGTCTCCACATCTTTTAAATACATTCCACAGAAAGTAAGCGACTCATATTGAACCCAAGCCTCTATAATTGATCCTTCGAGCTTGCTATGCGTACACTTTTTCAGCTCTCCGAGAAGCCTGTCAAAATAAAACGATATGATACAAATTAGCAAGCCTGTCATAATGATGCGTACACAAACGATAAAGATTATATATACCTTTCTATTGGATACATCCAGTGATAGTTGACAGGACCAGCAAGCAATGCCTCTTCTGGCAAGTGAACCATCACGTGCATCGTACTTGTGAAGAAAGCTAGAGGGAATATCATCACAAACTTGCATAGGACTTGGACAATGTCATAGCGCAACTGAAACATGTCTGTCTTTCGCAATGTTTTTGCAGTCAGTTGGGAAAAAAATCTGGACAACAACATGATTGGCTTCACTACATCTTCCGGCAATAGGTGTCGAATACCCACAACAAGTAGGTGTTGCATAAACACATGGCAGTCATGGCTCTTAAGTCCAGTAAATTTACCCCCATCAACATTCACGCAACGTGCGATATTAGAAGCATACCCATCAGGAAACTTTACAGACGATACAAACTTTAGAAACTCTTTTTTGTCATTTGGTTTCATAGAAAAGAATGCAAGATCCCTTCTAGCTTTATCATTGTCCCTATTCATCCATAAACCCCTTCGTATGCCCATTCTTTCCAATTCAAGACGAGCTTTGATTGTGTTCTTTGTGTTGCCCTCAATATCTAGAATCGTGCCCACCAATGTGTCGAATACATTTTTCTCAACATGCATCAAATCTAGATTGTGCCTCAATTGGAGTTTCGACCAATATGGGAGCTCAAAAAACATAGGCTTGTGCGTCCAGTTCATATGTGTAGAAGGTCAGTCTGACGTGTTTTTTCCCGAACGCAGCAAAATCCAAACGGTTCAGCTGTTCCAAGATCTCATCACGGACCATTCTCTAGGTCCGAGGCGATGCTCTGTGTTCCTGTCGAACTCTTTGTCTTTTTCCCGTCACTTGTAGTCCCATGGCGACCATCTCCGATGACCAAGGTAACAAACTTTTCCAGCGTGCCAACCAGAAGTTACATCTTCCTTGCATACAGGACATGTCATATAACCCTTTGTGCTCCACCCAGTAAACCATTGCATATGCTGAAAAGTCATTCATAGTCCACATAATGCTGCCCAAAGTGAACATCTTCCTGTAAATCATTCACTCATCAACTAGCGGTCTTAAGTAAACATCGATTGACCTGTCAGGATCCTCAGTTATCAAAACAATCATCATCATGTTTTCTTTTTTTATGCATTTCCAAGGCAGCAAATTATATGGGAATACGAAAATCGGCCAAGTGTTGTGGTGTTAGTTTAGAACCCCATACGAATTGAATTCGTCAGTGGCAAGTCCCAATCTAACATTTCGGGGATCAGTAGCAAAATCGGGGAACGTTCGATCGAACTCTTTCCATGCCTCCCCATCTACAGGATGCCGCATCACATCATCGTCTACCCGTTTTTCCTTTGTCATCTCATGTCTGTGCCAGTATGCGTCGACATATACAATCGCTGCAACCTAGGTTTCAGGGACTGATAACGCATGACTTTTTGTGGGATTTTAGTCATTCGATTATGAGATGTCATTTTGAACCTCAACTCATTGCATACAGGGCATATATCCAACGTTTCATGCTCTTTGTAGAATAACATGCAATTGTTTTTGCCAGCATGAATTTTTTAATAACCCAATCCAAGACCATTCAACACATTCTCTTGAAAACCCCCAAAAAGTAATCAAAACACAGGTTCGACATACTATACTTTATTTTCCCGTGCATTAGCTCCACAATGGCCGTGAGAACGGAAAAGCTCTTGCACCCCGGGTATAACTCTTGGTTGACATTTTTTAATAGTTTTTCATATTGTTCAAACTCTGCACTGTCTATTGGTTTAGGCACGTCATCTTCCCCTTCCTGATTGATGTTGGTCGATGCAAATGGAAAAGCATCCTGTATAATATCCATGACTTGATCATTAGGATCTAAAATAGGTTCAACATTGTCCACTCTTGTGGCATTTGAAGACGAAGCATGGTCTAATTGTTCCCCGTGAAGGTTCCAAATGCTATATCTCTCAATCATTCCATTCCTTACTAAATGAAATCCAACATTTTCAATTGTCTCGCACAACGTGTTATTACACCTCCTACAAGGACAACGGATTCTAGTTGCACCCGCGTTGTGTCTATGTGCAAACTCAATAAAATCCTCAATTCCATCCAAGTATTCGTCCGTGCATCTATTCGGGTTATGTATCCACCTTATGCTCATAATTCCTGAAACCACAATCACAACACAACAATCACAATAACTTCATACGAAGTTATAATGTCACCTTATGCCTCGGGTAAGGGCTCTATCCCATTTGGGAATGCATAGGCCTGTCACGTAGCCTACGACTACATAAGATTAGATTTCGACGTGGATGAATTTCGGCAACATCTCGACATAGTTCTTGAGGTGGGCATAGGTATAAATACCTACGTACCACCCGAAGAACGTACCGAGATGACACCGAAATCTCCACAATTGATTCCTAATCCTATAGCCGTAGATTACGTGACAACACTATACATTACCAAACTGTCCAAATAATGGGACAATTCAAGAATTAATTGGACCGCAATCATGCTTTACGCATCCATGCACGAAATCCAACTAATCTCAAACGGGAAACTAACTGTTACTAAACATAAAAATAAAAGTACGAAGTTAATTTCAATTAACGTCGTACATCACAACATATTGTGTTACGTGACGTACAATTTAACAACATAATATAAATAGAACTTCACAAAAAAAATATAAACACAACATACTAACTTTAACATTTTTAAAATATAAAACGAATAAAATACCTTCTCAATCGTTCTCCACCAATCGCTAATTACAAATATCCCTAACGAGAACAAAATTAATAACGTTAGTACGAATTTACATTAATACTTTTAAATTAACGACAAAAAATACTTACCCAATGAACGTATTAAATTCCCAGTAGAGGCAGTGGCAGAGAGGTTGAGAGAGGCGGAATGTTATTTTTTTTGCATTCTACCTCTGCAATGGCAGAATTCTAATATGAAGAAGAAGGACTTTGCGCGACAAAGCACGGAATTCGTCGCGCAAACTGCCGTTGCGAAAAACCACTTTTTCGTCGCACAAAACAACATTTTCGTCGCGCAATCACGTGTCGACATCAAACTTTTGTGCGACGCATGATACTGTTTGTCGCACAAACTTTCGACACGCAAATTTAACTATCGTCGCGCAAAAACAACATTCCGTCGCGCAAACTCAATATTTCATCGCGCAAACTCAAACTTTCGTCACGCAAACAAAAATATCCCATGCAAGTATTTTGGCGCCAAAAAAATCCCTCGTTTTCTTACGCGACGATAATTAATGTCGTCGCGCTAAGTTGTCATTTGCGACGAAAAGTGTCGCCGCACAAGTTTTTGCCGTAAATAACGGGACCCACTGTTTTCTGTCCACCTTTGCGAGACAAAATTTTGAACCGTCGCGCTAGGTTTTCTTACTCGATGATAATATCATCGCACAAGTGTTTCGCGCCAAAAAGAATACCCGGCTTTTTTTCTTCCCTTTGCGCTAAGGCATTTTGTGTCGCGCTAAGACATTTTGCGTGACGACATGTTTTTGTCGCACAAGTTTTCAGTGGTATGCGCGACGAATATTTTTTCCCGTCGACATAGTGCATTTTATGCGACGAATTTGTCTTCGTCGCGCAAATTGTAAAACGTAGTAGTGGTCATACGAGAAACAAATGACTAGTCATCATTTTATGAAATCAATTTAATGCAATGTGATGCAATGCACAATTTACCTTTGTCAATTTGCTTGAACCTCCATAGGATAGTTGTTAGTTAAGAACACCTAGAAAAGCTATTCTTAATCTAAACTTGAGTTTGATAAAAACAATAAAAATCCTATTACAAGATTGTCAAGGGAAGCCAAAAGAAAAACTCAAAATGCATACATTAACAGTTTTGCTAGATTGAATTAATGTCTTCTAGCTATATACCTTATCTTTTTGCTGGGCCATGAGTTGAATGCAGAGGCAGAGCATGGACTTGGGGTCAAGTTTGACTTGTAAAATAATTAGGAATTGAATGGCTCCTACGTTCAATTTTTTTTTTTTTTGTCCGAGCCATTTTAGATTTTCGATCTAGTGAGCATCCACAATCATGCTCTCTATTTTTAAGTTAAATTTTAGCTAAAAATATATAAAAGTTATTTTAGAAGCTCTCTATAAAATTTAAACTTCAATCGTGCTCTCTAGTTTAGGGAGTCATAAATGTCATAACTCTTTTTTTATTGGTCCATCTGTATTAAAAAATAAAATAAAAAATAGTTAGCATTAAATAAAGGTTTGAAATACTCATTAAATAAAGCAGCATTAAATTATAGGAAGCCACTAGGAGTCCTTTCTCTCTCCTCAAGTTTAGGAGCTCCTAGAGGTCTCCTTATTTTAGGAGGTGGATAGAGAGCATGGTTGGAGTTGTATTTTTACAATTCCTCTCTAAAATTTGTCTAAGGAGGTGGTTTAGGGAGCCCATTGTGGATGCTCTCATCTCAAAGAAAGAAAACCTTAAGTTTGCAAGCAAGTTTTCTACGTATGTATATATGAAAAACTGACATTTATGAAAATAATATATCCATATTTTTATGTAAGCCAACTTTCTAAATCCATGTACTGATATTTATTAGGGAAATATTGGAGAAACTGATTATTTTGAAAAATTAAATGTGAAAAACTGAACAAAAATTTGACGGGTTACATATTTCAACTCATTAGCTTAGGTTGTGAAGACCTAAGCAACAAGCCTAGTGCACTGTCGATCACTTCAGTGTCTACCGATTTTCCTTTCCATATTGTTAGATTATTCCCTGCTGTAACAGTTTTACACACTTGCATTTAGAAAATAATTGTACAGCTCTTATTAGCAACAGTTTTACACACTTGCATGAATCTCACTATGTTAAAGCAAGCACATAGCACACCTTTATTGAAAACAAAGCTAGCCTGTTGTATTACAGTGACAAAACAAAACAAAACACGAAAAAAAGATAGGGAGGAAATGGCTACGGAGAGACTTACACGACAAAAAGAGATAATAGCGAACACTGCTTGTATTACAGTTGAGTATGGGAAGAGTAGCCTCTGCAAAGAGAGAAAAAGTTGCCTGTGCCCAGGTGAGTTGAAATACTTTTGGCTCAAATATGCCAACATCTGCTCCTCGCACTTTTGCAAGATTTGTTTAGATTGTCAAGAAGACCACCAAAATAGAAATTTTGTTGGTCCGAGCAACCCCTTGCAAAGTTGGTTAATCATAGTGTTTGGGCCAAAATTGACACACCCAAACAAATAAAATTAGGCCTGTAATAAAGCTGCAAAAAATCAAAGAAAGATGGAAGCCCAAAAAACCAGAAGAGACCAGCCCAAGGCTCATCAGAGCAAACAAGGCAATAGGAAGAGGGAGTCCAGAAATAGGAACAATCCCACGTGACATTTCTGGGATAAAAGTCAGCAATGGCAACTGTCATAGAAGAAGTGATTGAAGGGTTCATGACATCAAGTTGATTCTGAAAAAAACTCAAGATCAAATCCCTCTTACATACATATATATATATTCAGAGATTTTTCTTCTGTCTTTTCAGAGAAGGTAATTCTCCCAAGAAGATAAGCAAGTTACAATCTCAGAGAGGGATAAGTAGGAAAGCAGGGAGCTGTCCAGAAAAGGAATCAAACTAACCATCACGGGTAAAATATCACAAGGGGCAGTTGAAATTGGGAAAGAGATTAGGTTCCTTTTCAAGAAAATCAGGGAAGTGATTGCCTATTTGAGAGCCTATCTGCCAAAACTGAAGAAATCCTTTCTTTTTTCCTTCCATTAAAGAAGAGAAAAAGGGGGGAGATATCTTTGCCGCCCAATAAATAAACACAATCACCCTACTCCAGAGAAGAAACAGTTTACTATAAATACAAGAATGAGTGAATAGGGTAAGACACACAACAACAAAACAAAAACACAACAACAATCAATCCAACACTCAAGTCATCAATCAAACAAACAACTCAAAATCAACCAGAAGCTCACTTGAATTCCAAGTGAAAACCAGCTTTAGATTAGAATTCCCAAGGTTCAGACTTAGAAAATAAGTCATTCAAAACGAGATTTCTCTCGTTACAATTTTGGTTTAGCAAAAAACCAAGACAGGTAGAGCTTGAGCTTTTCCCAAACATGAAAACCTCAACAAATTTTACAGGCAGTCTCTAGCCCATCAAGTCCTCGAGAACCACTGCCTCTTACAGATCAAGAAGGTAGTTCGCCACCTCGTAAGCTTCACAAAAGCTTAAGGTACATTGAAGCTCTGCCAGAATCAACCTTTGTATCGATTTATAGTTGAAGCTTAGCACAAGGTTGTCAACGGTCCACCAAAGCGCCTCCAGTCCCGGGCATTTCCAGTAATGTAACCTTCCATCTCGGCGAAATGGAGTTCCAATCAGATCTTCATCTCTAGCATGAGTATTTATTGTTATAGTTTTGTAAAGGCGCTCGCTTAAAACAATTTAAATTCCATCAACCATTACTCGGCCAGAACAACCTCTTTATACTTGAGATAAATTGTTAAAGTCCTCACCAGTCTGAGGCAAGAAAAGAACTTACTTGGGAGATATTCCTCACCCAAATTCACAATCGCTTGTTTGCAGAAATCAGTAACTTGGGGCGCAAGTTATCCATTCCAAACTAAGTCTGCTAGAATTTTATTACTAGCAAGGCACGCCAAGACACCAAAGAAAGCGACTTGTTGACCACTATGGTTCTCAAGGCAGTGGGGAACTTTGCCCTTCCATCATAGGAGTAAACGCAAAACAGGCAAACAATTTGGCACTCCCAGTGGGACTTCTCAGTATACATTTTCTCATTGAGTTCTTTACCACTCCATGAATACTGGAAGCTCTAGCCATAACCCACACCACGACATGGAAATAAACCAAGTGGCCCTCAGGGAAGGACTGGAATCGAAGAAAGTGATGCCCTGGCATTCAAAGACATGGCAAAGACAGGAGCAGGAGGTCCAGGACTGCCTGTATGATGAACTGACAGGAATCTGTGTTACGATAAGAGGTCACAACACAAAGGAGCCAAGATACCCTTAATAATATGACAGCCATGATGCAATGGCAGGTCAACAGTATTCAGAAGGATCGGAGGTCGCCATGGCTGTAATTCCTAATCTCGATGAGGTGGTCCAAAGAATTAGACCTTCCCTATGGTCCCCACCGTGATTGGCATGGCCATATCAAGAGAATCCTCTTGCAGTAGCCGGATACGTAACGGGAGAAATCCAGCCGACACAGGAAGTGGTTTTTCCGTCTAAGAACGCCCGCCCCAATACGGCCGAAGCTCCTGCGCCAGACAAGTCCCAGAATCGGCGAGCCTCACTTGTTCCGCAGCCAGCTGGCCCCACAAGATCTCCCTATGGAAATTCTGCCCACAAAGAATATTACCCTACAGCCCGTAAGATGGACTCTAATCCATTCCTCCACCGCAAGAGGAAGAGAGGCAGAGGGGAAACTATCCTTATGCTAATAACGCGTAAAGTGCAGGGGCAAATCTGAGGAACCACCCACGACGGAAGAGCCGAGGAGCACAGGGAAGAAGTTCGCTTAGACCATATGGGGCGTAACCACGATTTGCTCAAATGTATCAGTGGACAAAACCCTCCCCGCTAATGCTCTAAATGACGTGGGGGCATTGCAGAGGATGATCAGGGAAATGATGGAGCCTGAAGCCGGAGGGGGAAAGGCCCACCTATAGGAAACCATATCCACCTTACATCGATCGATACCCTTGTCCCCAGGTTTTAAAGTACCAAACTTCACTTTATTCAACGGAGAGAATCCTCATGCTTCATCAGTTGAGCACGTAGGCAGATTTTCCACCTAATGCATAGCCATAGAGAATAACCCACTGTTAAAGCTAAGACTTTTTGGGAACTCTCTCTTTGGACAAGCTTTCACTTGGTACACTAACCTGCCAGCAAATTCTATTCAGACTTGGGAGCAAATGGAGAGCGTCTTCCATGACTACTATTACAGGATTCAAATTAAGTCACCATCAGCTGACCTTGCCGCTCTCAAACAGAGTGAAGATGAACCTGCCCAAGACTTTATAAACAGTGTTCAGAAGCTCAAAATGAAGTGCCAAATCCCCATCGAAGAAAGACACTTCATCCAAATGGCTCAGGCCGCCTCAAAATTTCTTTGAGGAAAAGATTTGATGGGATGTTGTTTGGAGATCCGCAGAACTGCGATAAAGCGCCAAGTACGAGGAATTGCTCAGAGAGGAACAAGAAGAGAAACTCTTCCAAAGGCATCGTATTACAAATCCCCTTCTTCCTTAATACATATGATTGAAGTGGAGTCAGAAGAAGATGCAGAGAAATCGGAGGAGAGAGAGGTTGCAGCTATGAAATGGCAAAATTAAAGGCCCCATCACTTGTAAAACCCTTACAAAGCCACCATTCACAGGAGGGTTCGCTCCAAACAAACCCATGCAGAACAAAGTATATTCTTTCGATCTGACCAAAGTAGATGCTTTGTTTGATGAAATGTTGCTACAGAAAGCAATAGAGACGCCTCACAATGCCCAAACCAAGAACTCAAGGGCGCACAAGATTGCAGATGGCACAATTCTTGGAATCATTCTACCAATAGTTGTGTTGTTTTCAGAGATGTTATACAGAAGGGATAATGAGGAAGGTCAAGCTAGCGTAAAAACCTCCATCCGTCACCACGCATCCTTTCCCGCCACAAGTTAATATGGTCAACCTAAATTGGCCGTAACGAAAGAAGCACGTAATATAGAGGCGACTCCAGTAGAAGCGCATAGTTTCAAAGGAGACTATGGAAAGACCAAAAGCAACCATTTCACCGAATAGTGCTCGCAAAGAGTGCAAGTGTGAGGTCGAGCCGAGGTAATCTGAAAACAGATCCGCCCACCCAAGTGTTTTTGACCGGATCGGAACCACGCCCCAGTGATAAGGCCAGAGAAACTACCCTAGGCCTGTCCAATCCAATGTAAGAATGACTAAGCCCAAGGAAGAAAAATCAATAAGAGTGCCTGTATGATAAACCTTTGGCCATCATTGAAGGCGTGGTATTCGTCGAAAAGTGGCATCAACAATGGAGCCGATAAGAACCCAAAGAAGGAGGGTTCAGAGACAAGATCGCACATTCTCAATAACGAAAAACGCACAGTGCTTCCAGAGGCCAATCCCGCCAAAAAGGGAAAGAGCTGTAAATATTTCCTGCATGTAACAAGCAATCTCTCAACCACGAAGTTGAAAAAGCAGAATCCTCAAAGAAACCTTCTATCCATTCTACCTCCGCTTAGAAAATCTACTTAAAACTCTCCGACTGCAGAGAAAAAACCGATCCTATTCCGTGAGAAGGGCAAGGAGACTGGGTTGAGGAATATGAAGAGGAGCAAATGGATTATGAACCATCTACAGATGACTGTAATGCGCTCCTCGGAATGTAAGAACTAGGAGAATGGACGAGGAGTATGATGGAGAATGATGGATTATGACGGAGAATTGGATGCGGAAACCGAGGCCTTGGTGCGACTGGAGGACTTGTTACGTGTCTTGACCTAGGCATCAATATGATGTTCATTCCGCCGTAAAAGTTCGGGCGAGAAGGACTAAAGAGCACTCGACGAGACGATTTTCCCAAGAAAGTTTTGAATGCAAGTTGGTAGAAGCGAAGAAATGCCGTAACAACAAATGCATACCCCGGATGTATGAACAACCCACAAGTTGGCTACAGATCGCCTTTGCTTCTCCAAACCAACCAAAGAAATGGCAAACCACCTCGCACTTTGTTTATAACAGCAAACTTTGGGGGTGTTCCTATTCCCAAAACTATGGTAGATGGAGGTGCAGCCATCAACCTTCTGCCTCACAGAATGCTGAGCAAAATGGGCAGAACAGAAAAGGATTTAATTCCAACCCGCCTAACCATCACCAATTTCGCAGGAGGCATCACCAAAACCCTTGGGATCCTAGATGTGGATGTTTTAGTAGGAAGCAAGAAGCTGAAGGTTGCATTCTTTGTGGTAGATACTACCTCTACCACTTACAATGCATTGCTTGGCAGAGACTGGATTCACCAGAGTCTATGTGTTCCTTCCACTCTTCATCAACAGTTAGCTTTATGGAATGAAGAAGGCTACATGGAGATAATAGAGGCCGATCCACGGCCATTTCTACCTTCTGCCATGTGTTGTGAGGCAAGGTATTATCATGATGACCTTGGTCCTTTCACCTTCTTTGGAGTCAACCAGAACGGCCGCCCCCATGGTGTCACGGCCCAGAGGCTCATTGAAGAAGGTCTAACCAATTCCTTGGAGGATTGGAACAGACCTTTTGTTCTAAATTTCCATAGCACTAATGTCTAGTCCCAATCAACAAGAAAAGGATCGAGCTGCAACAATCCGGTCCATTACAAAAAGATTGTTGATATACTGGGAGGAAAGAAAGTTTTTTGCGCAGAATCCACCATCAATATGGCGAATTCACTCATGAAAGCACGGAAAGCCAGTGGAGGAAGAGGAACTACAGGAGGAAGTGCTAGATTTTGCACCAGCCGCACTGGATGACTCTCTGCCAGAGGTAGAAGATCCTTTGCAGGAAATAAACTTAGGAACAGGGGAGGATCCAAGGCCTACCTTTATCAGCGCACTATTGAAAGAGCCACTTAAGAATGAACTCGTTGCACTTCTACAAGAGTTCAAAGATTGTTTTGCTTGGCATTATCATGAGATGCCAGGATTAGACAGGGAATTGGTAGAACACAAGCTGCCAATCAAAGAGGGATACCTTCCGGTCAAGCAGGCCAGAAGAAGATGTCCATGGACACAGAACTAAAAGTCAAAGAAGAAATAGAAAGGCTGCTCAAGGCAGGATTCATCAGCCTGCCATCTATGCTGATTGGCTAGCTAATATTGTACCAGTTCTAAAAGGAAAATCGCGCTGACCATGGATTACGTAAACTCGAATGAAGCCTCTCCCAAGGATGAGTACCTATGCCAATGGCGTATATGCTAGTAGATGGAGCTGCCCACAACCAGATGCTATCCTTTATGGATGGCAACGCAGTTACAATCAGATCATGATGGCAGAAGAAGATATCCACAAGACAGCCTTCATGTGTCCAGGGCATATAGGTGCTTTTGAATACACTGTAATGCCTTTTGGCTTGAGAAATGCAGGGGCTACCTATCAAAGGGCAATGAATTCTGTTTTCCACGATATGATTGGACATTCCCTGGAAGTTTATATTGATGATGTTGTGATTAAATCACCAGAGGAGGGAAACCACATGACAAATCTAAGAAGAGCATTCCTAAGAATGAGGCAACATAAACTGAAAATGAACCCAAAGAAGTGCGTTTTTGGAGTTCAAGCGGGAAATTTCCTAGGATTCTTGGTCCACCAAAGAGGCATAGAGATCGACAAAAACAAAGCAAAATCCATCATAGAAGCTTTGCCACCTAGGAACAAGAAGGAATCGCAAAGTCTCTTAGGAAAAATTAATTTTTTAAGGAGATTTATATCCAATTCTGCAGGAAAGATCCAGCCTTTCTCTTCTTTGTTAACATTAAAACAAGAACAAACCTTTAAGTGGGAAGAACAGCACCAACAAGCTTTTGAGGAAATCAAGCATTACCTCTCAAATCCACCAGTTCTGTCCCCACCAAAGAGAGGCAGACCACTTAAGCTCTATATATCTGCATCGGAAGTATCCATTGGAAGTTTGTTGGTTCAGGATAACAAGGAAGGAAAGGAACATGCGGTTTATTACCTAAGCAGAACTCTAACAGAAGTGGAAAGAAAATATTCTGCAATTGAAAGACTTTGCCTTTAGCCTTGTACTTCACTGCTGTAAAGCTCAGACATTACATGCTGCCATACACCATCTATATCATTGCCAAAACAGATCTGATCAAATACATGCTAACAAGACCAATGCTAAGAGGCAGAATTGGAAAATGGACCTTGGCCTTGACAGAATTTGCCTTCAGATATGTTCCTCAGAAAGCCGTCAAAGGACAAGCTGTGGCAGACTTCCTAGCAGATCATCCCGGAGAGGAGATTGAAAATATGGACTCTTTAGACATAGCAAATGCAGATCTATTAACCAGAGCTCACACCTGCCTCAACAATCCTATCTACTCAGTTCATCTTGCACCTTGGAAGTTATACTTTGATGGATCAAAAACTGATATAACTTCAGGGGCAGGAATTGTCTTGGAAGAACCACTTGGAATCAGACACTGCTACTCTTTCCAATTGGATTTCCAATGCACCAACAACAGGGCAGAATATGAGGCCTTAATCATTGGCTTAGAAATACTGGTAGAACTAGGAATCAATCTGTGGAAATTCTGGGAGATTCCATGCTGGTTTTAAAACAAATTGCTGGGGAATACAAGTGCCTAAGCCCTTCTTTGGCTGTCTACTTGGTGGCAGCTAGGAATCTTCTGATAGAATTCAGAGAAGCCACTTGGGAACATATCCCAAGGGAAGAAAATTTTATGCCAATGAATTGGCCCGGTGGCAACAGCGCATAAATGCCCAAGACTGTACAAAGAATCATCAGATAGAAAAGAAAAGCCTACCATCTGCTCGGCCAGGGGATGGAGATAGATGTCAACTCGCCACAATCACTGAAGATGATTGGAGAAATCCTATCATGACCTATCTACGATATCCAACTTTGCCATTTGAGAAGAGAGTCAGAATCATGGCTTTAAACTACCTTATGTGGAATGAAGATTTGGTCCGAAAGAGCAAGGATGAGGTGCTTTTAAGGTGCCTCGGAAAGAAAGAATACATAAAAGTTATGGGGGAAACCCATGAAGGAATCTGTGGAGCGCATCAAGGTGGGAGAAAAATGTGCTGGTTAATTAGGAGATATGGCTACTTCGGCCAACCATGATGAAAGATTGCATTAACTATTCCAAGGGGTGTGAATCTTGTCAAAGACACGGCCCAGTCCAAAGCAGGCTCCATCAGTTCCCATGAATCCAGTGGTAAAACCATGGCCCTTTAGAGGATGGGCAATGGATCTCATTGGTAAGATCTATCCACCAAAGCAGAAGATCGCTTATCATTGTTGCCACAGCACTATTTCACTAAGTGGGTGGAAGCCAAGGTGTTAAATCTACTACATCTCAAGAGATCATCATTTTCATAGAAGAGCAGATTATCCAAAGATTTGGCATCCCAGAATCAATCACAACTGATAGAGGATCCTCCTTCATATCCGGAGAAATGCTGGACATGGCAGAGGCATTCAAAATCGACGCTCCAATCCACTCCTTATTATGCCCAAGCCAATGGACAGGCGGAATCAAGCAACAAAGTGATCATCAACATTATCAGGAAAATGCTTGAGAAGAATCCGAAACAATGGCATGAGAAGTCCGAAACTCTGTGGGCATATAGAACTTCAAAAGAGAAGCGATCGCATGACTCTATGCGTTAACCTACGGTCATGATGCACTCGCCATGGAGATAGCGCTCACCTCGTAATTGCTCACCAACATGACTTAGTTGGAGAAAACTACCCCGTGCCATGCCGGAACTGAGGGATTGGATGCAAGCGCACTGACACTCTCAACGAACTCGGCAGAAAACAGTCAGATCAAGGGCCTACAACAAGAGAGTCAGAACAAGAGTTTTGAAGAAGGGAGATAGTCCGAAAGGTTCTGGAACCCATGTGGTCGGGTTATGGAAAATGGTCGCTACATGGGAAGGCCCTTTCATAATCAATCGATCCCTCGGAATGGGGGCATACAAAGGTTGCAGGATAGGGATGGAGAAATTCATACGGCCCCAATCAATGGCAAATGGTTAAAAAGTTTTATCCAACCATGTGGGATTCGCAAGCTGTATAAACAGACCGGGATAGACACAAGATTACATTAAAAATCTTTTGATTCCTTTCAAAATTACCCTTGTTTTAGATTTACTTTGAGTTTGTCCCTTTGTTGTACTTCTACTGTTTTCCGTTAAACGGGGGAATTTACCACGCGCCAATTTAATGGCCATTATAATATTTAAGTCCAAAACTGCTCCAAAACGATTCAGGACTTAAGCATTGTTTGGGCCAAAATTGACACACCCAAAAAATAAAATTAGGCCTGTAATAAAGCTGCAAAAAATCAAAGAAAGATGGAAGCCCAAAAAACCAGTAAGAGACCAGCCCAAGGCTCATCGAGCAAACAAGGCAATAGGAAGAGGGAGTCCGAAATAGGAACAATCCCACGTGACATTTCTGGGATAAAAGTCAGCAATGGCAATGTCATAGAAGAAGTGATTGAAGGGTTCATGACATCAAGTTGATTCTGAAAAAACAAGATCAAATCCCTCTTACATACATATATATATTCAGAGATTTTTCTTCTGTCTTTTCAGAGAAGGTAATTCTCCCAAGAAGATAAGCAAGTTACAATCTAAGAGAGGGATAAGTAGGAAAGCAGGGAGCTGTCCAGAAAAGGAATCAAACTAACCATCACGGGTAAAATATCACAAGGGGCAGTTGAAATTGGGAAAGAGATTAGGTTCCTTTTCAAGAAAATCAGGGAAGTGATTGCCTATTTGAGAGCCTATCTGCCAAAACTGAAGAAATCCTTTTTTTTCCTTCCATTAAAGAAGAGAAAAAGGGGGGAGATATCTTTGCCGCCCAATAAATAAACACAATCACCCTACTCCAGAGAAGAAACAGTTTACTATAAATACAAGAATGAGTGAACAGGGTAAGACACACAACAACAAAACAAAAACACAACAACAATCAATCCAACACTCAAGTCATCAATCAAACAAACAACTCAAAATCAACCAGAAGCTCACTTGAATTCCAAGTGAAAACCAGCTTTAGATTAGAATTCCCAAGGTTCAGACTTAGAAAATAAGTCATTCAAAACGAGATTTCTCTCGTTACAATTTTGGTTTAGCAAAAAACCAAGACAGGTAGAGCTTGAGCTTTTCCCAAACATGAAAACCTCAACAAATTTTACAAGTCTCTAGCCCATGAAGTCCTCGAGAACGCCACTACGCCTTACAGATCAAGAAGCCGCATTCGCCACTCGTAAGCTTCACAAAAGCTTAAGATACATTGAAGCTCGCCAGAATCAACCTTTGGTATCGATTTATAGTTGAAGCTTAGCAGTCAAGGTTGTCAACGGTCCAATTACTTAAGAGTCTCGATCCGGCCGGGCATTTCAATGTAACCTTCCATCTCGATGAAATGGAGTTCCAATCAGTATCTTCATCTCTCTAGCATGAGTATTTATTGTTATAGTTTTGTAAAAGGCGTTCGCTAAAAACATTTAAATTCCATCAACCATTCTGGCCAGAACAACCTCTTTATACTGAGATAAATTGTTAAAGTCCTCACCAGTCCGAGGCAAGAAAAGAACTTACTTGGGAGATATTCCTCACCCAAATTCACAATCGTTTGTTTGCAGAAATCAGTAACTTGGGGCGCAAGTTATCCATTCCAAACTAAGTCTGCTAGAATTTTTATTACTAGCAGTGGCACGCCGCACACCAAAGAAAGCTGACTTGTTGACCAGTCTATGGTTCTCAAGGCAGTGGGGAACTTTGCCCTTCCATCATAGGAGTAAACGCAAAACGGGCAAACACATAGTAGAAGAAACCTTATTGTTGTCACCTAGTGTGTTTACAACAATTTCACTCTCAACAAGTAAATCTACATCCTGTTCGGTGTTTACAAATTTATCCAGGAGGAAAACATAATCGCTTAAGTAATTGTCTGTGCAATGGCATTGTTCAAAGGCAATGAGATTTCTGAGGTATAAGCTCTGTGTCATCATGTATTTCTAGTTTTGGAATTTTCAGAGTTCCATTATGGAACTGTATCGCAAATAAGTCGTTGCTTGACTCCGGACGAAACTTATCGTTGCTTGATTCCGGACGAAACTTAACTCCGGCCTGGTGTAGTTTTGTCACGCTGGGTATACATGGGAGTTCTTCAGCTTCTGAGGTACCGGTATCCAAATATTGCACATGTAAAGTTCTAATAAAATCAACAAAATGTAAAGGTGGTTCAGTCCACTCCAATTCGTCTTCCGACCTCTGTAAACCCACTACATTTTTGAAGAAATGGTAAGAGAGCTTAATCATTGAAGGCCTCTCAGTCTCAGAATTCTTAACTCTGACTTTGCTTGCGTCGAAAAGATCCTCAAGAATGAAAAATGGCAGCTGATTTTCGAGCAAAAGCATGTCGGGCACTATATTTGTTAACATCCATGGTTTTTTAAATATCCAGTCATTATCATCTCGCAATTCTTTAAAATGGTACCTCAACAATAGCTCAATGACAAAGGCGGCATCAACTAGAATGATACTTACAAACTTGTTACTACTCTTGAAGTGCTGAGCGTTTCCATAACAACCGCGGAGTTTATCTTCTTGGGCCTTTATTTTCTCTACATAATCCTCCAAGCTAACCTTATTATTCCGATGAAGAAAATTTTGTAGGTACCTCTGTTTGTACTCTTCCATGGCTTCTAATTCTTTGTTGTCATGGAGAATTGGGCCTATTGAGACTACTTCCGGGGTGTAAGCGTTATTTCTGCCCCGTAGTCGCAAAGGAACCCTGTAGATACAGCACTCATCAGAGGACCGGCGAGACAAACTATCCAACCGCCGCTTCAAATCTGCTACTGGGGTTTTGTGGTTTTCTACGCCATGTGGAGCTCCATTGCTGCATCCTTCCACTTCTATTATGTGTTGTTCTGATTGTAAGTGATGAGGGTATTATTGGCACCATAATAAACACGTCTTCAAGGTTATATATTTCATTAATTACCTTCACAATAGGTACTAAACCGTACCATGGGAACATTCATATACGCACAACATATTTATAACATACCTACACTCGTGTATATTTGAACACAAGAAGACATGTGCACCACCGTGCACGGTTCACATGAAGTAAGAAGATGAAGAGGAAATAAAGAAGAAGAATACAAAAGAAAATGGAGATGAGAAGAAAAAAAAACACGAATAATGAAAAATGAATTGACAATTATATATGGTTGACATTAGATCTAATATTATATCACAAGAATTAAACTGTTATATCCTCCATTTTAGATCTCATGCTTCCCTTTAAAGAAAAGAATATCAACAACAAAAAAAGAATAAAGTTACAACATTGATCAATTCAAATGTCCAACTACCGGATCATGAGCCTCTGCACTTAGAGACTACACATTTACCCGTATTTCGCTAAATTTAGACCATTATAATAATCTAACTCCTTAGAATGTGACACATCATCAAGTTTTTTTTTCCTTCACTAGAAGAGTTAAGTTTTATTTGTGGGTAACTAAACTCTTGTTTAGAGCATGTTTTTTATTTTTTTTTCTTTGTTCTGTGTAAAGTATAATGGGTTAGATTATTATTTGTGACTGACTAAAATCTTGTTTAACAACAATAGTTAACGTTTGTTTAGAGAAGAAAAAAAACTTGACGATGTGTCATGTTCCAAAGGGTTAGATTATTATAATGGCCTAGATTTAGCGAAATGCAGATAAATGTGTAGTGTCTTAATGCAGAGGCTCGGGATCCCCAACTACCATTGAAACATAAGAAACTAAAATCTTCAAGAAAATGCTATCAATTGAAAAAACAATAATAATTAAAAAAACAAAAAAAAGGAAGGGAATTCGCACCTGCTATGCAAAAAAGAGCAAGTCGGTTCAATGGTTTTTTCTTCTTCTTCTTTTTGTTATGGAAATGAAAAGCTCAATGATGGGCTATATATAGGAAGAAGTTCAATGATTGAATTAATATCTTCTATCTACATTCTACCCTCTTCCTCGCTACATACACAAATGGTGCACACCAGTACATGGACTTGGGTTGCACGTACCAAAGAAAGAAAACCACAGGTATGCAATACAAGCTCTTTTCCCATGTTTTCCTCTGTTTTCTCCTATTTTTCTCTGTTTTATATATATATATATATATATATAAAAGATATACAGAAGGGATTAAAATACACCTCTAACTAAGCTTGTTTTGCATTCGGTGGCAGATTGTAAAAGCTCTATTCAGACCTAACGTACTAGGTATTTATTTTATTGCTCTGTTCAGACCTAGTGATTAAAATGCACTTCAGATTCTGTGTTTGAATCCCCTCTCCCTTAATATTGCTCGTATAAAAATAAAAACTTCTAAAAAGACGTTAATATTGTATTCTATATTCTATAAAGTGGTGGACATGTTTTATATTGTTGATAACCCCCTAATACTTTGGTGGTGCTTAGTTATATTCAATTCGTATGTATTTAATTTTCCACTTACATTCTTGCCTTAATACATTTAGGCTTATTTTTATACTAATTTCTCTAACATAACTTTTGCACATTCTTTTAGTCTCTAATATATATATTTTCTAATAAATAATCTTACCCACTTGAGTTATAAACTATTTTCTTTTAGCATGAAAAAATCGACATTTTGACAGAGAGTCGAAAAGCACTCTCCAATTTTAATGTCAACCACACTTGAAAAAAAAACATAAATTTAATGACAACAATTACATTTAGCAATGCAACCTACCCTTTCGCAACACAGATAGCAGGGTGAGGATATTCGGATAAGAACCAAGACAGAAGCTAAAGGAACTGCGATAGCCAACCAAAGTCTCCATTTCTTACAATCTGAACAATGCCACCATTTTGTTTGGTAAGCATTTAATAACATTTCTTGCTCTACATAAAGTAATATTAAAACGAAATTTGCCTAAATTTTTCTTACCAACAATCCATAAAGAAAAAAAAAGAAAAAAAAAAAGAGATTCACTGTACTCAATATAGGAGCCTAAATTATATATATATATATATATATATATGCTATATGAAATGGACTTTAGAAACACACCCAACACCTATTTACAACAAAACAAAAAGACTTTTAACTTCTTTTAAATTACAAAACTATCACTAATTTCTTAAACAAACACAACCCCAAAACCTCATAAAAAAAAGTCCAAAATACTCAATAAAGTATCAAAGTAATTTAATAATCAAAATTAAATTCAATAGGGTCAGCTGTTATTTTTTGAGTTTTTTTGTTTGTTTATAGAAATTAAATAGTGTAAGATCTATCTATATTATTAATGTTAAGAATGAGTATATGACTAAATAACTCCAAAAAAAAACAGTAAATCTACAAAAATAATTTATTAAAAAAAAAAAATACTACATAATTTTATGAGTATTGACCACCTGCCACATGACAGTGGTCCAAGCATAGTATTGTCCCCACAGCAACCAGGATCCAATAAAGGGTTGGGGCCGACCCATATTCCAATAAAGTTTTGGACAGATGCATGCTACTGTTGCTGGGATGATCTCTTCACGTGAAATGATGATGATGATGATGCTTCTATACAACAATCCAGCGAATTCAAATGTCTATTTCAGATACATGTATAAACAGACAAGGCTTTAAAATATGGGCTGCTGCACTGTTGCTACTGCTGACACTGTTACTGTGTTGCTGCTATTGTTACTGCGCTGCTGCTGGAAAAAAGACAAGGACTTCACATGTTGCTTTCGTCTTTTGTGGAGGAGAGAGACCTAGGACTTGGATGTCTTAGATATTTAAGATAAGGGGCTTTCGTGCCATTTTGAAAATACTTCGGGTGTTTTTGAAAGCTGCTTGTTTCTTTTGGGTTTCTCAAAAAATTTCGCTTTAGAAGGGAAAATAATAATAATAATAGTACAGCTCTTATTAGCAACAGGGTTACAAACTTCTTCTACAACACACCAACATGAATCTAGCCCTGATCCACTCTTTTACATACTTGAAAACAAAACAAAACACGAAAAACAAAAGACAAGATAGGGAGAAAATGGCTACGGAGAGACTTACTGCTAATACTTGATCAATAACAGAGATAATAGAGCACACTGTTTGTATGACAGTGAGTATCAGAAGAATAATAGCTGCAAAGAGAGAAATAGCTGCCCAAGGTGTGTTGAAATACTTTTGTCTCAAATTTGCCTTCCATATGTTCGTGGTCTTCTCGCAGTACTCGTTTAGTTTGCCAGCAAGATCACCAAAATAGTAGTTTTCGTGGTTCGGAGCAACTTTACTGCAAAGCTTGTTAATCATAATGGAAACCTTATTGTTGTCACCTAGCGTGTTTACAACAATTCTATTCTCAACAAGCAACTCTACATCCTTTGGGGTGTTTACAAATTTATCCAGGATGAAAACATAATCGCTTATGTATTTATCCACGCAATGGCATTGTTCAAAGGCAATGAGATTTCTAAGTGTAAGCTCTGTGTAATCATGTATTTTAATTTTTGGAATTTCCAAGGTGTTTTTCTTGAACTGTATATCGAATAAGTTCTTGCTTGATCCCACGTTAAACTTAACTCCGGCCTGGTGTAGTTTTGTCATGCTGGGTGTACTTTGGAGCCCTACATTTTCTTTTAGGGTCGGATATGGCAGATGTAAAGTTCTAATAAAATCAACAAAATGTAAAGGTTTTTAGGGATCAGGAGGCATAAAAGACTTACAGAAGGCTGGTGAGTTCTCCAAGTTTTCTACACGCAGTGCCTGTTGGAAGAACCTGTAAGAGAGTTCAATTATTGAAGGCTCCCCAGTCTGAGCACCTGTGAGATTGTAAAGATCCTCGAGAATGAAAAATGGCTGCTGATTTTGGAGCATAAGCATGTTAGGCAATATCTTTTGTAGCACCCATGGTTTTTTAAATATCCAAGGATTATCATCCTGCAATTTTTCTTCCTGAAATTTTTCTTCGGATTTATTCCTCAACAATAGCTCAATGACAAAGGCGGCATCAACTAGAATGATATTCACAAAAGCAGCAATGTTAAACTTCTTAGTGTCTTCATAATAATGACGGAGTTCTACTTCTCTCTCCTTTATTTTCTCGAAATAATCCTTCAATTTTACATTAGTCCGATCAAGAAAACACTTTAGGTACCTGAGTTTGTGATCTTCCATGGCTTCTAAGTTTTTGCTGCCATGGTGAAGTGGGCCTATTGAGACTACTTGTGCTGTGTAGGCCTTTTGTTTAACGTTCCGTAGTCGCTCAGGCACCCTGTAGATACAACAAGCAGGGGACAGGGCACGCAAGTTTGTCAACTGATTTTCCATGGAAGTTGCTTGGTTTTCTATGTCAAAAGAAGCTTCATTGCTGCTTTCTTCCACTTTCTTCCTCCCCATTATGTGTTGTTCTGATCAGTGGCGGATCCAGGAATTTCCTCTTCGGGGGTCAACGTATAAAATCTCACAAATTTTTTTAGACAAATCTAGAATACACTATATTATTATTAACCAATCTACAAAGATTGCTTGATGAAAAATGTGAAGAAAATTAACACAAAAACCAGACTAGCTAAGTATAATAACAAAAAAAACTAACACACACAAAAACTAAACTAATTAACCAAAACATTCTTTATTACTTAATTAAAGCATACAAAAGCTAAGGACATACAACAATCATTATTAATTAATTTAAAAACATACAAAAGCTAAGCACATACAAGTTGAAAATAAAATAAAATTAACAACATTATGGCGCGCTTCTTGATCCACAGTAGGAGACTTTAGTTTGGCCCTCTAGATCTCCTCTTTTGGGTTTTCTCGCATCGCTTCTTGGGGCTCATCACTTAAGCTTCCCAATATCACTTCCTTAGCTTTAGCAAAACTTGGATATCCTCACGCATGTTTACCCGGTCGATGCAAGGCCCTCCAGCTACTTTTGCATGTCCTTAGAGTACAAATTTATCATCTTTGATAGCTTTTAATTCTCTTACAATAGATGGGTTGAGAAGATCCACACATTGCAGTCATACAATCCAATTGCACAGGGATTACTCCCTGTTCTCCTCTCTCTCTCTAAAAGATTTTCATATCGATAACATCTTATTGCAAGGGACTTGTATATCAAGTGGTGAAGAACATAAATTCATATTCTTTCAATCAAAATGTACAAATTTCGAAAAAGTTTGTTTGTTTTATTTTTGGGGGAAAAAAATATGAGCATATATATATATATGCATATTATACGTAGACCTAAGGTGAAAACAGACTAGATTTTTACTCCATTTTTCATGAGGTTTAAGTTCGTGATGTATATATTTATCTCAAGTGTAACATCCCACATCGATCAACAGAGAGCGGGTGATGTGTAACACCACGACTCCAAATTTATCCCATGTTTTAATTAATTTGAGTGAAATTACGAATTTACCCTTGGGATAGGGGTAATTTGGTATTTTTTTTATTCGGAAGGAATTTGGGAATTTTGGCTGTACCGTTGTGTAGAGCACAGTGAGATGAGTCCGTAGACACGAAGTGGGCTCAAATCGGAGTTGTAACGAGAGAGTAAAGATCGAATGAAACTCAGTGGCACGATCGTAATTATTTGGAAAAGGGATTTTTGATAAAAAGTCAGAATCGCCTCCTTTCTCTCTCTCTCTCTGTCGCAAAACCCCGCCATCGTAGCAGCCGTGAGTTCCACCGCCGCCACCGCCACGTCCGGCCACCAATTCGGATCGGTCCCAAAAGGACCGCCACTTCTCCTCTTTCCATCTCGTGCTATTCGGACGCAAGAACCACCACGATGGCGGAAATTGCGAAAAACGAGCGGTTTTTATCCAGATTTTCCGGAGCTCGTTCCGGTGATTCCGGCTACCAAATCTTGCGACCTATTTTCCGAGCTCTAGCTGCCTGTTGAGTAGGAATTGATCAATTTGTAGCGTACGCAACTCGATTTACGAATTGGATTTCGGCCGGATTTTGTGGGGAGATTTCGGCCACTTCCGGTCAATTTTTGGGGTATGCCCAAGAACAAAAGTGACTCCAAATATAGTGTTTCACCTAGGGTAGGAGTCTTGAGCCGAGATTTGGAGATTTTCCGACGAAGGGTAATCGCTTTGGACACCCACGCGATGTCAGCTCGTGTGGAGGCGCGTGGGCACGGTAACTAAGGGGCATTTTTGTCCCAATGGGATCCTCAGGTTGTCACGAGCGCGTAGGTGTGCTCGGATCCCAATTTGGATATCGTTAAGAGTCCCGAACGGATATCGCGTATTGCACGTTATCCGGGTTCAATAGGTTTGGACCGTTGGATGGTCCTGAATTTATTATATGTTAATCTAGACATCCTTAGAATTGTGTAGGATTTGACGGATCGTAAAATGGAATCCCGGATACTCCGAAAATGCCAACCCTAGGGCTAGGGTTTCAGTAACCGTCCGATCGTGAGCAAGCCGATCGTCCGATCTGGACCAAACTTGCAGGACGTGTGTCTTAAACCATGTAGCACTCATAGAAATTGTCAGATCGGAATTTGAAGGTTGTAGGCCCTGCGGGCCCGTTTGACCAAGTTTGGATAGTTTGACCTTGGGTTGATTGTGAGACATTGGAGATAGTTCTACCTTCCCAGGAAGATTAAAATGACCGTAGTGACAGGTCTTGATGTTATATGGGTTATGGGGGATTATCGGATGCTAGTTGATTGTTAAGGTGTTTATATTATTATAAATTAATGTATAAAATTATGTGTGTACAGATGTATAAAAAGAGTTTAGAATGTTAGTTTGAAGTACTATACGCATTACCCTATGTACCTCCCTGAATAGCGATGATATTGTGTAAGTACTACCTTGTGATTGTGTTGAGGTCACACGTGTCGTAGGAGTAGCCAACGTGTTGACAGACCCCATACGTGGTCGAGTGCGTCCCGACGATGAGGGAAGATATGTGATATTGTGTTGAGGTCGCACGTGTCGTAGGAGTAGCCAGTGTTGACAGACCCATACATGGCCGGGTGCATCTCGACGCGTATGAGGAGAGATATGTGATATTGTGTTGAGGTCGCACGTGTCGAGGAGTAGCCGGCGTGTTGATGACCCCATACGTGGCGGGTGCGTCCCGACGATGAGGAGATATGTGATTGTGTTGAGGTCGCACGTGTCGAGGAGTAGCCGGCGTGTTGACAGACCACGTGGCGGGTGCCCCGACGATGAGGGGAGATATGTGATTGTGTTGAGGTCGTACATGTCGAGGAGTAGCGGTGTGTTGACAGACCACATATATAGCCGGGTGTGTCCCGACGTATGAGGGGAGATATGTGATTGTGTTGAGGTTGCACGTGTTGTTGGAGTAGCCGCAGTTGATGCACCCATATGCGGCGCTGGTAGTAGTACCGCATATGGGGATATTGTGATATGATGATGAGGTCCCACGTGTCATAGGATTATTCGGCGTGCAGACAGACCCCATACGTGACCTTGGATGTTCCGGCGTATGGGGAGATTTGGTGGATACTTGGTGAGTTGTGAATTAAAGAAAAAGGGTTTTGGAAAAAACTACATGTGGCTTGATCCCTTAGTAGGGTACGTAGGCAGCCTGTGATAGTGCCTAGGTACAGCCGCAGATTAGATTTAGTTAGGTACTTTGTTGAGATTGGTTCGGACCTTGTCGTCGGTCCCGAAATTTGGGTGAAAGTGTGATGCAGTCGTGTTGGGAGGTTGGAGCCTCGTATGCTAAATGTTTGGGAAAGTTAAATGATATAAATTACATTTGGTTTACTTAAGTGCGTTTGATTATATTTTTGGCTTAAGGAATGTGTTGGTAGTTTGTTTTGAAGTATTTGAAGGCCGGAGACTGATTGTGTGAATTGCATGAAATTATCTTGTGCGTGTTGCTGGTTGGATTAAATCAAATGTGTTTCATGCAGGTTGAACATTTGGGGAACGTTCAATTTATAGGGGAGGCTCTGTCGAATTTTATGCAGAAAGTCTCGTGCCCCTACTCCTTTTTTGAAAAAGGAGGTTATAGTTTTGAAGTGGGCCCGACATCCGGTGATGTCGGGGTTTCTGAGGTTCGCCTCTGGGAAATTGGGCGGTCCTGCATGATGTGCCTTATATGTACATACCAACCTTCATCTAGCACGAGGACTTTTGAGTTGATCGCCGAGTCATAGGAACTCCGGTTAAGCGAGTTGGGGCTAGAGCAATCCCGGATGGGTGACTCACCGGGAAGTTACTTGTGAGTTCCTAAACAAAACCGTGAGGGCGAGAGGGGGTCCAAAGCGCCAATATCGCGCTACGGCGGAATCGATTCGGGATGTGACAATTTGGTATCGAGCCATTCGCCGCATAGTGCGAGTGTGCCGAGAACGCGATCCTTGAGGGGTGAATTGTAATATCCCACATTGACCAACGAAAAAGGGGTGATGTGCCTTATATGTACATGCCCGCCTACATCTAGCACGAGGCCTTTTGGGAGCTCACCGGCTTCAGAGTCATAGAAACTTCGAAGTTAAGCTAGTTGGGGCTAGAGCAATCCCAGGATGGGTGACCTATTGGGAAATTGCTCGTGAATTCCCATAAACAAAATTGTGAGGGCAGAGAGGGGGCCCAAAGCGGACAATATCATGCTACGGCAGAACCGATCCTGAGATGTGACATCAAGAATTTATATCGTCCCTTTTAGATCTCATGCTTCCAATCAAAACATACATAAACAAACGAAACATAAGAAACTAAAATCTTGTTTATACCCATCCTCCCCTACCCCCATCCATCATTAATCCTTACCCACAGCCACCCCCAACAACAAAACTTCTGAGACTTAATTTGTCTCCATTAAATCTACAAGTAGCTCCTCCAATTTCTCCACCATCCCAAGTTCAATATACAACCCAACAACCATCTTAGCCATCTTCTCATTGATCTTCCACATAGCATCCAACACTATATTCATAAATTCTTTAGCTTAATCTCTCTATTGCTTTTGTTTTTTGTTTTTTGTTTTAAATTAAATTTTTTAGTTTATTTTTTTTGTTGGTGCAGATTCAATGATAAAGAACATCGAACTCGTCGCAACATCTTGCCCTAGATTCGAACTCTACCACCATCACAACCCTCTCTTGATCTCCGACCAACCTTAACACCCAACTTCAAAATCGACAAGATTTTCATGTCAGTAAGATAAGATCTCATTGCAAGTGACTTGTAGATGAAGTGGTAAAGAACAAAAAGACCCTTATATTACAAAGAAAATATTTTTTGGGTGTGTTTATAAATGGGTTTTGATAAAAGTGGTTATCAAACTTGGTAAATTTGACCAAGTGGTTATCAAACAGACCAAGTTGGTAAATTGAAATGGTTATCAAACTGAACCCTTATAATATGAGTCACTGAACCCTTATATTCTAAAAGTGGTTATCAAACTTGGTCTATTTGACATCTAGCCCTTAACTGTATGAGTCACTGAACATGCAAATGAATACAGTATGAATGATAAAAGTGTTTGATAAATCACCAAGTTATGGAACACTTGATGATTTATCTAAAATAAAAACTCAGCTTTCCAAAGTTTATGAATTGAAAATATGATCGTTAAAGCTCTCTAAACAAAGAAGACGAAGGTCTTATTTTATAGACTTTTTCTTTACAAGAAAGAAAACACGTTGAAAACAAAATCTCCAATTTCCAAGGCTTGACAGAAAATCACAAAAGTATCTTTCCTATTCTAGAGATTGGTCACATGTAGTCCAACCAATAGGAAATGAGATATTTAAGAAGGGAAGATTTTGATCAATATCAATATCAAATGAATTCTTATACGCCTAGTCAACTATTAAGGGTATCTTGACTCCTTAATATTGGGATATGATTGAAACATGATTTCCACGTTAGAAAATTAAGGGGATGTTAAAACATGAAAGTAATAGGAGAAACAAATTGATTTGGACCAAAATTGCCTAAAAAGAAAACACTCTTAAATAAACTTCAATTCACTTTTAAAAACAGTAAAACGTGATTGAATCGTTCTTTAAAACAATTCCCTAATATACATGCATGATAATGACATCACTTACCCCTAAATAAACTTCTCTTATAAAAATAGCTCCAAAATCTTACAACTTTACAATAAATAAATAAAGCTCTATCATTCTTATCTAATTCAACCTCAATTGGTTTAGTCTTTGTCTTGCCCACTAATTCATCTGAAAAGTTAAACAGGGTGAGGGATAAGCAACCACTGCTCAGTAGGAACATGAGACTTTACCATAGTAGATTGATATAACTAAATATTATCATAAACATAGAAATATATAAGTATTATTATAATAGGATTCATAATAATTAATATAAAAGTATAACAACAATATTTACATATACGTACCAAGATAATTACACATATAAATATAACCAATATATATTTTTATCTATTTTAAAATACGGGTCTTCACACAAATGCCTTTCACGGGTCAAAGCCACAAGTCTGTGTTTTGGGGATTGCTGAGCTGCATCAATCCTGCCAATGTCAATTCTGCCCCTAGGCTCTCTCAAAGCATGTTTATAAGCTATGCTAACATATACTGGAGTTTATGCTAGTATCTAGAAAATGCCAACACTAATTTCGTAACACATAGAAATTGTTAGAGATTAGAAGTTTTTATCATTTTTTCTTCCAGTCTCTCCACCACTCACTAATACAGATTACTCATGTCATGAGTTTACAAAACCTATTTCTCTACTCTCGCAAAGACTATAGTTCTTCTCAAAAGACTAGATCACTTTACCTCTATCTCTGTGAAGTGTAAAAAGTTGAAACTTTAATGTCAAACCTCGACAAAAGATGAACTCCATCAGTTACATTGAATTTGTACATGTGGTCCTAAAATTATTGTTCCTAGCGGGCTAGCTCTCCACCCCTCTCGATTGAAAACCTATTGTGTAAATCTTCAATCCTGAACGATGCACATAAAACTCATGTTGCAATACACATCCACCCATTCTCAAATTTAAGTGGTCCATTATTATTAACCACATATTTTATGGACCATCCAGCTGTACATTTCTTCCACATGCCACAATTGTATATCCACAATTACGTCTGATACGTCACGTCATGCCACTTGCCTCGAATGAATTTAAGTGAGTGAGGCAGTGGGAAGTAATTAAGCTCTATATTGGTGGGTGGATTGTTACTTCTGGGTACCCCTCATCATTCGTCTATAAAATGGGGAAGCCAGTTGCTATTGTTACCATAGGAGCCAGCTCCGACTTTCTTTAATTTCTTGCTTCATATCCACTAGCTACATCTGTTGCCAAGTTAATTTCAGTCCTAATGGGGTTTCATCTCCCACTCATCTTTGCTATTCTCACTGTAAGCTCTGCAATTTGATTAACTTTTCCATTCTCTCTCATTGTACTCTATATAAACGAAAGTTTTGTGTTCCTATACTTCTCTTCGATTTTATTTAGTACGTACTTAAGTGTCGTCCACTAATTAATTACACTTTGTGAGATTTGATTTTAATTAGAGTTCGAATTAATGTTGCAGCTAGCAGCGGTGGCACTGGCAAACCATGCTGCTCAACCAGCACCTCAACTTTACTGGAACTCCGTCCTGCCAAACACACAGATGCCAAGATCTATCAGTGAACTTCTGCATCCTGGTTTGTGTTGAGCACTTTAGAATCTTAGATATCTCTTCTACCTGCCATTTTACTAAAATATGTTCGACCACATATTTATCAGTTAATTACTGTCATTACATGAGTGACACATATTCACAAATCGGCTGATCACTTATTTTCCATTATAATTTGCAGACTCCACAAATGAAGAAAAGGGCAATGGAAAGGGCAAACCTGAAAGTTTCCCATTGGGCAATAAACGTTACACTCAGAGCCATTATGGAAAAGGTCCTCCTCCATCTGACGAGGGCAAACCAGAAAGTTTCCCATTGGGCAATAAACGTTACACTCAAACCCGTTATGGAAAAGGTCCTCCTCCATCTGACGAGGGCAAACCTGAAAGTTTCCCATTGGGCAATAAACGTTACACTCAAACCCGTTATGGAAAAGGTCCTCCTCCATCTGACGAGGGCAAACCTGAAAAACTCCCATTTTCAAGTTACAGTCGAAAAACGTATGGAAGTCCTCCTCCATACGTTCAAAAAAATTATGGACCGGGCGTTAAACGTTACACTCAAAGACTGTATAGAAGAGCTCCTCCTCCATCTGACAATCAACTACTCCATTATAAAGAGTTAGCTATTTTCTTCTTCGAGAAGGACATGAGCCCTGGCGCAACAATGAAGTTCCAATTCCCTAGAAATTCAAACACGGCTACTTTCCTGCCACGCGAAAGTGCTCAATCGATCCCATTCTCCTCTAACAAACTACCAGAAATTTTCAACCATTTTTCATTGAAGCCAACATCTGTGGAAGCCAAAACAATTAAGGAAACAATCGAAGAGTGTGAAGCTCCAGGCCTTAAGGGAGAGGAAAAATATTGCGCCACATCTTTAGAATCAATGGTTGATTTTAGCACTTCAAAGCTTGGAACAAGAAACGTTGAAGCAATCTCGACGGAGGTATTGGAAAGAGGAGCCACCATGTCCATGCACAACTATACCACAATGCCGGGACTGAAGAAGTTGGCAGGTGACAAAGTCGTTGTGTGTCATAAGGAGAACTATCCCTATGCTGTGTATTTCTGCCATGCAATAAAACAAACAGCAGCTTATGTTCTCTCCCTGAAAGGCGATGATGGGGAGAAGGTTAAAGCAGTAACCATCTGCCATCTAGACACATCAGAATGGGACCCAGAGCATTTGTCCTTCCAAATCCTCAACGTTAAGCCCGGAACCGTTCCCATCTGCCATTTCATTTCCACTGATGCTATTGCCTGGGTTCCAAAACACAAATCTGCATGATCATCACTTAGCACTGTACGTATAATAAGCTTGGTCGGGTTGCACCCTAGGCCTGCATAATTATCTCCCTACTTATTTCTGCCTCTTCATCATGTGGTGTAAGATATATGATGAGATGAAGTTTTCAGGATTAGTGGTCCGGTTGCCTAAAAAGCATAGATTACAGAAACTGCTTCAAATTAACCCGATCATGTTTTCTCTTGTAAGACTTCAACTTGTACTCCGGAAGCATGCTATATTTATGAAGAGATATTAGTCTATATGTTTTTTTATATATGCTTTGGCTTTGTGGTTGTACCAATGTTTGAGTGTTGAATTGTTACGTTGGAATAGGCTGCTAATGCATGTAGTTAGAGAAGCCTCGTGGTTTTGAAAGAAAACTTCGTGGTCTTAAATTTTACCTTCTTCTCAAATGCTACGCCTGGATCATGAATTATATCTCTCATGAAACGCATCACGTAAACATTTTGATTGAACTGTTTCAAGAAAACAACAAGTGTTAATGACAAAACTAAAAATCAGAAAAATATATATATATATATATATTAACGTCGTGGTAAATTATTACAAGGGATCAAGAATAGAAGGGGACTAACCCTGGATTATAAGGCACCAACTAAAATTGATCCCTACTTGAGTTTTTCAAGTGGTCTGAGAGATGTTTTGAATGGTGAGATAACGTTCCAGATTGAGAGTTGAGTTGGCCAAGGTCCACGAGGCCAACAAGGTTTACTATATTTGCCATTTTTAAATACTCAGATAGGTACCTAATTAAATATATGAAATTCAATTAAATGAGATTTTAATTTAAAAGAAAGGAAATGTAAAAAAAACAACACAAAACAAAATTGGATTTCTAGAATTACCTCATGTAGTGCAATCACTGTGGATCCAATCTCAACCATGGAAGCAAACTGTAAAATGTCTTCACTCAAGAGCCAGGTATCATGCTCAGTGCCAAACACTTCCACTTGCAAGTGAATTCTAATGGTCTCGTTAGCAGACTTCAACTTGGAGTTGGCATAGGGCTAACAGAGGAGTTGGCATGTCAAGCTTTGAGAGATCCTGTAACAAGAAATATAAATAAAGAAATAAAAGTTAGTTTGTACATGAAGTAAAATAAACAACTCCATCAAATCAACAAAACCGACGTGGTATATATATCAACGACAGTTTCTAAAACATACTGACGAGGTAAAGGTTATAGACGACCGTAAATACATAACAGTCATGGTGTAAATGTTATAATGTCGATACACAATAGAAAGGTCGTCTAGGTTAAAATAGACGACGGGTTGTAAAATGAAACCCGACGTCTATTTAAAATTTAAAAATCAGAAAAAATAAAATGTCAGAGATTTTACCGTCTCATCTTGACGATTTTCAGCAGCATCAGCATCATTCGTGGGATTGTCTTCCTCCAAAACAAGGCCAATCACATTAGAGCAGCTTGCTTTGTTAGACATTGGATTTTTTGGGCTTTGCTCTTAAGGAATTAGAGGAATTGGAGTAATTGGTGTAGTTGGAGTTTTACTGAGCAAGTTGGGATCAAACTGGGAATTAGTTGACTGAATTGTTTCAACAAAATTTCCCTATCTGCTCTGACTGCCTCCAAAACACTTTATTTTGCCCTGGCCTCCATCTTTTTGGTTTCCTCTCTCACTGCCTCCATAACACTTTCCTTCAATTTGTCTGCAAAATTTACTCTCTGCTATCTCAGTAGAATTGAAGAATTGAGTTGGGGAAACCCAGCTCCAACACCTCTGACTCTCCGACCATGCTCAGGGGTTCCCAAAGCCAAGGTCAAAACATCGTTGCTCCCAGAGATAGTCAGAGTGCCCTCGGAGACTTGTTTTTTAAAATCATCCTAAAAGTGAGAGAGAGAATGTTATTGAGTGAATAGATAGTAAAACTGATTAAATAAATAAATAAATAAAATTATTAACCGACGTGGTAAACAGGTTAAGATGACAATTTATTTAAAAAACAGACGCAGAAAATCATTTAATACGTCGGCCCCAAAACAACCATCATTTTGTATATATTAACACGTCAGTCCTTGAAAAAACCGTCATTTATTTGACATCAGAGATAAAAACACTTAACTAAAATATTCATTGATCCAGAAATAGTGTACAAACCAATGGCAGAGAAATAGAGAGGGAGAGAGAGTGTGTGTGCGTGTGAATATGAAGAAAGTTCAAAATTTAATTTCAAAAACCTAACACAGAAACACAAAATCGTCGTTGTAATTCAATACAAACGTCGGTTTCATAAAAATACTGACGTTATATATTTTTTAAAAGGCGTTAAATAAAAACCGTCGTGGGGTTACATGTCTAACGACGGTTACTGAAAAGATTGACGTCTGAATGAAAAATAAAACCCTTGTTTTACAAGTTTAGAACCGAGTCAGTGAGACCTACGATTAATATTGCCTTCTCTGCAACCTTTGGATCAGGGATGTTTCCCTGTTTATCTTCTCTTGCCTTCTTCCATAGCAGAGATCGATCAATTTCTTCACTGGGCATGGTTTCTTCCAATTGATCCTCCAAACCAACGTACCCTTTTCGAGACAACCTATGGTTGTACTCGCATTTCTCCCTTCTTTGTGACTGCTCAGAATGCACAGCCTCAAAATCTGGGGATAACCTTGAAGCTACAAAGGCATCCCATTGCGATTTCTTTATGAAGTTATAAAGCTGAGGGGACTCTTTTAACTTCTCCTTCTCATTTGCGAATGGAAGGATAAACTGCCTAGTTAAGGTAGATTTAAAATCCTTCCATTTTTTGGCTACAGACGACATCACCATCTTCTTGCCCCCTTCCCCAACAACATAAGCCATTTGAAGAACTTCCCAAATCTGCTCCTTCAGGTCCTTGGGCAATTGAGTCCATTTCTTGTCCACAAGAGGGATTCTGGTGGGTGCCAAAACACCAATGTAACTCTGCATCTCAATAGCAGCCTTGCCATGTGGTCTGCCACTTTTATTGTACTCAACCACATGCTTAATCTTCTGGATTTTAATCTTCACAACACGGCTCATTGTGTTGATACCGCAAGTCGATTTCGTCATTGCATCAAATATCGTAGAGCTTGGTCTCGGAGGATGAAGTAAATTTCATCTTCTTTGCGGGATTGCTTGGAACATATTTGGATTCACCCATTTGTGCCTTTGAAACAGCAAGAAAAACAACGACGGTTAGGTAAAATACAGACGTAAAATGAAAGTTTAGACGACGGCAAAAAAACAGAACCGTCGTGCTAATTTATAGAAAAGTGGATGTGCTAATACGATGTGGTCATTAACTTCAAACAATGGTAATTAAATAAATCTGTCTTCGTATTATAAGTTCATAAATAAATAAAAACCACCTAGTTTTCTCTCTCCCACGTTCGTTTCAAAGCAGACGACGGTTTTTCTCTTTCAAACGACGTATTTATTAACACACCACTTCGATTATTATGAACAGTCGTGCTATTGAAATAGCACGAATTTAATTACTGTCGGGATGTGTCAACAAAAACGTCAAAGTCGAGAAAAACCGTTGTCCTCACATGACCTGTAAGTGGGAACATTGAAGGATTTGGCCTTTTCAAACTTGAATCTTGTTTCAAACATCAATGGGACTCGTTCTTTAAAAAATAAAACTTCAAATGATAGGGAAAATGAAGAAAAAAAACGGAGTGAGAAAATACCTTTGGCTTGCAAAGAAAGTTTTCTTTGGAATCAAATTTTGGAGACGAAGACGAGGAAGAACGTAAAAGAGAGGGAAACTGAGAATCAGAAACGCATCTTTTCATAAATGAGAGGAAAACTGAGAGAAAACTGAAAATTTTAGAGAGAACGTAAAAGTTTAGGTTAGGTGACCAAAAAGTTTATATAGTGTCCCAAATATAAATACAACAACAATAGTGATGAAAACTGTCCTAGGATGTACTTACCATGACATTAAAATAACATCAACTGATGTGGTTAGTAAAAAAGCCTTTTGACTTTTTGTATTTACCACAGCATTAAAATAACACCAACGACGTGGTTAGTTGGGCGCTACACATCAAAAGTTTACTTTTGAACAAGTGATATTACAAGTTACTACGTCGTTTTTGTATGTGGAACCAACGTTGTTTGTCTAAACCTTGTTGCTTTTAGTTTAATGACCGACGTTGTTTGTCTTACCTCGTTTGTTGTATACGTCTTCCGTGTTTTAAGAACCGACGTAGATTTCATTTGTTCCACGTCGGTTAGTGTAAAATAACCGATAACCAACGTTGATGTGAATATTATTTTATAAATTGAGTTTTTTTCTCGCTTTCTTTCATTTTCAATTTTCAATTAGGGTTCCAACTTCTTCTTGCCCTTGGCTCTGTCTCACGTCTTAGGAGGCAATTGTTTGGATGTTGATGTGTGTGTGCGTTTGTGTATCTGAAAGACACAAACACACACACATCATCAACTTCCAAAAAATTGTCTCTCTGAATGCAAATCTGTGGCTGCCATCGTCAAATTTTATAGGCAGTTGTTTGGATGTTGATGTGTGTGTGTGTGTGTTTGTGTATCTGAAAGACACAAGCACACTCACATCATCAACTTCCAAAAAATTGTCTCTCTCATGCAAATTTGTGGCTGCCGTAATTTTGGAGGCAAATTTTTGGATGTTAATGTGTATGTGCCTTTGTGTATCTCAAAGACACAAAGATACACACATCATCAACGTCTAAAATATTGCCTTTCTCTCACATTGGTGGTCAGATTATGATGAGGAACAGAGTTCCATCTGGTAAGATTTCGTAACTCTTGGGATCTTAAAAAAATCTAATTCTGTCGGCGGTTTTCTATATAAACCGTCGTGGTTATTCTCAATTCTTGTCATTAAGTTGATCTACCGACGTAGGATACCAAAACCCAAGAAATAAATAGTACAAAAAATAACTATTAAGACGACAGTTTATATATAAGGTTAGACGTATAAAGTGAATAAATACGACATTAATTTTAACTTCACGATGTAACTCTTGGGATCTAAGAATAATCTAATTCTATCAGTGGCTTTCTATATAAACCGTCGTGGTTATTCGCAATTGTTGTCATTAAATTGATCTACCGTCGTAGGATAACAAAATCAAAGAATTATATATTAAAAAAATAATAATATTAAGACGTTAGTTTATATATAAGGTTAGACGTATAAAGTTAACAAATACGACGGTAATTTTAACTTCACGACATGGTAAATTTTAGTATACGGCGTTCATTGAACAAACCAACGTGGTTAGAGTTATAGTTACCGTCGTAGTACGCTAAAAAAAATAAGTCCATAAATTTATCTTTACCGTCATTTATTTATGGTTGTCTTTTTCACTTTTTGTAGTAGTGATACAACGACGGTAGTGATAAAAACCACCTTAGTATGTACTTACCACGACAATAAAATAACTTCAACCAATGAGGTTAGTAATAAAGCCATTTAACTTTTAGTATTTTGAAAATGACGTGGTTAGTTGGGTCTACACGTCAAAAGTTTACTTTTGAAGAAGTGATATTACAAGTTACCACGTCGTTTTTTATGTGGAACCAACGTTGTTTGTCTAAACCTCGTTGCCTTTAGTTTAATGACCGATGTTGTTTTTCTTAACCTCGTTTGTTTTATATGTCTTCCGTGTTTTAAAAACCGACGTAAATATCTGTTGTTACACATTGGTTAGTGTAATATAACCAACGTTGATGTTAATATTATTTTATAAATTGAGTTTTTTTCTCGCATTCTTTCAGTTTCAGTTTTCAATTAGGGTTCCAACTTCTTCTTTCCCTGGGCTCTGTCTCACCTCTTAGGAGGCAATTGTTTGGATGTTGATGTGTGTGTGCGTTTGTGTATCTGAAAGACACAAATACCCACACATCATCAACTTCCAAAAAATTGTCTCTCTGAATGCAAATCTGTGGCTGCCGTCGTCAAATTTTAGAGGCAAATTTTTGGATGTTGATGTGTGTGTGCCCTTGTGTATCTCAAAGACATAAAGATACACACATCATCAACGTCTAAAATATTGTCTTTCTCTCACATTGGTGGTCAAATTATGATGAGGAACAGAGTTCCATCTGGTAAGATTTCGTAACTCTTGGGATCTCAGAAAAATCTGATTCTGTCGGCGGTTTTCTATATAAACTGGTTTAGATATAAGGTTAGACGTATAAACTGAATAAATACGACGTTAATTTTAACTTCACGATGTGGTAAATTTTATTATACGGCGTTAATTGAACAAACCAACGTGGTTAGAGTTATAGATACCGTCGTAGTACGCTAAAAAAATAAGTCGATAAATTTATCTTTACCGTCGTTGTACATTTATTTAATACGGCGGTATTTTGTAATATACCGATGTGGATTTTTTTTGAAATTATACGGCGCCGAATATGAAAACTTGGTCGTGTTTATTACGGAGAAAAAATGGCGGGTGTTGTTTTACACTGTCATCTTTACTTTCTACGTCAGTTTATTCATACCTTCTGTTGTTGTTCATGGGCTCGGAGTTTACTCTGAGGAAAACTTTTTTCAATAAGACGACGCTTTTTTAATTACGTGTGTCGTTTTTTAAAAACACCCATTGGAATCTCCATTTTTTAGGTGTTTAAGTTAATCATACACGGCGGTTTCACAACAATGGTTTTTTGTTAAACCGTCATTCTTTTTTGGTCGTCTTTTTCACTTTTTGTAGTAGCGCATACTTCTTCTTTTTTCCTTTTTCTTTTTGGTTCTTTAGATCCAGTTGCACGTACCAAAGAAAGAAAACCACAGGTATGCAATGCAAGCTCTTTTCCCATGTTTTCCTCTGTTTTCTCCTATTTTTCTCTTCTTTTTTTTAAATTAAAAAAAAAGGCTTTGTATCACAAAACGTCCCTGACATTTGCGAAACTATCAGATTGCATCCTTAAAGTTTTTTTTGTATCACTCATGGTCCCTAACGTTAATATAGGTGTTCTTAAATAGCCATTCTGTCAAAAAAACTATTAAATCCAAGGATATAATCGTCAAATCAGTCCAAAATTATAAAATATATATATTTTATTTCCTTCCATTCTCTCTTTCTTTCTTCTTCTTTATCTCTTTCTTGTCTTCTTCTTCTTTCTCTCCGCCAGATTCCTTAAGGATGGTTTGTTTGTCATAAACTCTCTCAAGTTTGCAGACAGAAAGTTGTGGTGTCTGTTCACTTCAATTCAACCCACCCTCAATTCAATCTCTCTCTCTCCCTCGCTCTGAAGTTCTTCCATGGCGGCTGGGCACTTCGCCGCCACAACCCCCAAACCCATTCGTCTCTTCCAATCCTCATACCTCCTCGCAAAACCCAACCCAACTATCTTCTTCGCCACCAAAAATCAGCACTTCATTATAGGGCTCAAAGGAAGTTCTGTTTCACTGTCTATGTCGTCATGGAGGACCAAAAAGCAAAGTACCCATCTCGAGAATTGCACAGAGAAAGACCAAGAGGCTGCTGATTCTCAGATCCCAATTGTAATTCCGTCCGTACGTGTGGTGAGAAGTTGTCCAGGAAGAAATCGGAGAGGTTCGCTTATCTTGTTGCTGCGATGATGTCCAGCTTTGGTATTGCTTCCATGGTGTCAGGCTGTTTATTACAGATTTTACTGGCAAATGAAGGTACCCAATTTCTCTCTGCTCCTTAAACCATAAAAGTTACGAACTTTATCTTCTCTGGTTGAGTTTTTGAATTGGGTGATTTTTTTTTCTGTGAAGGGTGGGAATGTGCCTTTGTCTGAAATGTTGGGTGCATTTGCTCTATCTGTTAGTGCTCCTGTAAGTTCACTGACTGCTTCTCAATTGGGGAAACTTAATTAAATTAAATTGATTTTGAAGTTTTTTTCTTTACACTGAAAACTACTAAATCGATTTGGATTTTATATATGTATATTTTAGGTGGGAATGGAGTTTTGCTTCGAGGTTTGCTTCGAATTTTGCTACTTTTTGTAATCTCTTTGATGCCAACAAAATTTTGAGTTTGAAATTTTGTTTCTTTTCGTTCACTGGGAAACCAGCAATGAAAGAAACATGACAAGCTTGAGTTTTTATATTAAGGGGGGTGTATTCGATTGATGGTACACATATTCTGACAATAGTGAGGGGACGAGATGTAAGCAGTTATCATAATCGTCATGGAAAGATATCACAAAATGTATTAGCTGCTTATAACTTTGATTTGGAATTTATGTACATTCTTAGCGGGTGGGAGGGTTCAGCTCATGATTCAAAGCTACTAAATGATGCTTTATCAAGGAGGAATGGACTTAAAGTGTCCCAAGGTAAGTACTTATTTTAAATGATAAATATATATATTTTAACTTTTCATACTAATTTTATATGTATTGTATATATAATTAGGTAAATATTTCCTAGTGGATTGTGGATTTCCTAATCGGCGCCAATTTTTAGCTCCATTTCGAGGTGTGCGATATCATCTCCAAGATTTTGCAGGTCATGGTAATGACCCTCAAAATGAAAATGAATTGTTCAATCTTCGCCATGCGTCATTGAGGAATGTGATCGAGAGGATATTTGGCATTTTTAAATCACAGTTCACAATTTTTAAGTCAGCGCCTCCATTTCCATTTAAGACACAAGCAGAGCTTGTGTTAGCATGCGTAGCACTACATAACTTTCTTCGCAAAGAGTGTCGTTCTGATGAATTTCCAATTGAACCAGTAGACGGATCTTCATCTTCAGTATTACCAATTAATGAAGAAGATAATTTGGAACTTATTGTTCAAACCCAAGAGCAGCAACGAGAAAATGCTAATGCATGGAGGGCTACCATAGCTTTAGATATGTGGAGAAATGCTACTTAAGAGGACATGAAGCTATATCAAATTGGCTATTAAAAGATTAGGAAAACTTTATTGAATTTTACTTTTCTTTGTTAAAATTGTGTTTCTTTGTTATCTTTTCATTGACTCTTGTAACTTTGAATGTTTGCTTTTATTTATTGTTCCATTCCATTTGATCCCGTTTATGTTATTGCTGATGCAAGTGCCCACAACTTTAAGCAATTGACTTTCATTGACTTTATATTTATGGCTCCATTCCATTATTTGAACCAAGTGTCCGCAGCCTAGTAACCTTATACCTATCATAAAACCTTTGGGAAGGATAAATTCCACCATCATTTGGAAAGCTTGGGTTGTAGAGGTTGTTCCTGAAGAATTCGTGCATAATTGAACTAGACATTGCTCATCATCCAACTAAGTTGGTTGGTTAGCATCGTACAAATAAAAAGTCCATGTGGTCCTTTCAAATCTTATAAATTCTTATGATATAAATCTCTAAAATTTGAACATAAAAAATCCTGAGTATAAAAAATCTTTAAAAAAAATCTTATAAGTCATTACATTTTTAAATAGTCTTTTAAAATCCACTTGACTTATTTATCCATAAATAGTCTTTTAAAATCCTAATTGAATACACCCCCCCTTTATATTGTTTTTCCATTCAGTTTCTTAGCAACCAATCAGTGTTTGATATTTGATATGAACTTTAATTGCCTTCTCACCACCGACCCAGAGAAGGTCCATTCGAGCTTAACAATGGAATGAAACAGAGAGAGAAGAGATAAGGAATCTGGCAGATAGGAAAGAAAGAGAGAAGGGAAGGAAATAAAATATATATTTTATAATTTTGGATTGATTTGACGATTATATTCATGGATTTAACAGTTTTTTTTAACAGATGGACTATTTAAGAGCACTTATATAAACGTTAGGGACCATGAGTGATACAAAAAAACTTTAAGGATGCAATGTGATAGTTTCGCAAACATCAGGGACATTTTGTGATAAAAAGCAAAAAAAAAAAACGATATACGGAAGTGATTAAAATACACCTCTAACTAAGCTTGTTTTGCGTTCGGTGGCCGACTGTATAATAATAATAGTACAGATTGGTCACAAACTTCTTCTACAACACCAACACTGAATCTCACTATGTTCAAACAAGCACACCTTTATTGAAAACAAAGCTAGCCCTGATCCATTCTTTCACGTAGTTGAAAACAAAACAAAACACACCCAAACAAACAGATAGGGAGAAAATGGCTACGGAGAGACTTACTGCTAATACTTAACCAACAACAAAGATAATAGAGCACACTGTTTGTATGACAGTGAGTATGAGAAGAATAACAGCTGCCAAGAGAGAAATAGCTGCCCAGGGTGTATTGAAATACCTTTGTCTCAATTTTGCCTTCCATCTGTTCGTGGGCTTCTTATAGTAGTTGTTTAGACTGTCAGCAAGAGTATCAAAATAGTACTTTCCGTGGTTTGTAGCAACCTTACTGCAAAGGTTGTTAATCATAACAGAAACCTTATTGTTGTCACCTAGCGTGTTTACAACAATTTCATTCTCAACAAGCAACTCTACATCCTTTGGGGTGTTTACAAATTTATCCAGGATGAAAATTTAACATAATCACTTACATATTCATCCACGCAATGGCATTGTTCAAAGGCAATGAGATTTCTAAGTGTAAGCTCTGTGTAATCATGTATTTCTATTTTTGGAATTTCCACGATGTCTTTATTGAACTGTATATCGAATAAGTTCTTGCTTGATCCCACCTGAAACTTAACTCCGGCCTGGTGTAGTTTTGTCACACTGGGTGTACTCTGGAGCCCAATATTTTTTTTTGGGGTCGAATTGAGTGGCCCTCCAGTTTGTAAATATTGTAGATGTAAAGTTCTAATAAAATCAACAAAATGTAAAGGTTTTGAAGATAAAAAATAATCATTGAATTCTGGTGAGTTCTCCAAGTTTTCTTCTAAACGCAGTGCCTTTTGGAAGAACTTGTAAGAGAGTTTAATTATTGAAGGTTTCCTCCTAGTCTCAGCACCTGTGATTCTTTTGGGTAGGTTGTAAAGATCCTCGAGATTGAAAAATGGCAGCTGATTTTCGAGCATAAGCATGTCAGGCAATATATTTTGAAGCATCCATGGTTTTGTAAATATCCAGTCATTATCATCGTCCAAATCTTCTTCGGAATTCCTCAACAATAGCTCAATGACAAAGGCGGCATCAACTGGAATCATATTCATAAAATCGGCAATGTCAAACTCATTAGTGTCTTCATAATAATGACGGAGTGCATCTTTTCTCTCCTTTATTTTCGTGAAATAATCCTCCAATTCTACTACTTTAGTCCGATCAAGAAAATAGTTTAGGTACCTATGTTTGTGTTCTTCCATGGCTTTTAAGTTTTTGCTGCCATGGTGAAGTGGGCCTTGAGACTACTTCTGGTGTGTATTCCTTCTTTTTTCTGTTCCGTAGTTGCTCAGGCACCCTGTAGATACAACAGGCAGGGGACAGGGCACGCAAGTTTGTCAACTGATTTCTCATGGATTTTGCTGGGTTTTCTATGTCAACAGAAGCTTCACTGCTGCTTTCTTCCACTTTCTTCTTCCCCATTATGTGTTGTTCTGATTGTAAGTGACGAAGATGGTGATGATTCTAGACACCATAATCAACAAATGTTTCAATCATAATTGACATTTCAAGATGCTCCGACAAAAAATTAGAAAACATTCATCACAAAATGCAAACTCATACAATAGATAGGTTGAGAAGATCCACACATTGCAAGCATACAATCCAATTGCACAGGGATTAGTCCCTATTCTCCTATAATTGGTCATTCTCTCTCTCTCTCTCTCAAAAAGATTTTCATATCGATAACATCTTATTGCAAGGGACTTGTACATCAAATGGTGAAGAACAGAAATTCATATTCTTCCAATCAAAATGTACAAATTTAAAAAATGTTTGTTTGTTTTATTTTGGGGGGAAAAATCTGAGCATATATATGCATATTATATGTAAATCTAAGGTGAAAACAGACCAGATTTTTTACTCGATTTTCCATGAGGTTTAAATAAGTGATGTAAATATTTATCTCAAGAATTTATATCCTCCCTTTTAGATCTCATGCTTCCAGTCAAAACATACAAAAACAAACGAAATTCCATTTAAAGAAAAGAATAAAGTTACAACATTTTAACAAGACCTTTGCTCATTTCAAAATGTCCAACTACCATTGAAAACATAAGAAACTAAAATCTTCAAGTCGGTTACCAGAAAAGCTCAATGACTTTTTTCTTCTTCTTTTTGTTGTGGAAAAGAAAAGCTCGATGATGGGCTATACATAGGAAGAAGCTCAATGCTTGAATAAATATCTTCTATCTACCCTCTTCCTCGCTATAAACACAAATGGGGCAGACCAGTACATGGACAGGTTGACATCAATAAGACACGGAAATCTGGTTGGTCCAACCAAGAAAGGCATGGGAGTCTTTGGGTGTATTTCACACGCAATTTCTTTTTTGGTTCTTTAGATCATTTTCCACAAGCAACAGTCCATGTACTAGTTAGTAGTTACAGTATTTATTTTATATCCACAAGTACGATGATGGTCCATATAGTCAAACAATATGGGTAAAATATTTTTCAGGTTGTATTTCATTCTCCAAAAGAATGTATTTATAGTACAAGGATGTAACCCTAGTAGAATCAAACTAGGAAACAAGATAAAAACCTAATTACACAATATATGTACAAAAGGAAAGAAATATAATCCTAATAAACTAGGAAATAAATATTCTAATTAAGCTAGGATCTCGCTAACACTCCCCCTCAAGTAGGAGCAAAGATGTCACGCATGCCCAACTTGTCAAGCGAGTTGAGAAAGACCGTAGTAGACACAACTTTTGTAAGAACATCTGCCAGTTGATACTCGGATGATATAAACGGAAAAGAAATAATTTCAGCATCCAACTTCTCTTTAACAAAATGTCGATCAACCTCCACGTGCTTTGTACGATCATGTTGCACAGGGTTATGCGCAATTGTAATTGCAGCTTTATTATCACAATACAAATCCATTGGTTTCTGGGGTCCAAACCCAAGATCTCTCAACAATCTTCTCAACCATAATAACTCGCACACACCTTGAGCCATCCCACGATACTCGACCTCGGCACTAGACCTAGACACCACTTTTTGCTTTTTACTCCTCCAAGTAACAAGATTACCACCAACAAATGTGAAATACCCAGATGTAGAACGTCTATTAGTGACTGAACCAGCCCAATCAGCATCCATATACTCTTCCACATATGTATGACCATACTTGCAAAACATTAATCCTTTTCCAGGAGTTACTTTCAGATGCCTCAAAATACGCATCACAGCACCCATATGATCTTCACTAGGAGAATGCATTAACTGACTCACTACACTCATTGCATATGCAATATCAGGACGTGTATGAGATAAATAAATCAATTTCCCCACAAGTCATTGATAACGCTTTTTATCTATAGAGACTTGATCAGGATACAACCCCAACTTATAATTCTGTTCACTAGGGGTATCAATTAGTTTACAATCCAACATTCCAGTCTCTACAAGTAAATCCAAAATATATTTTCTTTGAGACAGAAAGATATCATGTTTAGATCTGGCAACTTTAATCCCAAGAAAGTACTTCAAATCACCCAATGACTTCATCTCAAACTCGGAAGCCAGATACTTCTGAAGATTTTGCATTTCTGCCTGATCATCTCCAGTCACAATCATATCATCAACATAAATAATTAAAGCTGTCAATTTACCTTTTTCACGCTTTAGAAACAAATTATGGTCTGAGTTACTCTGCACATACCCAAATTTCTTCATAGATGCTGCAAATCTCCCAAACCACACTCTTGGAGACTGCTTCAATCCATATAAAGACTTTCCCAGCTTACACACAACACCCTTCTTAGAGGTTATAGGAATACCAGGAGGGAGATCCATGTAAATCTCCTCCTTGAGGTCACCATGTAGAAACGCATTTTTGACATCAAATTGTAATAAAGGCCAGTTGCAGTTAGCAGCCATGGATAATAGTACGCGTACAATATTGAGCTTTGCCACTGGAGCAAATGTCTCCAAATAATCCACTCCATAGGTCTGAGTATAACCCTTTGCTACCAATCTAGCCTTGTAACGGTCAATGGAACCATCAACTTTATGCTTCAAAGTAAACACCCATTTGCATCCAACAATTTTCTTCCCTCGTAGCAAAGGAACTAAATCTCATGTTTTATTCTTGTTCAAGGCATCCATTTCAACATTCATGGCATCCATCCATTTAGGGTTAGATAAAGCATTTTGCAGCTTAGTTGGCATACATACACTAGATAATTGACACAAATATGATGCATATGACTTAGACAAACGATGAGTTGACACATAATAGCTAATGGGATAATTAGACTTGACATGTATATCAGGAGAATATTGTACTTTAGGTTTTCCACTAGTGGTTCATGAGGGTAACTAATAAGTTGACACAGATAGATCATTAGAAATTACCTCACTTGATTCACTATCACGAGTATATTGGGGCACTGGCAGGGCAGAGGGGGGGTATTGCATCGAACTCATCCATACAAGAATCACTGTCATTATTTTAAGATACAGGCGACTGGTCACTTGCTTTAGTGTGACCGGTCGTTTCACAGAGCACCTACTTCATCTCGGATATGGGCGACCGATTGAGTTCCAAAGGGCGATCATCGTTTCTTCATAGAGACCACAAGTTTCATCTTCATATATGGGCGATGGGCACTTGCTTCAGTGCGACAGGTCGTTTCCTTCCTGAAAGCAATATCTTCAAACACATCATTCTCTAATCCAAGACTCTGCAATTCACTCCCCCTTTCCCCCCTGAATTGGTGAGGAAGGAGAGACATAATAGGACACTTATTCATGGAAAGTCATGTCCAAAGTAACATGCACCTTCTGGGTAGATGGATGATAGCACTTATAACCCTTCTGAGTAGAAGAGTAACCAATAAAGATACATCGTAGAGCACAGGGATCAAGTTTACTCCGTTGATGAAAGTAGACATGAACATAGGCAACACATCCAAAAACTTTAGGGGGCAACTTGGAGACTAAGACAGGGGAAATATGGTCACCAAACACATTATGTGGAGTCTTGAAATCAAGAATCCGGCTAGGAGTACGATTAATCAAATAGGCAGCATATAAAACAGCATGCCCCTAAAGATGATGGGGAACAGACATGTCCAACATAAGGGAGCTGGCAACTTCAAGTAATTGGCGATTCTTGCGTTCAGACACACCATTCTGCTGAGGAGTAAATGGGGTTGTCGTTTGGTGAATAATACATTGAGCACGAAAGAAAGATGCCAAAGTGTTATTCACATATTCGCCTCCGTTATCAGTTCGGAATACTTTGACCCGAGCATGAAACTGAGTAGACACCATAGTACAGAACTCTGGAAGGATGGAAGCAACATCATGTTTATTTTTCAGCAAGAAAACCCAAATGAGTCGGGTACAATCATCAATAAATGTGACGAACTAATGAAATCCGTTTGAAGTAACGCGAGCCGGACCCCACACATCAGAATGCTCTAAATCAAAAGGCTTTGCAACTTTACTGTCACTCAAAGGAAACACAGTGTGATGACTCTTGGCCAAAATACATGTCTCACACTTAAAACTGGACTCATCACAAGAGCAGAATAAAGATGGAAACATATGCTTAAGGTAGCCAAATGACGGGTGTCCCAAGCGATAATGCCATAACCAAATTTTTTGTTTGTCTTTGACACCGCAACTTTGAACGGTATTAACGACATGATCATGAACTGGTGCAGAAGGCAATGTCAAATAATATAACCCCCCTATCCGTTTACCATGCCCAATCGTTTCGTGAGTCTTGAGATTCTGAAAAGAGCAATACGTAGGATAGAAAGTAGCAAAAGCATTAAGTGTATCAAGTAATCGACCAACAAATAACAAGGTACAATGGATATTAGGAACTAGTAACGAACGAAACAAGGATAGAGTAGGAGTGAGAGAGATTGTGCCCTCACTAGTAATTGAAGAGGGCAAGCCATTAGCACTAGTTATGTACGGGTCACGGGTGTTACTAGACAACTCATCAAAAAATTTAGCATCATAAGTCATATGATCAGAAGCACTTGTGTCAATTATCCAAGTATTGAAGTAAGTACCTTGGAATAGAATAAAAAACACACAAATTTGCAGGGGCAGCAACAACAACACCAACAATGGAGTTATCACCCATGATTGCAACAGAAACTCAACATATCACGGCAGAGTATGCAATGGAACACAGCAAAGGTACAAATACGACAGATGCACGAAGACAGGCATGAACACAACAGAGTACACAGCGGAACATAGTAAAGACACAAATACGACAGATGCACGAAGACAAGAATGACACGAACACTACAACACAACACAACACACAAACCCAGGAGGGCACACACGACACAGGTAGAGGAAAAAAATTTGGGGATAGAACACGAGTGGGCACAATACACAGGTCACCAGAAAAGTTGGCTTTGATGCCAAGTCAAACAATATGGGTAGAATATTTTTCAGGTTGTATTTCATTCTCCAAAAGAAGGTATTTATAGTACAAGGATGTAACCCTAGTAGGGTCAAACTAGGAAACAAGATAAAAACCTAATTACATAATATATGTACAAAAGGAAAGAAATATAATCCTAATAAACTAGAAAATTAATATCCTAATTAAGCTAGGATCTTGCTAACACATATTAAGTCTGTAATTTGGTGAAAGCTTTATCTACCTACCCCTATATGAGATATGCAATGGTGATTGTGTTTCATGACATCACAATGTCGTAGGGGAAAAAATAATAGTCAAGATTTCTTATTATAATGTTAATACATGTAGAGCAAAGAGCTTGTTGCTTCAGTGGTTAAAAGCAGTTTCTCATACACTTGAAATTCTATGTTTAATCGAATCCCCTCTCCCCCAATTTACTTGTATAAAAATAAAATAAAAATTAATAAAGACATTAATATTGTATTCTATAAAGTGTTGGACATGTTTTATATTGTTAGAGCATCCCTTTAATAACTTTGGAATTCTAAAATAGGAGAGACACATAAGAAAACTCTCTCAAACAGCCTCCTTAACCTAAAACATCAAAGCTGCAACCTCTTTCTCTCTCTTCAGGATTGGTAAGTTAACTTTAGCTCTCAAACATTTAACTATACTTTGGAAAAATAAAACTTACCTTGAAAATGTTAAAAACATGCATTTTTTCTTTTCATATAATAAATACATAGACAATTTTCACACGTTTTCATATTTTCATTCGAGTGCTGCTATTTCCACCCACCTGTTCTATTTTCCCACCCACCTTATCTTCTCACCTACCATATAAATTTGAAAAAACACAATCATATCTTTCCACCCACCATTATTCTTAAAATACCCCTTAATTATTAATTCAAGCAAATTCTCTTTTTGTTTAACTTGTGAGTCATTTAAATTTAGGGAGTTTCACTAAAACACCCAAAATGGGGGTTGAAATTATAAAAAAATCCAAGCACTATTTAAACATATAAACACACCCAAAACCCATCATTACACACACTCAAAACCCATTTATAAACACACCCAAAAAGTTGACTTTGGGGTTGATTTTGGGTGTGTTTCTATGTTTAAATAGTGCTTGGGTTTTTTTATAAATACATGTCTAGGGTTGGGTTTATTTATAAATTTGTATTAAATTTAATCTAATGACTGAAAATAGCAATTGTTTGCTCTAATTGGAGAGATTTGACGACCAAAACAAAACTAATAGAACATATTTTCAACATGAGCATCTGATTACATTGGAATTTGCTCTATGGGAGGAGAAGACTTTTGCCATGTCGATCATTGGGATTTGCTGGCCTTCTCCTACAAATGCGAAGAGTACATGACGGCTAGAGTTTCTGATGAAGAATCCATCGTTTTGGCTCAAAACTTTTGGGGTTGGGGTTTTAGGATGGAGATAAAATAGGAGTGAGAGGTTGAGGGGTGCTTTGGATTTGATGTTTGATCTTTGTGCTTTGGATTTTTTTAACTTTTTTTAATTTTAAGTTTGAGGCAATTGTTTTGTTTTTTTAATCATTTTCCATAAGTCCTTAAAAGTCATTTTATTAAGGGGTAAATTTGTCTTTAAAATTTTGAAGATAAGGTGGAAAAATAGGATAAGTGGGTGGAAATAGCAACACTCTTTTCATTTTTTTCCATGATATTGCATTAATTGAATTGAAGATTTTGTTAGAGCCAAAATTATTCAAGTAGCAAATAAGAGCATCCACAATTGGCTCGCTAAACTACTTCCTTAGACAAATTTTAGGGAGGAATTGTAAAAATACAACTCTAACCATGCTCCCTATCCACCTCCTACAATAGAGAGACCTCTAGGAGCTCCTAAATATGAGGAGAGAGAAAAGAATCCTAGTGGCTCCCTATAATTTAATGTTGCTTTATTTAATGAGTATTTTGAACCTTTGTTTGATGCTAACTATTTTTTATTTTATTTTTTAATAGAGATGGACCAATGAAAAAAGAGTTATAACTTTTATGACTCCCTAAAGTAAATAGCACGATTGAAGTTTAAATTTTATAGAGAGCTCCTAAAATAACATGTATGACTCCCATGACTCTCTCTCAACCAAAAATATAGTAAGTGCCAGTTTGGCATTACTTATTTGGGATGATAAGTGATTTTTAAAAAAATTTGGGAAGCCCAGCCCGTTTGGTAAACTATGAGAAAATCACTTATTGTTATGTGAGAGAAAGCTATAAGGGAAAGCATCTAATAAGGTGCTTTAATTTTCTGATTATTTAGGAATCAGTTTTGAAGAGGCGATGGGTTTAATGATTATGTGGCAATAATTTTCTGAATATGCGGAAATCAATACCAACAACACTTTTAACAAAAAGTTTACTATACGCCAAACTGTTTTCTTTCACAGAAATCTAATAAATGATTATTTTCACAAAGCACAGAATGCCAAACTAGCCCTAAATCTACATTTTCACCTGGCTATTGTCACCTATAATATTTTGACCTGTATGTTCAAAGGACCAAGTTGGTTTCCCTTTGGTCCATTACAAGAGAAGCTCAATGCAGCTTACTTGGTTCCTCTGGTAGATGGGCTACGTAGAACAACTTTTTGTTTTATATGTTTATGTGAGGCGTTTTGCCAGATTGAATTAATGTCTTCTAGCTACGTACCTTATCTTTTTGACGCAGAGCATGGACTTGGGTTGACTTGTAGAAGACAAGACTGAACCAAACGTACGTTCAATTATTTTAATTTATTTTTTTAGTCGGAGCCATTCAATTCCTAATTATTTAGATTTTGGATCCAGTTCCACATCCCAGAGAAAGAAAACCACAAGTTTGCAAGCAGGTTTGATGCCATTTCCCCCAGTTTTCTAGATATGTATGTACACGAGAAAGTTTGTCCATATTAACACTACGTAGAGTATAGGCAGTGTGCTACTCATCTCATTTTTTTTCAACCTACCCTATATTTGTCTAAAAGAGTTTTTAATTTCATGTACTGAGATTTACGAGAGAAATATCTGAGAAACAATTTAATATTATATACAATTTATACCAATATTTCCAAGCAAAAAAATGTCTTGGCAAGAAAATGTAAAATTTGTTACATAACTTATTAAATATGAACAGTTGAAAGAAAAAAGAATTTGATGAATCCTTGGCCTGTTTGGATGAGGGATTTTGGCTTTCATGGGATTTGCAAATTCCTGTGGCCCAATTACTCAACAAAAACTCAATAATGAAGGCGGCATCCACTAGATTGATTCTTAGAAATTCTTCACTGCTATACCCAATCGGTTCTCCATAACAACTTCTCAGTTTTACTTCTTGGAGCTTTATTTTATTTTTATAAAACTCCAATTGTATCTTGGTTCTACGTAGAAAACCTTGTAGATACCTCCTGTTGTGATATTCCATACCATTTAAGTGTTCCTTTCCATGGTGAAGTGGGCCTATAGAGACTACCTGAGGCGTGTAGGCTTAATCATCTTTTCCCTGCCGTAGTCGTTTAGGAACTCTGTAGATACACCGCAAAGGGGACAGGAGAAGCCACCCGATTCCAGCATCAAATCGTATGGGTTTTCTATGTCATTTGGACCTTCATCAATTTCTGCCATTTTCCTCCTGATCATACAGTGATTCAAATATTTCATTATGAACGTTGGAGATGCTTTAAGCAAACTTTTGAAAACAAAAACCAAAAAACATCATGAAGAAAGAGGGAAAGGCCGAAAGAGGCAAAATCTTAGTTGGTAACAGGTTGGTTCGAGGACTCGTTGGTCAAAGGAAAGATGGAACCATAGTACCTGCAGCCCCCACAGACTTCATATTCATCATTTTATCCGTTAAACTATTTCGACTTTGGTCAAACCTTTTCATCTATTCTTGTTTTGCAAGGATGTTTCTTAGATAGTCACCTAATTTAAATTAGACAGTTTGGATCAATATATATTGTGGATATCTTGAAAAAATAGTGGGAATTCTAAGTCTTGCACGAAAAAAATCATGTGTGTCAAGCTCAAATAGAATTGATCGGTCCACGTGTTTAGCTCAGTCTAAGAGGATCCAGACAAGGTGATTATTTAGATCTTATGCTTCCAATCAAACATTGCGATACAGACCAAATTTCCATGAGAGAGAGAGAGAGAGAGAAGAAAATTACAATATCCCATAACCTTTGTTTAATTCCAGTTCCCCCACTACCATGAACATATGTAATCAACAACCTAATTTGAATTGAAAAAGAAAAGAGATATATGGAAGTGAATAAAACACACCTCTAAGGTTGTTTTGCCTTTGGTAGTTGATCAGAAAAGCTCAATGCAGATAGTTTGAGGTAGAAATTTTCTCCTATTAATAGAAGAATGATGAACTATATGTAAGAAGAAGTAGATTTAATTTCTTCCACATTAAAAAAAAAAAATCTTTACTAATGATAATTATAAAATAAAAAAAGTACGATTCCTTACAGCTTCCTTTTAATATATTTACGAAAAGTTTTGCTCAGACCTAAAAAAGTTCTAAGTCAACCCATCAATTTTCTTTTACACTCTTTGTGAATTCTTATCTGAAAATTTGAAAAACTTAAAACTAAAATAAGTAACTCAACAAAACCCTCAAGTAGAATGACCCATTTTGATCATCATTCAACTATTTTGACCGGTGGCGGCAAAACTTTACAGTTTGACTCTTTGAGCCGTTTTCATATCAAAAAAATACTCTTTTAATTAGGTACAAATTACGTTCATAATTCAGCCACAACAAAATAATGCAATGTTCTCTTGCAAATAACATTAATATAATATCTAATAAAAAAGATCTTACTTCAGCCATAATCACAAATGGCCAATACAAATCCGCCGTGTAACGCCAACAAACTTTAGTCAAACCAAGAACCACAACTATAAAACAAACTTAAAGATACAAAACCATGTGCAATACAAACTTACCAGAAAATCAAGACTTACGCTCTTATTTGCTCATTTACGCGCACCGAAGTCAGTCATTAATATTGTTGTTATAATATACACACACAACACTCTTATATATTCTTAAATCAGCTTCAAAGCATGCCGGGGTATAATTGGTTCGAATAATAAAAGCAGAAAAGCGGTGTTTTTCTTTTTCTTTCAGAACATGGAAAAGAAATGTTATTCTTGATCAGTTCTTTACCATCAAGCTTGGCTTAATGACTTCATTGATTTCACTCTTATATTAACCACTTTTTTTATATATATATATATATATATAAACATTTTTGGGGTTAATGGAGATGTTCCAAGGGTGGACTGTGTGTAGACATGGGTTTAGCTAAGTTGGCTAGAATGGATGTGCTCCCCATTTTGAACCCGAGTTTGAATCCCCCTCACAGTAGTTTCAATCAGATTAAAGTATAATATCGATTGTATAAAATAAAAAAAATAAAAACAGTATTGAATTCGAAGGGTGGAGTGTGTGAATGCATCGAATTTAGCTTTAATATGTATTGGATTCGAAGGGAAAAATAAATTGGATCCTTTTCGTGTTAATTAACTAAAGTAGTATCACTCGGAAAGGCTACAGTGGTTCTCGTGCATTTCGTTGGAATAAATTAACTATGAATTAGTGGATTTGTTCCTGTTGTATTCAAGAAGTAGTGGGAGGCAGACCAGCCAAAACAAAAGTTGTGGAGGCTTATAAGGACAGAGTAGAGTAGAGAGACATATGTTGGGGTGGGGGTGGTCCCCTGTCTTTTCCCCTGTTTTCCTCAACCCTCTATTTATCTTCAAAATGTACTGAAATTTAAGACAGAAATATCTGAGAAACAGTTTATAATTTAGTATTATATACAATTATAACAATATTTTGAGCCAAATAAAAGTCTTGGCAAGAAAACATACAGTTTGATACATACAGTTTGAATTTGTTAAATATGAACTCTTCACATCATGCTTTTCATATGGAAATGCAGCGAGATCAGGGCAAAGCAACTTCCAAGTTGGGTGGACATACACAGCTTTATTTGTTAGATACGTATTCACAGGCTTTCCTAGTATCCCTTCTTTGATGAGACCCCAAATTAGCTTCCTGCTAGAATCTGGTGAATGAATAAGAAACCGATTATCAGAAGAGAAAGCCTAATAATGGCTTCTCACTCAATTAATTATCTGAAATTCCTAATTTGAATCAACTTCCTATCATAATAATTAACCTTGTAAATTCCAATTAGTAAAGGAAATGAAGTGTAAGAGTATGCCAATACTATTCTACATAATTTTTTTTTTCAAGCTTCAAATCTCTCGTACACTCAAATGAAGGAAACCTAAGCCTTCTTCTATACTATAGACGACTAATCACAGTTTGCAAATTAAACCAAACTTACACCTCTCTCAAAGACTAGACGCTACCTCTAAGACGGTAGAAAACCAGCACATGTGATGTGAATGAACAAAGGGATAGGGATATGGGGAGGAAAAGGCCAAGGAGAAACTTACTATTGTTGCGCAGCAGAGATAATAGAGCACACCCTCTGTACGAAAGTGAGCATTAGAAAAATAGCAGCTCCAACGATTTCCTTAGTTGTCCAAGGTGAGTTGAAGAAATGTTTTATCAAATATTCCTTCCATCTGTGCCTAAACATTCTGTAGTACTTGTTCAGGTTTTCACAAAGACTGGTGAAGTAGAACTCATCTGCCATAATGACGCCGTCAGCGAGCTTCTTGATCATACTACAGGCTATAGTGCTTCACCTAGCTTGTTTTCAACAATTCCATTCTTAACAAGCAACGCCACATCCTCTAAGGTAAATACAAAACCAACGACAAGTCCAAATGATTGACCTCTTTGTTTTGCGGTTTCCATTCATTTTGTGACAAATCCAATTTGATTTGTCTTGTTTACTCTCATGCACTTGCCCTCTTTGTTCATTAGGAATTTTTTTATTATCGATCTGAACCAAGGGAAATGAGTAAAAATATGAATTGAAAAGGGTAAAGGACAGCTTGTTTGGGTAATAAGGAGAAAAGATCTAGAGGATTCATTGGATTGGATGGCATTAATTGATCATGCAAGAATAGAGAGACACATGGGCGGAACTGAGGCCAATGCAAGCTCTTTTCCCCCTGTTTTTTCCCCTGTTTTCCTCTGTATTCCGAGTATGTATACATGAGAAAAGTTTGTCCAGGATATGAAAAATGCTACAAATTTCAACACAAATATGAATCTCTCATTACCACACACAAGCTAAAAAGTTACGACAAATAAACCACACAATAAAATCTCCAAACTCACAAAGAAACCACTATATAGTCTAATATAGGAACTTCTATTTTTCCTTTTTAATCTCTCTCACGCTTGATTTTCTTTTTTGGGTCGAATCTCACACTTGCTTTAAGGGAACCTGGCTGTGGGGAAAAAGATATAGAGAACACTGTAAATGAGACTTGTTGTCGTTCATGCTCTAGCAGCAGAGATAATAGAGCACACAGTTTGGATAAGAGTGAGTATGAGGAGAACAACAGCTGCAATGACAGAGAGAGTTCGCCATGGTGTGTTGAAATAATTTTGTCTCAAATTTGCCATCCTTTTGTGCCTTGTCGAACTGCAGTACCTGTTCAGGTCTTGACAAAGATTAGCAAATGTGAAGTCAGGGGATCCAAAAATCCCAATGCCAAGGTTATTAAATAGAGCAGCCACCTCTTTCCTGTCACCTAGAACATTTTCAATAATTCCACGATCAACAAGCAAATCCACATCACTTGCGTTGTTCACAAAACGATCCATCATGATCATATAATCACATACATAATAGTGCTGGTAATGACACTGTTCAAAGGCAAGAAGATTTCTAAGTGAGATCTCTGTGTGATCCTCTACTGCGATCTTTGGAATTTCCAGAATCCCATCAGTGAATCGAATGTCAAATATGTTTTCCCTCGATCCCACCTTAAACTTCACTCCCGCCTGGTATAGCTCTGTCACGCTAGGTGTAGTTAGATCTTCTAATGGTATTGATGGAACAACTTCTGATTGGCATAACGATCTTAAAATAAGATCCAAAAAATGTTCTACTTTTTTTGTAGAACTTAATCTCTTTAAAATGAACTCTTGATCTGCTTGGTACATAAGAATCATTGTTGAAGTGAAGAATTTGAGAGAAAGATCAGTTACAAATGTTGAAAGTCTGTCATCAGAAGTGTCAGAATCAGAAGAGAGTGTACCTTCTTGTAGATAAAAAAAGATCCTCGAGAATGAAGAATGGTAGTTGATTCTCAAGCAATTGCATGTCAGTCATTATATCATGAAACATCACTGGTTTGTTAAATATGCGGTCATTTTCTTTTCTCGGTGTCCTGAAGTTGCTTTTCAACAAGAGCTCTATGATGAATGCGGCATCTACTAGAATGATTCTTACAAATTCATCACTGCTAAATCCAATGGTTTCTGCATAACAATTTCTTAATCTTGTTTCTTGGTCTCTAATTTTCTTTATGCAATCCTCCAAGCTTACTTTGGTCCGACATAGAAATTCCTGTAGGTACCTCTTTTTATGCTCTTCCATGGCTTCTAACCCTTTCTTGCCATGGTGGAGTGGACCAATAGAGACTACCTGTGGTGTGTATGCGTTTTCATTTACAAGTCTCAATCGCTCTGGAACTCTGTAAATACAACATGAAGAGGATAAAGGAGATAACCTACCCAATTCCTGTCTCATGGAAGTTTCTAATGGAATGTATGGGTTCTCTACATCAACTGGAGCAGCTTGATTGCTTCCTTCCATTTTCCTCTTGATGCACTGTTGTGAATATTACTTACGTACTATAAAACAAAAGATAAGAAACTAAAACTCCAATAAAATGGATATGTGCAAGTAGAACAAGGAGAAGGATATATTATATACAGTTCCCTTCTATTGAGGGATCCTTCAAATAAACATCATTTAAGGTCCTTTACAAATTTTTTTCCAGCAATTTAGATCATCCATTTTTTTAAGTCTACACGCATAGATCATCCTTGCAAAAAATTAGACAAATCAGAAACCGTTTGGACATCCAATTGTGTCCTACAAAATCTTTGAATACAGTGCTTCAAGAAAGTATTAAAATTTCAAAAATTCAATTGAGTGGTCAAATGATTTCGAATTCAAGTGATTTTTTTATAGAGATAATCTTTGAATGAATATTTACAAAATAGATTGTTTGAATTAGTGAAATACAATACGGAGTGGACTCTACAAAAGTGTCCCTCAAATAAGCTTATTTGAGAGATCCCTCAACGAAACCTCTCTGTATAGTTATAGTTTCATGATAATATTATATTCAAAACCAAGTGTTTAACTGAATTAATCAAAGTATAAATTATATTCATAATTCAGCCACAAACATACGAAAACAATGCAACGTTCTCTAGCAAAGTGCATTAATATCATATCTAGAAAATAAGGTCTTACAGTCACAGTCACAAATGACCAATACAGATCGGCCGTGTAATAACAGCAAACTTTGGTCAAACCAAGAACCATCAACAAATAAAACAAACTTAAAGATACAAAACCACGTGCAATAAAAACTTACCAGAAAATCAAGACTTATGCTCTTATTTGCTCGTTTACCCGCACCGAAGTCAGTCATTAATATTGTTGTTATAATATACACACACAACACTCTTATATATAATGGCGAGGAAAGTTAGTAGATATTCTTAAACCAGCTTCAAAGCATGCCGGGGAATAATTGGTTCGAATAATAAAAGCAGAAAAGCGGTGTTTTTCTTTTTCTTTCACGACATGCAAAAGAAATGTTATTCTTGATCAGTTTTTACCATCAAGCTTGGCTTAATGACTTCATTGATTTCACTCTTATATTAACTGTTTTTTTTTTTTAATAAACATTTTTGGGGTTAATGGAGATGTTCCAAGGGGTGGACTGTGTGCAAACATGGGTTTAGCTACGTTGGCTAAAGCGGATGTGCTCCCCATTCTGCATCCGAGTTCAAATCCCCCTTCCCGTAGTTTAGATTAGATTAAAATAAAATAGCGTTTGTATTAAAAAAGGGGTGGATATACATTTAATTTAGCTTTAATATGTATTGGATCAAAGATTAAAAATAAAATTTGGATCCTTTTCGTGTTAATTAATTAAACTAGTATCACTCGGAAAGGCTAAAGTGCATTTCGTTGGAATAAATTAAATATGAAGTAATGGATTTGTTCCTGTTGTATTCAAGACGTAGGGGGAGGCAGACCAACCAAAACAAAAGTTGTGGAGGCTTATAAGCTCAAGAAAGGGACGATTTGGACAGAGTAGAGACATATATGGGGGGGACTGAGGCCAATGCAAGCTCTTTTCCCCTGTTTTTCCCCTGTTTTCCTCAACCCTATATTTATCTTTAAAAAACTTTCCAACATCATGTACTGAAATTTATGAGAGAAATATCTGAGAAACAGTTTATAATTTAGTATTATATATTATAACAATATTTTTAGCCAAATAAAAGTCTTGGCAAGAAAACGTACAGTTTGATACATACAGTTTGAATTTGTTAAATATGAACACTTGAAAGAAAAAAAGACTTTGATGGATTTACATATTTCAGCTCATTTCAGGAGCTTGGCAATGGGCCTAGCTAGCAGGGGCACTTCTTCACAACATGCTTTTCATATGGAAATGCAGCGAGATCAGGGCAAAGCAACTTCCAAGTTGGGTGGACATACACAGCTTTATTTGTTAGGTACGTATTCACAGGCTTTCCTAGTATCCCTTCTTTGATGAGACCCCAAATTAGCTTCCTGCTAGAATCTGGTGAACGAATAAGAAACCGATTATCAGAAGAGAGAGCCTAATAACGGCTTCTCACTTAATTATCTGAAATTCCTAATTTAAATCAACTTCCTATCATACTCATTAACCTTGTAAATTCCAATACTCTTCTACATTTTTTTTTTTTCAAACTTCAAATCTCTCTTACACTTAGTTGAAGGAAACCTAAGCCTTCTTCCATACTATAGACGACTAATCACAGTTTGCAAATTAAACCTAACTTACACCTCTCTCAAAGACTAGACGCTACCTCAAAGACTGTAGAAAACCAGCACATGTGATGTGATGAACAAAGGGATAGGGATATGGGGAGTTAAAGGCCAAGGAGAAACTTACTATTGTTGCGCAGCAGAGATAATAGAGCACACCGTCTGTATGAAAGTGAGCATTAGGAAAATAGCAGCTGCAACGATTTCCTTAGTTGTCCAAGGTGAGTTGAAGAAATGTTTTATCAAATATTCCTTCCATCTGTGCCTAAACATTCTGTAGTACTTGTTCAGGTCTCCACAAAGAGTGGTGAAGTAGAACTCATCGGCCATAATGACGCCGTCAGCAAGGTTCTTGATCATAGTACAGGCTTTAGTGCTGTCACCTAGCTTGTTTTCAACAATTCCATTCTTAACAAGCAACGCCACGTCCTCCGGGGTGTTCACAAGAATGTTTAAGATGACAACATAATCATTTATGTAATTTTCTACCTTCTTGCATAGGGTTTGTTCAAAGACAAGGAGATTTGTGAGTGTGACCTCTGATTGATCACTTATTGTTATTTTTGGAATTTCCAAAATGCCATCGTCAATATTGAACCGAATGTCGAATATGTTTGTGCTTGACCCCATCTTAAATTTGACCCCTGCTCGGTATAACTGTGTCATGCTGGGTATGGTTTGGGTTTCAAGTTGCCCTCGAGCTTGTGGTACATCCATTACACATGATGACATCATGCCTATGGTTAGGGTTTGGAATGGCCCTTGAACTTGTGGCAGTTTCGATTTTAATTGTGGAGGCAGTGGATATAACTTTCTAATAAAATCAACAAAATGCTCTACCTGATGAGGAGGACGTATCCGGGTCAAAGTGTCTTCTATGTCTTCCATGTCCTTCATATGCATTAGAGTTTTGAAGAAATGGTAAGAAAGATCAATAATTGTCGTCTGGATGCCAACTATATTTCTTTCATGATCGAAAAGATCCTCAAGAATGAAGAAAGGCAGCTGATTTTCAAGCATCCGCATGTCAGGCCATACATCCTCCAACATCCTTGGTTTGTTAAATATACGGTCATTCTCAACCCGCAAATGCTTGTAACAGAACCTCAACAAGACCTCGATGATGAAGGCCGCATCCACCAGAATGATTCTTACAAATTCATCGCGGCTGAACCCAATGGTCTCTGCATAACAACTGCGCAGTTTTGCTTCTTGGGCCCTTATTTTCCTTATAAAATATTCCAAACTTACATTGGTCCGATGTAAAAAATCTTGTAGGTACCTATTTTTAAGCTCTTCCATGGCTTTCAGGGCTTCTTTTCCGTGGTGAAGGGGGCCTATAGAGACTACCTGAGGCGTGTAGGCTTGTTCACTTACGCGCCGTAATCGCTTAGGAACTCTGTAGATGCAACATGAAGGGGACAGGGGAGGCAATCTATCCAACACCTCACTCATTGAAGTTACTAATGGATCATGATTGATTAATTCCATTTTCCTCTAATAGATGGCAATGATGATATGATAATCCTGGCACCACAATCAACAAATATTGCATTAACTACTTACATTCCAAGACGCTCCGACCAAAAAAAAAAAAAAAGTACGGGTGTGCATGGTCTAGGTTGATATTGTAATCGATCTTCTTTTTTCCTTTTTTCTAATTAAATTTCTAACATCCTAACAGCTTATATATAACATTTCATCAAAGTGACAATTAATAATTCTGTAATTGATGTGTAGGTAGTAAATAGTGATAACCAATAAGAAAATGCCAAGCGCCAGAAAAATAATAAAAAGAACAAAGGCGAGTTTTCTATTTAAGCAAATACCATCTATGTCAAATCGAATTGAACCAAACTAATTATGATTTGACTCAGTTCGGTCCAATATTACACTTTTTTAATGTTAAAACTTAAAAAATAAAAAACCTCTCAAATTGATTTAATTTGGCTAGTTTGAACAAGTCCATCTGCTTACCTCATTTATAAAGTAGAAGAAGCAAACAAAATGCAAATCTATATGGAGAACTTATAATACTTCATATATATTAACATGAAAACTACGTCAATGATCGAAAATGGATTTAGCTAGATTAGCTATATTCTCGTTTGAAGCTTGTAATAAAGCAAATTCTGAAGAAGAAGAAAATAATAATAATAATAATAATAATAGCAGATAGTACAGAAAACAATAGACAGACCAAAATTCCAATATTGAAAGAAAGAAGAAACTTAGAACATCCCTTTGCTTAATTCCAACTACCAACTACCAAATGAAAGAATACGAATTGAAAAGCCAAAAAGCCAAAAAGAGAAGTGAATTTGCAGACCTTGTATATATGTATAAACAAGGCCAAGATTGTTGTGCCTCTGGTAGATTTCTAGAAAAGCTCAGTGCAGACAGCTTGCTCCTCTGGTATAGATATATGAAATAGAAATCTTGCCTCAATAATGGGAACATGGTGGGGGCTATATAAGTAATAGGAATGAGTTGCTTGGTCAACAGATCAGAGAGCTTCCTTGCTATTTCAACGAACGTGTATGTTTGTTGTGTGTTCGACAATAAGCAGATAACTTGCATTAAAATCTATGCATCCAGAGAGTACTATTTGTTTTTCTGGGTAGCTTCTGTAGATCATTTCTGATTATCTTTATTCATTTTATTAATCATTCATCAATCATTAGTGTTGAATAAAAAGTTCTGAAGTCATGCCTTAGGCTTATAACCATTAAAATAGGTGTGAACCGTGGTGATTCATCAAACTTATCCATATGTATGTCTCAGTTTGTTCTTTTGTACTTGGGACATATTTGTTCTTATCTTTGACATTTAAATGTTCTTCTTTTTTAAAGCTTTAATCTACTCTTTTACCTAACATCCCCATCCTTCTTCCTAATTAGGGTTACACGTATACGTAGATGGCTTGTACGTATAACCATTTGTTTTTCGAGGTAGGTTCTATTAGAGAATCTAGAGATCATCATTTCTGATTATCTTTATCCAATTTATTAATCATTTTATCGATCGTTAGTGTTGAATGGAAAGTTCTAAAGTCATACCTATAGCTAATTACCCTTTTAAAATTGGTGTGAACCACGGTGATTCATCAAACTCTTGTTCATGCCAAATTTTTATTTTGAGGGTCAAGCCAAGTCGTGACCTGAATGAGGCCAAGACCGAAATAGACTTTGCATTCCTGGTTCCTTTTTCTCTAGGGCTCCTAAAAATCAACCACCAGCGAGCGATTGTCATTAGCATTATTCTTTCTTTCCTCCCTTGAGGTAACGCTACCACAATTTTCCTGTTCTTTTGTACTTTCTTACAGTCGAGCTCACTGCCCATAGCCATGCCATTTCCTCTGTTTTGAAAGCAACTAGATAAAGCATTAAGAGGAAGTATAGGTAGTGTGCTAAATTCATCCTCTTTCTCAACCCTTTATTTATCTAATTTTCTGAATCCATGTACTGAAATTTATAAGAGAAATTTCGGACAAACAAAAATGACAATAATATTTTCCAGAAAAAAATTAAATTAAATCTTGGCAGGAAGGCGTACAATTTGAAACATACAATTTGAACCCATTAACTGTCAAAAGTTGATCAAAAATTTGATGGATTACATATTTCAACTCTTTTGAGCTTAGATTTTGAAGACCTAATAAGAGGCTTTGCAATGGGCCTAGCAGGTGCACTTCTAACAACCTTCTTCACATCATACTTTACAGATGAGAAGGCAGCGATTACGGCAATGAGCATAGTTGGGTAGACAAACACAGCTTTCGTAGGATCTGTGTTCACAGGCTTTCCGAGGATCCCTTCTTTAATGAGGCCCCAAAGCATTAGAAGTGTCCCAAACATGCTCATCCTCCCTCGTTTTAGAAGACCCACAAGGGCTCCAGCCACAGCAAAGTAGCTTCCCGCTAGAACCTGATGAATTAATCAAAGAAACAAAGATGGGATTACTGCTTCATATTGTCAGAAGTCAAAGACTAATGGCTGGCCTCCTCAAGATAAAATTGAATATCCTTTAAAACAACAGAAAAGGGAAAGTGTCTGTTGAGAAATGGAACCTCTAAGCGCTGAAGGTCAGTAACTGGAGGGGATTCCTTTGCATTGGTCAAGTTATAGATGTCTAATACGGTATTCCAGCTTGGAACAGTCATGTTCCTTTCAAGTCCATTTGCAACAGCTCCAGGGAAGAGAAGGGCTTTTACCACTGGAATAGGAAAGATTTCACTTGCAATCAATTGAGAAGAAGGGACATGCAATGGTGTGGTACACATGCCAGATCTGCATGGAACTCTGTAACAATGAAGAAAAAATAAGAAAGAGAAGAAACATTAACCCAAAAACAGAGAGTTTTACATTTACCTTTTTCTTAATACATATTTCCACAAAACACAGTCATTAAATAACAAAAAACATTTCCGTCTGATCAAGACAAGCCAGAGGAAGAAATGGAGCAGCATTACATGTACATAGATCCAGATAAGGCACATACAAATTATGAGCTTGTATCATACAAGAAATCTAAAAAGAATACATATTGCTTAAGTAATACAAATAAAATGCATCAGGTTTCTATTATATAGACTGATAAACACCTAAAACGCCAGCATAGGGCAGAATGATCATTCCCTACATATGGTACATAGCAATCCTTTACATTTACATGTCTTTGGTTTGAAAGTTGAGAGTTTTTCTGTTTTTTTATGGAAAGTTTTGACTTTTTCCAAAAGTGAAAGTTTTTGTGGCTAAAACTTAAATTTTCTTTATATACATTCCCCTCCTATAAATAGCTCTCTCTCTCTCTCTCTGTGAAAATGGTACTTACGTGACGAGGGGTAAATTTAATCACACAAACAAGACACAACAACACAACAATCTTCACACACTTTAAACCTTGACCAAATACACATATGACTAGTCAACTACTAGTCATGAACAATCACAACCAAGAGAATACACAGAGCATGCCACAATGTACCTGCAACCCTAGAAGATTACTAGTGACAACCTAGGCACTCAGAAGGACCCGTCAATCTAGGCATCCCCTGTGCTAGCAACAACTATGGTGAAAGTGTGTGAAATCATCATTATCATGTAAACATCAAACAGCAGATAAAGATGACTATTCAACCACCAAGAACACAAACCCATAAAAATTACAGATATGCAAAACAGATTTTGTTCACCCAGAAACCCACCATTGGGAAAAACTGGGAGTCATCAACCGACCAGGCACTCCACTAAGTAGAAAAAGATTCTTACAAAGGAAACACAACCAAGCTCAAGAAGCACTTAGATCTATTTAGGAATATGAGCAATACCTCCTTTGTGCAATCTTCTTCTCCAACTTAGCAAAACTTGAAGCTCAATTCTTCATGGCAATGGCAGCTCCTTCTCCAGCTCATTCATCCCATGGCACTAGCTTGCAAGCTCCAACACAGACCGAAACCAATATTTGTATTCAAAGGAGAATGACCAATTTCTTCAAGAAACCATACTCTTGAAGAAATCAGTCTTGAATCTGACCTAGATATAAATGAGAGATGATTTAAGTATTTTCAAAAAGATATCAATTGGAAAAACTCATAGGTGAAATATTTGGTTCTCTCTTAAGGAAGAAGAAGAGAAAGATCGAAAGCCAATCTTTCCAAAACTTCCTCCCTAAAAGAGACAGCCGCCAAATGAGCAAAATCGTAGCCTTTACAGACCAAAAAATTCCTTAGGTCAGAAACCCACTTGGCAGTAGAGAGAGAGAAAGAAGAATAGGACAAAACATTTTGTTATCCAGCTGGAAGCAAGGATGACTAGTCATATGAGAAACGAATGACTAGTCATCATTTTATGAAGACTGTTTAATGTAATGATATGCAATGCTCAATACCTTTGTCAACTTGCTTGAGCCACCATAGAGCAGAGATTAGAGAAGAGCACTAATAAAAGTTTTCCCTAATCTAGACTTGAGCTTGATAAATTACATTACACATCATATTACAAAGTTGTCAAGGGAAGCCAAAAGAAAATAGTAAAAACCATACATTAACACACACACACACACACACACTCTCTCTCTCTCTCTCTCTCTCTCTCTCTCTCTCTCTCTCTCTCTCTCTCTCTCTCTCTCTCTCAAAATCGACAAATAAAAAAGTATCAAGTCAAACAAAATTTCTAAGTTAGTTTGCTTTATGATAGTCGTTTTTTGAAGGGGTTCTTAGATTCAATCTCAAAAAGTTTGGGTTTTATTAGGTTTAACCCTGGTTTTTGCAATTTTTTTTATCTCTACCCACTAACTTTTATCTCTCATTTTTATTACCCATTTTACCCTTTAAAATAAATAGGGCAATAAACTAAAAATTCTGATTTAATGCATGTTTTACTACTAATTCAAAATTAAATTAATTTTTTTTTTGGGGTCAAAAAAATTGAATTAAGTTTGAACAACCATAAATGTATTCACAACTAAGTAATATTTATGAAAATAATAAAAATTCAGATCAAGGCATACACAAACAATATAGAATACCTATATTTTTAAGAATAAAACACCTATATTTTTAGGAATAAAATGCCTATATGTTTAAAAAACAAAATAATAAACCTAGAACACATAAGTTTAAAAACATTCTAATAAGCTCAATACATATGATCTGCCTATAATAAGCTTAACTGTTGTTTTCAGTTTTGTTTTCTCTTCAGTACAGTGAATTGCCAAAAATGCCCTCCACTTAACCTTTTCTGCTCTTCCCTTTTGCCCCTTCTCCTTCTCTTTCTTTTCCTGCGAACGCTTTCGTTCGCTCAAAGAAGGAGCTCATCTCCACTTGATTTCAAACTAGCTGGTTAGCCTGGTTGGGGGACAGAGATGGAAGATTTGCGTTCATTGTTGGAGATGATTTGGCAACCATTGATTTTCGTTTGGGGAGGCGAGCTGCGAATCCAGCCGGCCTTTTGGTCTTCATTTCATGGATTTATCTGTTCGTTGTGATATTTTTCATCGTTTCTACAACCTTCGTCTCAGGCATTTTCTATCTCTCTTGGCTGGGAATTCTTGCATACTTTGTCTTCGGATATGCATCCCCTCACCTTTTAGTGCATCTTTTGGTCTTTATTTCATTAATTAACAGACATATGTTGAGAATTGAAATTTTTTGAGTTCGGCAGAGAATTGAAATTCTCTGAGTTTAGCAGAGAATTTTCAAATCTTTGATGACAACGACCATGTAAATATAGTTCTTTTGTGATTTTGATTGTTTAAGGCGACTTTTGATTGCTTAGGCAGGTTTTGAAAAGAAAAGATTAAACTTGATGAATATTTCAATTGTTGGTTATATTTATTATTTGGTTTCTATTTTGATCTTCCTTTTTAATCGTTTTTGTTGATTGATATAGTTATTGTTTTTCTTTTCTTTTTTAATACTTGTTTTGGGTTGTGTTTGATTTATGCTCAAAAGAATTGCCCCCCAATAGAGAGATAAATTAGACAAATTTGGGGGAGAGATAGATTTGATGAACCAAGATAAAGATATTCTGTGTGACTATGAACGGCATGCAAGATATAATTTAAGGCCTGCATTTAGTGTAGGACATTCTATTACTATAACTGAATCAGAGACAAACACTTCAAGCTTTAGAATTAACATATGGCTTTCTTCTTATGTACTTCAGTGTTAGCTGTAAAAATTACCCAATGTTTGAGTGTTGAAATGTTACGTTGGAATAGGCTGCTAATGCATGTAGTTAGAGAAGCCTTCATTTATATCAAAGTCCTCAAACTATCAAGAATTAATGTATCCAGAAACATATACCAAGACGCAAAACAACATATTGGTATACTCTATAAATACCATAATCTGAATTTCTCTGTTTTAATTACTTTAATTTATTACTTATGTTTTAATTATTGTTTACTTAGTGAATTATTAGTATTTAAGAGAAGGCCCTCCATCGATTAAGCACCACGTGTCTATAATAAGTAAAGCCGTCCGGCTATACTTTAAAAAAAAATCGTAGTATAGCCGACCGGCTATACTATTTAATACATTATATTTAAAAGGTATAGCCGCGCGGCTATACTATTTAATAAAATAAAAAACAAAAGAAAAAGAAAAATGACCCTCCTATTTGTATTAGTTTGTACTTTATAGATATTAATTTGCTAGTTTCAAGATATCCAAAGTAGATATTAGACTTTCACTATACAATATTTCAAATTTTTTTTTTGTTATAACATGTGTTGTTCTTATTCATATGTGAGAATTATTTGTATAATACGTGAATTTTTGTGTCTTACTGATTTTTTTTAAATACGTGTATTAAATGTTACAAATACGTACATATATGTACAACACGACTATTGTACATTTGCTTTATAAAAAAAATGTGAGATGTGTATAGAACACGAATGTATTATCAAACAATATATATGTATATATATGTAAAAGCCTATAGCTTCTCGCCTATACTATTTATTAAAGACAATTTAAAAATTACAACAACAAAAAAACCAGTACAGCCACAATGCTATACTATTTTTTAAAAAAATAGAAAAACATCGAGTCTTGCACAAAGGCCAGTGTAAAATAGTATAGCCATATATCGTTTCTGAAGAATTTAAAAGGCTACGTATAATCGACCGGCTATACTATTTTTTAATATAAAAAAAGGACCACATCCATTAGGCTCCACGTGTCAACAGAAGTCTATTTTTAAAAATTAAAAACACGAGTATAGCCGGGCGGCTGTACTATTTTTTTAAAAAAGAAGACCGTCCATCGATTAGGCGCCACATGTCAATAATATGTACAGCCGCTCGGTGCTACTATTTTTTGACTTTAAAAAAAAAAATCGTACTATAGCCACCCAGCTATACTATTTAAATACATTATAAAATAAAGATTATTGCGCACATCCTCCGTGCACTTGCATGCCTTCTTACAAAAGTGTGAAGTAGATTATGTGTGCTTCAAGTCATTGACTAGAGCTGAAACATGGTTAGCTGGATTTATAAGATCTTTTGTTTTCTGGGAATTTTCAGAACCAAGGAAAATCAAGTAAAATTAATAAAGCATAATGGAAAGGGAAAAGATCTAGAGGATGCATTGTAGGATTGCACATGCGAATAATTCTACCCTCTAAATATATAGGGACATATTTTTTTTGTTTTCATGACATGTCGTCCTAAAATATTTGTTCCTAGCGGGCTCTCCACCCCCTCTTGATTGAAAACCTATTGTGTAAATCTTCAATTCTGAACGATGCACCTAAAACTCAAGTGTCCCAGGCCAATTATTGCTCTCATACCACTTGTTGCAATACACATCCACCCATTCTTAGGGAAAGATACCCATCAATATTATCTCAAATTTAACCACTTTAGTCCATTATGATTAACTATGTATTTTATGGACCAATCCAATTGTGAGGTTTTACACCCAATTTGATCGACCAATACAGAGGTCACATGTGGACTGAAAAGCGCCATCGGTAGGGGAGTGTTCGGTAACCTTTACTGCCGAGCTCAACACAAGACCCCTTACCAGGAACTTATCTGCTAGGACACGTGGAGCCACCACAAGTAATATCAACAGTCCCACATCGAAGTTTTAACATAACATGTACACTCCCCAAGACTTATAAAAGTGGGCACAAGTCCCAAAAATGGGGTAACTTGGACTTTCGGCAATTCAACCATTACTCTGTCCAGATTACTATACACTCCGTACTTATTCTTACTTAAGCGTTGGAGAGCTTTCGGCACACACCGGTGCCCAAGGGCATACCGAGCGTTCTCTATCTTGCAGATTGATCGCTCTACCGAAGCTCAGAAAGAGTTGAAGGTCAAGACATCACTAAGTTGAGCCCAAAAGTGTTGAACCGCATCAAAAATATATATAGATTGAAAAAATAAAATAAAAATCAATCTATTATCATATATATTATAAAATAAATATTAGATAAATTACTCAAATGGTCCTCAAACTTATACTCGATTTACATTTTGGTCACTCAATTAAATTATTCGTTCAAATGGTCCATCAACTCTATATTATTTGCTTCATTGGTCCTACCGTTACATTCTGTCAATATTTCTGTTAAATGTGAGGGTAAATTGGTCATTATTTACCCTAAAATTAGGTTAAATCTAACAAAAAATTAGACGGTAGGAATTCGTCATGTCAAAAAGCTAATCATAGGGGCGAAATTGACGAATAAATTTAATACAAGGGCTAAATTGGCTGAAAGATTAATTTATAATGTAGATTTCAACAAGTGTGATAATTCATGGGGGTATTCGGTAATTTACTCCTTTTTTTTTCCCTTGATCTTCCATATTCAAGTAATGGAAATGTGTTCCACATTTTCCATTTCGTTGATTACAGAAAAGGAAGAGCAAGCATGAGTTAGAGTTCTCACCAACGTGAGGAAGAAAAATATGACAAATTGATATATTTAATACAAGCTCAAACTGTGCACAAATTAATATACGCAATGGAAGCCCAAGATTATTTCTGAAGCACATAACTTCTGCAAAATCTACAAAGTGGTGGGAGGCAGACCAACAAAAAAAAGTAACGAAGGCTTATAACTCTGGTAAAACAAGAGTGATAATGTTACGTCGTACTGAAGATTTTTGCGTTTCCTTAATTGGTTAAGTTTATATAGATTTTTGGGTTTCTTTGATTGGTTAAGTTTATATACCTTCATTTGAAGATTCTTTATTTGGGTTTCTTTCAAGATGAAAACCATATCCACAACCACAACCACAAGTGGCAGACAATCTTTGGCTGTTCATCACAATTGGGCCACAATGAAGAAGACAGAAATTGGAGTAATGTATGTTACCAGCAACCCACGAGAAACTGACATCTGCAAGCTTTTGTAATATAAGGAGGATGGGGAGGCTGCGCAATACTTATCACCTTAGCCACCACCTACACCACAAGACCAATATGTTGTAGGCCAGGAGGCTTTCCAATTTTAGTATATATATTTATAGGGATATGATTTCTCCACTCCCCTTTTCTCTATTTATACTCCTTTTTGCTTTTAAATACTTTTTAATCAATTTTTTTTCAGCTTTCCTATTAATATTCTACCATTTCCCTACATTAATTTCTTTTTACTTCACTTTTATATCAGTTCTTTTTCTTTATACATAATTTTCCAACTTGAACTCCATTTTCAGTATTTTTTCCTTTAATCGAGTAAGAAATTAAGTTTTTTTTTTTCCCATTTAATACTAAAAATGGAGTGTAAGTTAGAAAATTGAGTATAAAGAAAAAGAAATAATATAAAAGTAAAGTAAAAAACAAATTAATGTAGGGTAAAGGTAGAATAGAAAAAAAAATGAACAAAATTGATAATAAAAAAAAAGTTTTAAAAAGCAAAAGGAGTGTAAATGGAGAAAAGGGGAATGGGGAAATCAGCTCCCTATATATATATATATATATATTGAAAAATTAAAATTAAAATCAATCTATTATCATATATATTATAAAATAAAGATTATTGCTCCAAGGAAATGAGATCTTTTGTTTTCTGGGAATTTTCTGAACCAAGGAAAATCAAGTAAAATTAATAAAGCATAAATTGGAAAGGGAAAAGATCTAGAGGATGCATTGTAGGATTGCTGATGCCAATAATTGTACCCTCTAATTATACATGGACATAGGGGTGGGCATTCAAATCGGCAAATTGGAAATCCGAGCCGAACAGCACCGAAAAAAACTAGAAAAAAATCGAGTTGACCAAAAACTCAAAACCAAACCGGACTGGTTTTGGATCCGATTCTATCTTCAAAAACCGAACCGAATAGTCAAATTAAAAAATATAGGGAAATGACCTTCAATACCACCCATTTGCTAATTTTAACTAAAAATACCACCCATTCCCCATTTTTTTACAACTAACACCTTTAAATATAAAATTATTGTCCACTTATTGTACTCATATCAATTTTTCAGAAATTGGCTTCTCTCTCTCGCTCTCTTCACTCTATCTCTTCAGCCTGTCTCTCCCTGGTGTACCTCTCTCTCTTCGACGCAATGCTCGTTCTCCGTCAACAGTGGCTGTTCATCCAAGCATAACTCCATCGTTGACATCCACGAGGTACTGTTCATAACCCTTTTCTTTGAAATTTGGGGTTTTTGTGAATTTGGTTTATGGTGTATGGATTTGTAAGAAATTGGTTTAGGGTTTTAGTGTTTAGGGGTTGCTCAGAAATTGGGTTTGGGTTTATGGGTTTCTATGAACTGGGTAATAACTCACACCCACTCTCACTTTGTAAGGAACTAGGTGGTACAGAAGTATTTTCCATAATTAGCACACTAAGTTTGTTGGGTTCAGATGTGTAATTAGTAAACATAACCAAAGAGAGAAAAGAAAAAAAAAAGTTGGAAAATAAATTGAAGGATAGATTTTGAAGGGCTAAGTCAGTTTGGTGCAATTGAAAATGTCATCATAGTTTTGCTAGCAAAATCTGGTTTTCATTCCCCCAAAAGCTAAGTTTTAAGCCTTCCTGGAAGAAGTGAAGCAGAGAAAGAATGGGAGAAATAGATTCATCTATTGAGTGTTGTTTCTGCAACTTGGGTTTTGTTGATGGTTCTAATGGCAAAGCTAGTTTGCCATTCACATCTTCTTCTGCTCATCATAGTTTTCCTCTCTCTCCATCCTTCAAGCCAGCTACAACAACACACTCAGTCACAAACCCTTCTGAAGATCCAGCAGCTTCTCAACTACCCATCAGCCTTAACCAGCTTCAGCCATAGAAGCAACATCAGAGACTTCTGCAAAATTGAACCAACTCCATCTTTGACTCTATCCTGTTATGAAGGCAACATAACCCAGCTGCACATTATTGGCAACAATGGGTTTCCTCCACTGCCTCGTGATTTCTCAGCAGACTATTTCTTTGCCACTCTTGTTGGCTTACCAAGCTTGAAAGTGCTTTCACTGGTTTCTCTTGGTTTATGGGGGCCAATGCCTGCAAGTATTGGGCATTTGTCTTCACTGGAGATTCTCAATGTAAGCACAAATTACTTAAGTGGTACAGTTCCTCTCCAACTTTCATATCTGAGGAACCTTCAGACTCTCATACTTGACCATAACAAGTTCACTGGTCAAGTTCCAGGTTGGCTGAGTTCACTTCCAGTCTTGGCTGTTCTCAGTCTGAAAAACAATATGCTTAATGGCTCTTTGGCATTTTTACAAACTCTCAGAGTTCTCTGCCTATCAAGTAACTTCTTGTCAAGGGAAGTGCCTGATCTCAGAAACTTGACAAACTTGCAAGTTCTTGATTTGGAAGACAACTATTTTGGGCCTCATTTTCCAAGTATGCCTTCCAAGTTGGTCACACTTGTGCTAAGAAAGAACAAGTTTCGCTTGGGAATCCAGACTGCATTAGGCTCATGCTATCAGCTCCAGAAACTGGACATTTCATTGAATGGATTTGTAGGGCCATTTTTGTCATCATGGTTGTCATTGCCTTCCATTAAATATCTTGACATTGCTGGAAATAAACTCACTGGACTTCCCTATAAGAACATGACTTGCAATTCTGAGCTTGCTTTTGTCAATTTATCCTCAAATCTTTTGTCAGGGGATTTGCCCACTTGTCTGAAAAGGGATTCTAACAGCAGGGTTGTTCTGTATTCTGGGAATTGTTTAGTAAATGAAGATCAGAAGCAGCACCCTTCTTACTTGTGCCACAATGAAGCTCTGGCTGTGCGAATACCACCTCCGAGTGAGGAAAAGCATAGGAGAACTTATGGTAAACACGTTGTTGCATCAAGTGCAGTGGGAGGTATTGTGGGTGCAATTGCAGTTGTTGGTTTAGCTTTCACGGCTGCTAAGAAGTTTTATAGTGAGCACACTACTAAAACTTCCCAAACAAGGTAATTTCAGATACAGTCTCAGCAGTGAACACAGCTAAGCTACTCTCTGATGCAAGTAAGTTTAAAGTTTCTAACTTTTTTTATTTTATTTTATTTTATTTATTTTATAAATATTTTTATAGTTGTTCCTTTTGGTACCAACTTTTTGTTGCTTCTGTTTAATGTACGAGGATCAATGCTGATTTTGCGAAGAAAATAAATGAAAAAGGGAACTTGCTGTATAGATTAGCAACCATTTCCATGTGATCTTTTTATTTTATTTGAGTAGCATGAAGGTTATGATTTCCATAGAAGTCCAAGAACTAGACTGATGTATGTTTCCAGAAAATTCCATGAAGAACTACTAATTATAGAAAATAGTTTCCAAAAACTATATTGCTACCCCAAAAAGACATATTAGCTTATTTTGGAGTCTTTAGGTTCGAACTAAGATGGAGAGAATTATATTTTATTGTACCACCAATTCCTTATAGTTTTCCTTGGATATTCTGAAATTCAGAAATATGGAGAATATGGTAAATCTTGTTCAGGTCCATGCTTTTCAGTTTCAAATGAAGCATTTTTCACATGCTAATTTAGCGTGTTACAATTCGTGAATCTTTCATTTTTGCTATAATGATAAACTCGACAATTCTGGCTTATACATCCAGGAAAGAAATTTTTCTTGCTCAAATTGACTGCTCAAAATTTTATTCTTACTAAAACCCCAGGCACTACTTCATTCAAATTGGCAGTAGGTAAATAAATTAGCATCACTATTCCTTTTATAATAAGTCATAACACTAGAATCCTTTCTTTGCAGAATATATATCAGACACAATGAAGCTGGGAGCTAGCCTTCCTGCTTATAGAACTTTTGCTTTGGAGGAGCTTCAGGAAGCCACCCATAACTTTGATGATTCAACATTACTAGGTGAAGGTTCACATGGACAGGTATTCATTCTTTATAGGTGCAAAACAATTCTAACTAATTCAGTACATCGTGATAGTAATACGATGTTCTCTCTTAATTTGCACCTGCTTTCACATTTTATGTTTCTTGCTTATATAATTCCATCCATTTGGATATGCAAAAGATCCTTTGTGGATTGAAGAACCTCAGATAAGAGACAATATATATTATGTAGATGTTGAATTTAAATACAATTTAGGACAAGATACTTTTCAACAAGCTTTATCTAACTACTCGGGAATAAATAATATACAGGTCGGACTAAATTACGATGGCTCACCGATGCATGGTGGGTTCTCCTGTGTGTATAGGTTCTTGATTTTCATCTAGTCTCCAGTTCTTGGTACACAATTGAAGAACTACATAGTTGAAGCAACTTAAATACGCACACTGACGCTATAGATTTGTGTGTATGAATGTGTATATAGATTTAGTTATCTCGATTTAATTTAGAGTTCATACTCCTCAAAAGCATGATGTAAATAGATTTAGGAATTACTTTGTAGAACTTCTGATATGCTTAAAACGTGAGACTTCTCCACCTTAAACAAGCTTCTGTTGAGTAAAGATTCCCTTTAAAACTCCAAGGTGGCCTCACATTTAATGAAAAAAGAGTAGAAATTGAAAGAGAACAAAAGACTAATTTTCAAAAGAGGTTGCAGGAGCACATCTAGTCCTTTCAAGCAGCCTTTTTCAAGGCATGCTACCAATTTAGGCGCGTCGGACACACTAACCTTATTATATCCATGTCATAACAAATAAGGTTACTTATGTATTTCCTGGTGTCCTTGAAACATATATTAAGATATGCTACTCCTGTTAAGTTATAATATATCAGCCTTTCAAATCGACCAAATTATTTAAAAAAAATCCTTTGAGTTTTGTTTAATTTGAATCAAACTTTCAACGATTGGATCGGATCCAAATCTGAAATGGTAATGGGAATTTTTCAAGGGGTTGTGAAACTCTGCTCGTTCTGAGAAGATACTCATTGATGTTATACCATCAGATAGATCTTATGCATATTGCAATGGTTCGCGGAAAGTCTACTATAAATGTTAAAGTGGTCCAATACTTATCATTTGAATTTGTACAAGAATTTGGAATATGTTTGTTCTAGTAAATTGTCCTATGCACTATTGACTAATATACTTTGTTCAAGAAATCTTGAGAGTTTTCAGCAAGCAATTTTCTCACTCTTACTGCTTCAAAATAAAATAACAATGCCAGATATATAGAGGGAAGCTCCCTGATGGAACCTTTGTTGCTATAAGAGGCTTGAAAATGAGAAAGAGGCAGAGTCCACAGGTCTACACACACCTTCTTGAGCAGATTTCAAAACTGAGACATAGCCATTTGGTTAGTGCTCTTGGACATTGCTTGGAGTGCCATCCAGATGATTCAGGCGTCAGTAGAGTATTTCTTATACATGCCATACAGGTTGCAATGGAGAGTAAAACCCCACTCACTACTTTCTTCTTCTTCTTCTTTTTCTGTGATTGATTTCCTCCCTCACTGTCTTAGCATTTTCAGCAATTAAATATTCATTGCTAACACTTGGTTTGGCAGAAGGACCTCCAGTACGGAAGCTTACCTGGCCGCAGAGAATAATAGCTGCAATTGGAGTTGCAAAGGGTATTCAGTTTCTGCATACAGGGTTTGTTCCTGGTGTTAAATCAAATAATTTGAGCATAAAAAATGTCTTATTGGATCACGATCTTCATGTAAAAATAAGCAGCTATAACCTACCTCTTTTGGCTGAAAGCAGGGGAACGGTAAGACATAAAAAATATGTATCTGTTTGGGTGAATGCATCACCCTTGAGATTGTCCTGACTTAACTTTTGCTTTTTAATCCTTCAGATGGGCACCACAGTTTCTTCTCCGGCACCAAAAGGAAGCGTTCAAGCGAGGTACTAACATGCTTACTTTCCCAAAATCATACACTACTTTTCTAAACTGAATTCCCTTTTCATATTTATACACAAATGAACAAGACAAATAATTTCTCTGCCAAAAAATAAAAAAACAATTGTAAAAGAGAAGGTAGAATCTGTAGGTGACCTGAAAATCATCAATGTGGAGACATAGAAGTTCCTTTCTTGGGAGGTTTGGCTTATGGAGAGGAAGCTACTCTAGTTAGTTATACTTGTTTCCTTTGTAATTTGCTTTGAGGCCAGAAAATTTTTAAAAAAGATAAAAATGTAATCTGTTTTGGATATTTACACCATGAGATTGGGGGAAGGGAAAGAGGTCAAATAAGGATTCCTTTACACCATGAGTTTGCATTCTTGAACATTGTAATGGAGCCAATCTGCTTGTATGCATATCTGATGCTTTCTGCTAAGGTTCCCATTTATGTCAAGCCTCTTTTTTGCTTTTTTTCTTTTGGCTTGTCATATCTGTGTGCCAGATAGCTGCATTTGGCACTATGAACTGACTTGGTGGCAGTTACAAATTAACATAGGTCTTAATTCTGGAACTGCCATTCATAAACTCTATCTCTGTACTCAACCCAGTTGTTTTTGCAGGTCGGTCTCAACCAAGTGTTGATTGCAATATTCTAAAGAAGATGACCATACATTGTTATTTTATGTAGGTGTGCGTATGAGATGGCTTAGCTTTTATTGGTTTGGTTGTTCCAAGTTTTATGTACACAATCTCACAGCAACTGCCGAGTTGTTTTTCATTTCATGTATTTCTCCGTGGTTTTTTTCCCCCAATAAGCTTGAATGGATTTTCTTTTTTGTTGTATTTGGCCCTTCTCTTTTCAAGCATGCCAAAAGAGACAGAACGAAGCTAGAGAGAAAGACATAGAGAGAAAGAGCTGCTCTACAGAAAGAGAGCAAAGAGAGACAGAGAGAGAGAGAGCCAAGAGAGACAGAGAGCTGCGATAGACAGATACCAAAGAGAAAGAGAGATGTGCCAGAGAGAGAGCTGAGTGAGCTAAGAGAGAACAAAATTTCTGAACATGTCAAAAATCAGCAATAAGTGGACAATAATTATATTTTTATAAGTGATATTGTAATACTATTGCTATTGTATTGTGGTTATATTGATCTAATATTGCCTCTATAGTGTACATATATTGGCCTAATATTGCTGTTATATCGTATGTCAATGACCATTTGGTCTAATAACAGAGTCTCCACTTCATTGAAAGTAATCCTGAATTCAAATCTCGTGGACACAACAATTGTTATTCATCCTTATATTAGCATGAATTGATGTTGACCTTTGAAATGATAGTTGGAGTTGCACAAAATCTGAAGAATATAACCATGAAATGGTTGAATGTTTCAACAACGGCTTCAAAATATTCTGAGATTATGCTTCGATCATCTCACCAGACTACAATTGGAGTGAAATTGATGTAGCTAGTGTATGGGAGGTGCTAAATATGGGTGCTAAGGGAATGACTCATCATAGCCTCGTGCATGCAGCGAGGAGAAAGGACAAAGACATGGATCTTTTGATGGACCTGTAGTAAGGGTGAGTGATGCTTCAGTTCATCTCACCTGAGTACAAGGATCTTTTGTTGCCTTCGTTTTCCCTTCGCGGGATAGTATTGTTAAAGTTCGGTGGTGATTCCTTTTGCATGTGTAAAATATAGTCTGTAATGGATGTGTGTGTATTGTATGTAGATTCACTTAATATTGCTGTTCTATTGTATTTATATTGCCTTAATATTGCCTTCGTATTGCATAGATAGTGTATTCATATTGCCACCCTATTGGATGTATATTGTAATACTATTGCTATCATAGTCCTTATATTGCTCTAATATTGCCTCTGTAGTGCACGTATATTGGCCTAATATTGCTATTATATCGTACGTCAATGGCATTTGGTCTAATAACAGTCTCCATTTCGTTGAAAGTAATCCTGAATTCAAATATCACGGACACAACAATTGTTATCCATCCTTATATTACCATGAATTGATGGTGACCTTTCAAATACATCGATTCATATTCAAAAGGAAAGTAATTCTCTCCCTCAATGAATCGTCGTTCAAAAGAAGGCAGCTATCAAATATTGGGTACAAAAATGCAAGATCCCCGGTACATTAATTGGGCACAAACCACATATTACAAAACCAGTATGATTTTTGGCATGCTTGAAAAGAGAAGGGCCAAAGTTCGATAAAATATTTTGGGATGGTTGAAGATTCTTGGACACCTTTTTTCTTTTCAAGTAGTTTTGTAGAAACAAGTTCTACACTTGGGCTTTTATCGGTTATATTTTAAGGCAAGTTCTACACCGAGCTTGTATCGATTATATTTTGTTATGAAAAAAATAAAATTACTCTCTGCAATTGTAAGATGGTGCAAGATCAGTGTCCTTGTCATAAATTTGACAACATTAAATTGGAAAATATGACCTTTTTCCAATTTAAGTGATCAATTGCAACTAATTTTGATATTGTAATACACAACAGGGTTACCTACTTGTGAAAGAGTGGAAATATCCCTATATATCTGAATTTCACCCTCACGCTATAGATTATTTTTTTATATGGTTTATTGGCAACAATTCATATAAGATTTTCCATTGTGGAAGACAAGTTTTCTGATTGTATAGGGAAGCATTGCACAAGTTCTCTTTCATTGTTTTTTTGTGTAGATAAAGCCTGGCTTGTACTTGATGAAGTGTGAGAAATGATGCAAAAATTTGCACAAAACAACCGATGAATGTAATTCAAACCAGCACCTTTGTTGTATACTACCAAACATCAAATGCAAATTAACATCTATCTCATGGTTTGGCTACAAATGCCACCAAGCACATGCTCAACTTATAAGTTTGTAACCCTAATTTCATCTATTGAATCTTCACCTACGTTCATAACACTTTTTATCATACATAACCAGCACTGTTTTACAAACAAGCCTAAAACCTTCATCCTGAAGCCTGATAACTAGCAGCAGATGCAAGATCCATAGGATCAAGGAACACAACTACAGCTACAAGCATACAACAAAGCCCGGTAACTCAACTACAGCTACAAGCATACAACAAAGCCCTCAGGTGGGAAGTTCCAGCAGTCCACAACATGACAGACAACATACTCGTTTACAAAGACAATAACCAAGACAAGATGATAACCCAGGGCATCGGATAGCATCATACAACCCTAAACCCCCTCTATAAAAAACATACATCAAAACCTAAGTTTTCTCTTACTCATCAAGATCCTAGAACCCTGACACAACTGGCAACCTGAAACATAACTTCTAATCAATCATTACTACTAAAAGGCCTTGATGTTTCTAATCTAATGTTCTAAAACTGATCTCCCGAGGTATTTAGGAATTATTTGGATTCGACACCCACACCAAATTTCCATACTTGCTAGCAACATAATGCATTCATCCCTCTAATACTTTTTCCCCATTGTTAATTGTGAATCAACAGCTGAGAAGTAACAAGAAGATAAACAATTATACATATGTTCATTTGCTAACAATGAAACAAGTAAATAACATACTCCAATGCAGTAGCACCTATTTAGATGATAGAAGAAACTCCAATGCAGTACATATGTGAAAAACACAGCTCTTCTGCAAGGCAGTAAGAAACAAATCTGTTTTTTTTCCTAGCAGTGATGAAAAGTAAATACAGTTAAGACAAAGAAACAAAAATGGTAAAAGTGCAATAAATCAACCCAATGAGACAAACCAGATACAACTCTTTCTCACCAAATTCCACAATGATTTTCAGTTATTGAAATAGAGAGAGAACTGACAACACATTTTAAAGAAAATCAATTTATCAATGTCATTGCGAAACATTGTAACATTAGACTCAGCAAATTGTTTTGATAGGAAACATTAGATCTGAATCATAATTCCAAAATCATTAAATTCTACACTTTCAAGAGAAACCCTACTCAATTATCTCAAATTCCAAAACCAAAAACTGCCCGTATCCTCTGGAAAATAAGATCCCGCCATCATCTCTGTGCATTCTCCACCTGTCACATTCCCAAATCTGCATTACCAAAGGCACCAAAACAAAGCAATCAGCATTTCATAGAAGAAAAGAAAACAATATAACTCACATACTCCCAATCAATCAAACTAAAAATGAAAATAACCCATTAATTAAAAGTTCAAATCAAAACCAACCTGTCTTCCTCAGGAATATCTGAATGTGTTAGCTTCAAAGTGAGCCCGGGTTTAGGCTCTTCAAGTATAAGCCTCACCTGGAAAAATTCAAACAAAACACACTCAACCCACAAATCACAAAACCATTTAAAACCAACCAAGAATTCATTCCCACCAAAAAGAAAAACACTTGACATACCGTTGAATCAATGCCATCTGGCCAACTCCCAAATCTCCATTTCTGCACAATCAAACTCCAATTCTGCAACTCCAAATTGGTACCCGTCACCGACCCATCGAAAATGCTAATCTGCCCATTATCTTGGCATTGCTCTAACTAAAAACCTTCCATCTATTCTCATCCATCAAAATCTCAAACAAATCTTTCACTTTGCAACTAAACTTCTCAGTCATACTAATCGTCTTGAACCCTTCACAGCGCTGAGGGATCACTATATCCTTTCTCAAAGGTCTACCAGTGTCATCTTTCAGCTCAGGTTCTTCACTACACTGTCCATACTCATTTCCACCTGCACCAAACAACTTTGGTACGCTTAGAATGATAAAAAAGGTAACCTCTGGGGTCTAGTTCAACACTTTCAAGAGAACCAAATAAAAGCCCTACATGGAAGCAGAAGAAATAAAATATCCTAGATGTTGTTATATACAAGAATTAAAAGGCAACCATCTTTTGGTATCCGGCTTAAAAGCAACCAAATTTTATATTAAGAAGCATTTACTTGAAAACTATCACAGCTCCTACTTCAAAACTCTAAAAAAAATAAAAATATATTTTCTATGGCCTCACAACCTGCATCACATTACCTGCCAAAAGGACTGCAGTAAACAATAAGATCATGTTATCATCTAAAGTGAATCATAAGAGGTCTGAAGTTTCACACAAATATATCATAGACTCATAGGGCACCATTCAGTACCATTTAGAGCTGACAAAAACACATTTTAGGAAGATCCATCAAATATACTATAGATGATAAAATTGTGGTGTTAAATACAAGAAAATTATTCAAAACCAATAAAAAACAATAAAAAAGCATTAATAAACAAAGCTAACAATGAGCATTGCAGAAGAAAAACTACATTATAAAGTTCATTTAATCCATAGGATTGGGAATTTAAAAAGTATTTTTGTTCAACCTCGCGACTCCATAAAACACAGATAGGTATATAAGAGAATTTCTCAAACTCTTGAGCTTTCAAACAAATAAAATTAAAAAAACTACAGTACTTTGAAGAAGAAAAAGACAGAAAAGGGAAGGAAAACAGAAATTTCATTTGACAGTTTTAAGATTCTGCTCTTTGTAGTAACCATCAGCTCCTTTTAAACTTCAGAAGAATCACCAGACCAGTACAAAAACACTGATGCACCTATTTGGGATCTGCACATTTAATAAAAAATTATGAAAACTAATTTCAAAAGAGAGGTTTAAAACCCAAAATCCCTTTAAAATGAATACAAGTTAAGACTTCAAAGTCTAAAGGCGAACTGGTCTCGGCAGTTAATTTCTAAATGCAAGAATGATATCAACTTGCTGCAAAAACATTAGATAATTCAAAATGCTTAAATTCAAGAAGTTTGACAAGAAAGTATTCATCTTAAGGAGCTGTACAAAATAAAGAAGCAATAATATTGAAACAGATCCTAACAATTGTAAAAGAATTGCTCAAAAGAACGCACACTCCCTTGATCAATTGAAAAGTCACTTATTCAGTTCTTGAAAATCAATCTAAATACCCAGCAAGCCAAAGTTTCTATCATCTAAAACCAAAATTCAATGTGTTTTCACACAACAAATTATACCCCAGGCATTTCCTCGCAATGGAATCACCCCTGCATTGACTATAGATGGCATCTAAAACTTGAAAACCCTAATAGCCTTCAGTAACCTAGTAAATCAAAATGAATAGGATTCAAGCAATGATGTTCTATTTCCTATTAGCCTATACAATTAAATCTTCTACACTCATTCAATTAAACTTACTAAAGTACAAATAGTATTTGACTACCAAAAAAGGAATAGTATAAGAGTGACTTTGTGATCAGTTATGGTGTGAGCGTGAGAATAACTCAAATTATCAAGTAAAAGAGTGATTTTGTTATACCTCAAGGGCACCTAATGCCCCAAGTAAGGAGCGCCACCAGATTGCCCAACACCATGCTGCCCTCTTCCTGAACAACCTTGCCCTATCTGCGGGTTCGGGTAGCCACCTTGCATTGCACCTTGATTTCCATAGCTTCCCATCATTCCAGGGCTTATACTTGCCTGATTCGCATACCCACCCTGTATGGCATGTCCTATACCAGGAACACTTGAGTTCACATTCGGAGCCGTTCCAAAAGGTTTGTCAGCCCCAAAAGGTTTGTCACATTCGGAACCCACTCCTTCTCCTCGTTGTTCCCGATTCCCAATTGTCCATCTTCACCCGAGCCCCTGTGTGTAGTAAGACAAATACAATGAAACGTGTTTTACTCTGTGTGTGTCTCTCTATGCTTCACCAACCAACCATAATAGCACAATACCACAATAGCATAGTGAAAAATATGAGAGAGAGCAGATAGATACCAAGTGACAATGGCAGCATCGGATGCCATTTGAACCTGAAACAGTGCTTGAATTGAAGAAGGGAGACGTTTATAAACTAATAAAACTATAAACTAGAAACAAACCATAAAGCTAGCAGAGAGAGAGAGAGAGAGAGAGAGAGCGGAGCACTGTGATTGTGTTTATCAATATATCACGGGAAATAGCTTAAAATGCCACCCATTTCATAATTTTAACTAAAAATATCAATCTCAAAACCATATACGATGACCCAAAATAAAAATCCATCACCCAATCCTTACCTAAAATCACAATCACAATAAAGAAAAATAAATTAGGAAAATCTGAAGCCCATATCAGATATCTCATCAATTCCAAACCCTAGACTCTAGAGAAACCCCTAAACCAATTTCATACAAACCCATAAACCCTAAACCAATTTCAGAGCAACCTCTAAACCCTAAAACCATAAACCAATTTGGAAGAAACCCCTAAACCAATTTCATACAAATCCATACACCATAAACCAAATTCACAAAAACCCCAAATTTCAAAGAAAAGGTTTGTGAACAGTACCTCGTGGATGTCAACGATGGAGTTAAGCTTGGATGAACAGCCACCGTTGAGGGAGAAAGACGATTGCGTCGAAGAGAGAGAGATTCACGAGGGAGAGAGATAGGCCGAAGAGAGAGAGCGAACAGAGTTAGAGAGAGAAGCCAATTTCTGAAAAACTGATATGGGTACAATAAGTGGGCAATAAATTGGGAAGGGATGGTATTTTTAGTTAAAATTAGCAAAAGAGTGGCATAGAAGGCTATTTCCCAAAAATATATAATTTCAATATTTATTTATATTCAATGCTATATTTTTAATCTCATAACTAATATTTATCCAAGTTCAATTTCAAAACATCTCTCTTTTCTAGCTTTAATATTTATTTTTATATGAAATTAAATAATTTATTAATTTTCAAGTCAAAAAAATAAAATTTCAGTTGAAATTTGTATTAAAAATTTTATTTTAATAATCCGGTTCAAAACCAAACTGGACTGAAACTAGTTCAACCCAAACTGGAAAGTTTTTGAAATTTGTTTAAACCAAACCGAACCAAACCAGATAAATAGTATCGGATTCGGTTCTAATTTGCGACAAAAACCAATGCATTATGATTAATCATGTATTTTATGGACCATCCAGCTGTGAGGTTTTACCTCAAGAACCTTTAGTACCTTTTTCCCGCGTGCAACAATTGAATTTGATTCAGAATTATGTCTGATACATCACATCAAGCCACTTGCCTCAAATGAATTTAAGTGAGTGAGGCAGTGAGATGTAATTAAGCCCTATATCGGTGGGTGGAGTGTTACTTTGGTACCCCTCATCATTCGTCTATAAAATGGTGAAGCCAGTTGCTATTGTTACCATAGGAGCCAGCTCCGACTTTCTTTAATTTCTTGCTTCATATCCACTAGCTACATCTATTGCCAAGTTAATTTCAGTCCTAATGGAGTTTCATCTCCCACTCATCTTTGCTATTCTTAGTGTAAGCTCTGCAATTTGATTAACTTTTCCATTCTCTCTCATTGTACTCTATATAAACGAAAATTTTGTGTTCCTATAATTCTCTCCGATTTTATTTAGTACGTACTTAAGTGTCGTCCACTAATTAATTACACTTTGTGAGATTTGATTTTAATTAGAGTTTGAATTAATGTTGCAGCTAGCAGCGGTTGCACTGGCAAACCGAGAGCTTAGCTAAAACAAAACTTCTGTATTTTTGTATTGTATGCTCTGAAAAATTCGGGCAAGCACAGTGTGTGCTATATGATGTTAGAGAAATAGCTGGATTCTCTTACATCACTTGAGAATCACAGCCTTACATCCAAAACTGCCTTCTAAGATCTTTACACGTGGCTATAGCCACTTAACACTAACTGACGCCTCACACTTGCCTATTTTAGAGACTAAGTGAATACACCATTTCAGCTTAGGGACTTTAATCACACTCTCATCAGCTCACCACTTATATTTCAACACTCCCCTTTAAGTTGTGAGCTGATTTCACACCAAGTTTCTCTCTAAGATAGCATAAACGATCCTTAGCCAATGCCTTAGTAAAAATGTCTGCTAGTTGCTCATTTGTGGGGCAATAGATCAAATCCACAGTTCCTTCTTGCAAAGCATCTTTAATAAAATGATACCTCCGATCAATATGCTTGGTTTTCTGATGGAAAACAGGATTCCTTGTAATGGCAATAGCTGAAATGTTGTCACAGTGGAGAGGTGTAGCTTCTGTTTGAAGTTCTCCAAAGTCTTCTAGGACAAATCTCAACCAAATAGCTTGTGTTGTTGCTTCAGAGGCACTGATGTATTCAGCTTCTGCAGAGAGAGTGCAACACAATTTTGCTTGACTGAGGCCCAAGCAAACACTCCACTCCCAAAAGAAAAAGCGTATCCAGATGTGCTCTTGCTATCATCCACTGAGCCACTCCAATCGCTGTCACAATAGCCAATTAGAACTGCCCCTTTTCCTTTCACATACTCCAGACCATAATCCAAGGTTCCTTTTACATATCTAAGGACACGTTTTGCTGTTCCAAGGTGTTTGCTAGTGGGACAATGCATAAACCTTGCAAGCAGACTAGCTGCAAACATAATGTCGGGTCTAGTAGCTGTGAGATACAACAGACTCCCAACAATCCTTCTATATTGCTCTTCACTTGCCAAACCACTCCCATCATCCTTACTTAGTTTCTCTGAGGTAACTAGTGGAATAGACACCGGTTTACACTCACTCAAACCAAATCTGTTTAACAGAGTTGTTGCATATTTCTTCTGATGAATGAATATGCTTGTTGGTGTTTGAATGACTCCCATTCCCAAGAAGTGATGCAAGAGTCCCAGATCAGTCATTTCATACTTCTCCTTCATATCCTTCTTGAAATCTTCTAGCATTTCATGATCATTTCCAATGTAGACTATATCATCTACATAAATGGAAACTATCAGGATATTTTCTGCACCTCTTGCTTTGACATAAAGTGTAGCTTCACTTTGACTCTTTGTAAATCCACACTCAGCAAAATAACCATCAATTTCACTATACCAAGCTCTTGGCGCCTGTTTCAAGCCATATAGAGCTTTGTGTAGTTTGTAAACCTTGCTTTCACTTCCTTTTACCACAAATCCTTCCGGCTGGTCTACATACATTTCTTCCTCTAAAATACCATTTAGAAAAGCTGACTTGACATCCAATTGGTACAGCTGCCAACCCTTCTCAGCTGCAAGGGCAATCAAGGTTCGAATAGTGTCTAATCTAGCCACTGGTGCAAACGTTTCATTGTAGTCCACCCCTGGTTTTTGTGAGTATCCCTTGGCCACCAGTCTTGCTTTATTCTTCTGCACTGAGCCATCCAAATTTAGCTTAGTTTTAAACACCCATTTAACTCCAATAACTGGTTTTTCCATAGGTCTGTCAACAAGTTCCCATGTCTTATTCTTTTCTATCATATTCAACTCATCTTTCATTGCCTTCAACCATGATTCCTCCTTCACAGCTTCTTCAAACTTCTCAGGCTCCATTGTGCACAGGTTGCATTGTGCCAAAATGTCATCCAACTTCCTCCATTTCAATGGTGTATGATCGAAGGTCTGAGTATCTTCCAACCTACTGCTTTCCTTGCTTGATTCTCCATAGGAAGCTGCTGAGTTTCCAGCAATGAAACCAGAATTTTGAGGCCCTATAGGTGTCTCAAACGAATCTTGAGAATTTCTAGGCTGCTCCTCAAAGTTCATCATAACCACAGAATTGTCAGACACTTCTTTCCAATTCCAGCTTGTTCCTTCATCAAATACAACATCCCTTGATAAGAGTAGTTTTCTAGTGATAGGATCAAACACTTTATAACCCTTCTCACATGTTGCATATCCGACAAAAACTCCCCTTGTGCTTTTGGCATCCAATTTCTGTCTATTCTCCTCTGGTTTATGCACGAAACACACACTGCCAAACACTTTTAAATGAGCAACACCTGGTTTTCTGGTGCTATAGGCCTCAAAAGGAGTCTTGTCCCTAAGAGCCATAGTAGGACATCTATTCAAGATGTACACTGCTGTGTGGACAGCTTCTGCCCATAGATAATAGGGCAGCTCCTTCTCATGCAACATAGCCTTAGCCATCTCTACCACAGTCCTATTTTTTCTCTCTACCACTCCATTTTGCTGGGGTGTGTAAGCCATGGAGAATTGTCTTTGAATCCCTGCATCTTCACATAGTTTATTGAATTCACTAGAAGTGAACTCACCCCCTCTATCACTTCGAACACATTTCACTTTGTAACCACTTTGCAACTCCACCATAGACTTGAATTTTCGAAAACAATTTAGTGCATCCGACTTGTATCTCAAGAAGTAGACCCAAATCATCCTTGTAAAATCATCTATGAGTAACATGAAATATTTGTTACCTCCTAGAGATTCATTTTGCATTGGTCCACACAAGTCCATGTGTATAAGTTCAAGAGGTGTACTAGCTCTCCATGCTTGATCTTTAGGAAACCACTCTCTGTGTTGTTTTCCTAATTGGCAGCCTTCACACACTTCATTTACAGTTTCCAAATGTGGCAGCCCATGTACCATCTCTTTTTCCTTGAGTTGGTTTAGGCCTTTCAAGTGTAAATGCCCCATTCTTTTATGCCAAACCCAAGTAGAGTTGACTACACCAGCTCTTAGTGCAACAAAATCATTTGAGGGTAATGATAATGGATAACATCTATTCTTTCTCATTTCCACCTTCATAACAAGGTTCTCAAGAGAAGAACTATCATAGATGCTGCACATGCTGCTTCCAAATACCAAATGATAACCATGTTCATCCATTTGGCCCACACTCAAGAGATTTTCTCTCAAACCAGGCAGATACATGACCTCTCTGATATACTTTGCACCAGAGTTTGTGTCAAGCACCAAAGTGCCCATGCCGGCTATACTTACAAGCTCCCCTGTTGGCATTTGCACCTTGCCTGTGACTTTTGAGTTTATGTCAATTAACAGCTCCTTCTTCCCAGTCATGTGGTTACTGCAGCCACTGTCTACATACCATTCTCCATTTTCACCCTTTTCTGAAATTGCACAGTTTGCAAAAAACAGATTCCCTCTTACTTCTACTTGGCTTGCATTATTTGCTTTCTGTCACACCTTTGTTTGCAGTGCAGTCTCTGGCCCAATGTCCAAATCTATCACACTTATAGCACTTGGATTAACCCTTATATCTGCATTCTCCATAGTGAAATTTAGAGCAGACTTTGCATTGAGGCTTCACCCCATCTTGCTACACAGAATGTGATCTATTTGAAATCATCCGACCCGACTTCTGTGGCTTCGCTAGACTCCCATGGTTTGTTGTTAGGCTTCCAACTCTTCTGAGACTTGGCAGAACCAGACTGAGCATTATTCTTGTTCTGCCCCTTTTGATCGATTGAGAAAGAACCAAATGCTTTCTCAGCTATGTCCACATTATGCATGTCAAAACGTTGCTCTTGACTCTTCAATATTGCAATAACCTCCTGCAATTCAATGGTCTCCAAACTCTTTGTATTTTCAATCACCAAACAGATGGGATCATAAACTCTACTAAGACTGATTAACACCTTTTGAACCAGCCTCTCGTTTGATAACACCTCTCCAAATGTTTTCATTTGATTTATCAATTCATTTAATCGAGTAAGATATGCAGTAAGTTGTTCACCTTCACGCATCCTCATATACTCAAATTCTCGTCTAAGATTCTGAAGCTTTACAGATCTAACCTGATCACCTCCATGATATTCACTGTAGAGCAGAGTCCAAGCCATTTTTGCTGAATCGGCATTTGCAATCCGAGGGAAGATCTGGTCAGAGACAGCGTTTTGTATGATGCCCAGTGCCTTTGCATCCTTCATGAGCACAGCACACATCTCTGCTTCAGCTTCTTCCTCCGATGATTCTTCAACTTTCTTGGTCTTCATCTTCGAATCAGAGACTGGAATCCCCTTTTCTACCAGACCCCACAGCCCAAGAGATTTGAAGATTGTCACCATCTTGATCCTCCAGAACTCGTAGTTCTCACCGGAAAAGATCGGAGTTCGTACCTCAGAACTTCCAGATCCAGCCATCGTTTGGTCTGAATCTCAGCAGCTTGCTTCTCTTCTCCGATGCTCAGCTGAGCTTCGATTTTAGCTCGATGACCTTCACAGGTTTTACGCCCAGATCAAGACACCGAAACCTGGCTCTGAGGCCATGTTAGAGTTTTGTATAGGTTTTGAAGAAGAAGAAGAAAAACAATATGCAAGAGAAAACCGAGAGCTTAGCTAAAACAAAACTTCTGTATTTTTGTATTGTATGCTCTGAAAAATTCGGGCAAGCACAGTGTGTGCTATATGACTGTTAGAGAAATAGCTGGATTCTCTTACATCACTTGAGAATCACAGCCTTACATCCAAAACTGCCTTCTAAGATCTTTACACGTGGCTATAGCCACTTAACACTAACTGACGCCTCACACTTGCCTACTTTAGAGACTAAGTGAATACACCATTTCAGCTTAGGGACTTTAATCACACTCTCATCAGCTCACCACTTATATTTCAACAACCTCAACTTTACTGGAACTCGGTCCTGCCAAACACACAGATGCCAAGATCTATCAGTGAACTTCTGCATCCCGGTTTGTGTTGAGCACTTTAGAATCTTAGATATCTTTTCTACCTGCCATTTTACTAAAATTTGTGCGACCACATATTTATCAGTTAACTACTGTCATTACATGAGAGACACATATTCACAAATCGGCTGATCACTTATTTTCCATTATGACGTTGATATATAATTTGCAGACTCCACAAATGAAGAAAAGGGCAATGGAAAGGGCAAACCGGAAAGTTTCCCATTGGGCAATAAACATTACACTCAAAAAGGGTATGGAATCAGCAAACCTGAAACTTTCCCATTGGGCAATAAACATTACACTCAAAAACACTACGAAAAAGGCAAACCTGAAACTTTCCCATTGGGCAATAAACATTACACTCAAAAAGGGTATGGAAAAGGCAAACCTGAAACTTTCCCATTGGGCAATAAACATTACACTCAAAAAGGGTATGGAAAAGGCAAACCTGAAACTTACCCATTGGGCAATAAACACTACACTCAAAAACATTACACGCAAACAGGTGCTTCATTGGGCAATAAAGACTTAGCTATTTTCTTCTTGGAGAAGGACATGCGCCCTGGCACAACAATGAAGTTCCAATTCCCTACAAATTTAAACACGGCTACTTTCCTGCCACGAGAAAGCGCTCAATCGATCCCCTTCTCCTCTAAGAAACTACCAGAAATTTTCAACCATTTTTCAGTGAAGCCAACATCTGAGGAAGCCAAAACAATTAAGCAAACAATCGAAGAGTGTGAAGCTCCAGGCCTCAAGGGAGAGGAAATATATTGCGCCACATCTTTAGAATCAATGGTTGATTTTAGCACTTCGAAGCTTGGAACAAGAAACGTTGAAGCAATCTCGACGGAGGTATTGGAAAAAGGAGCCACCATGTCCATCCACAACTATACAACAATGCCGGGACTGAAGAAGTTGGCAGGCGACAAAGTCGTTGTGTGTCATAAGCAGAACTATCCCTATGCTGTGTTTTTCTGCCATGCAATAAAACATACAGCAGCTTATGTTCTCTCCCTGAAAGGCGATGATGGGGAGAAGGTTAAAGCAGTAACCATCTGCCATCTAGACACATCAGAATGGAACCCAGAGCATGTGTCCTTCCAAATCGTCAACGTTAAGCCCGGAACCATTCCCATCTGCCATTTCATTTACACTGATGCTATTGCCTGGGTTCCGAACCACAAATAATCTGCATGATCATCACTTAGCACTGTACCTATAATAAGCTTGGTCGGGTTGCACCCCTGTATAATTATTTCCCTACTTATTTCTGCCTCTTCATCATGTGGTGTAAGATATATGATGAGATGAAGTTTTTGGGATTAGTGGTCGGGTTGCCTGAAAAACACAGATTATAGAAACTGCTTGAAATTAACCCGATCATGTTTTCTCTTGTAACTATAATAAAGCATGCTGTTGTGGTTCTACTTAATTTCGTTCTCCCCAATGTTTGAGTGTTGAATTGTTACGTTGGAAAACAACATATTTAGAGAAGCCTTCATTTATATCATAGTCCTCAAACTATCAAGAATTAATGTATCCAGAAACATACCAAGACGCAAAACAACATATTTTCCATGCTCTGTCTGTAACACCAAAGCAAACTTCCTTTATCACATCATTTAAAGGATCAAATTCCAGTACTAATCTAATCCATCATGTAAAGCATACAATCTACAAGTGCCTCCCTAAATTTGACCATTGGATATATATGTCACTTTTTATTTTTTGATAGCGATATAAAGTCCCCCTAACTTGATCCAATTTTGTGGTGGAGGGAGCACCACGTAATGGGCATGGCATTTTAAGTCTAAATTATATGTTACATAAATTTGAGAGAACCATAAATATATAACCTAAAGTAGCACCACGTAGCACCACGTAGTACCACTTGGTACTACGGACTAATGATAAATTCTATGTTACATAAATTTGAATTAATGAGTTTCCCTTTGTTTTGTTTTTGGTCCAAAATACTATACTATTTAAGTTTGCAGACTCATACAGCATATGCAAACACAATTAGAAATTCTACAACAGAAGCAAGATCAATCTCACTATATAGGCCTTCTAAACAAACAACAAATAAAACAAGCATATTAATTGCTTTAATCACTCATTACACTTTGTTTACTACCAGATGATACAGAAAGGAAAAAAAAGGACCAATGGATAGAAAATGGTGAACTAAGGAGAGACTAATACTTCTGGTTCTTAGAAGGCATAACAGAAATAATAGAGCACACTGCTTGAATGCAAGTCAGTATTAGGAGAAAAACAGCTGCAATGACAGAAATAGTTGCCCAAGGCGTATTGAAATAATTTTGCCTCAAATTTGCCTTCCGTTTGTGCCAAGGCTTTCTGCAGTAGCAGCCATTGAGGCGCTCAAAAAGAGTAGCAAACTGGTAGCGTTTAGGATGCAAAGCAACTCCTCTTCCGAGGTTGTTAATCAGAGTGCACACTGTTTGTACAAATTTCCTCACGAGAATATTCGGTTGCAAAGATTCCTCTTCCTTCCTCGCCTTCTCTTGCTCCCGGAGAAGAGTGTTGGCCAAAGGCCCTCCGATGCCTAAATTAGTTCAAGAGTTTGTAAAAGAAACACTAGCTAATTAGGGTACGGAGATGTGTTTAAAGTGTAAAACGGGCAGCCGGAGCCTTATGTAAAAGAGAGAGAAAGAGAGAGGAGGTGGCTAGGGTTTGAGAGGAATTTTCTACAGAGTTTCAGTAGAGGTTTTAGACATACCTCAACCCTTGTGTGTGGCTATCCTTTTATAGTGGTCTTGGAGACTAGGGTTGCAGAGGAATAATTCCGTAGATGGAAGGGAATTATTCCTCCCCTATTTGGAATTGATTTGATTAATTAAATATTTGATTTATTAGGGTAAATCAAATCCCCAATTGTGGTAGGAATCAAATCAATTCTCAACCTAATTAGGTAACGTTCCATTTAATTGGGTAATCCCCAATTAAATTGAGTAACTCCCAATTAGGTTGAATAATTCCCAATTAGGTCAAATAATCCCCAAATGGAAGGAATCATTTGACCTAAGGTCTGATTTAATTCGATTCCCACAAATGCCCCCCAGCTTCTACATGGTGTGTGGTGGCATGTAGGAGATGTAGATTATCCATTGGGTTGTCCAGTTGTAACTGGGCTTCCTTCGTGGACCTAGACTCCCGAGTGGAGGAGGTGGTGGTCTGCCCCCTGCTCAAGATGTTGAGAGATGTGAGCAGAATGGTCCAGATCAAGATCTGCGGTTAGGCGGAGGAGTGTTCTCTTGAATCTCCCAAAAGGGAAAGGCTGCTACCAAGTCTTCAAGAGATGAAGCTACTCATTCGCAGGTAGAGAATGTGTCTCTATTGAGGAAGAAGCCAAGGTTTCCTTCTGCTGAGAAGACTCAAGTGGTCTGCTCCACGATCATCTACCAGAGGCCAAACATCTCATGGGCGCAGATAGCACGCAGGTTGGTGGTATGAACGATGTTTCGGGTATTTTGCCCGAGCCTCCTACTAACAAGCTTGAAAACCATGATCTGCATCGTGAGGCAACTTGTGCCCGATCTAGTTCTGCCGAGCGTCAAAGAGATGCAGACATTCCTCCTCGAAGTTCGAGTCATCTGCACGGTCAAAAGATGGAGATCGAAGCGGGAGGTTTGCTCATGATCCAGCTGTTGAGTCACAGGCAGTCAAGCGTGAAGTTGATTCAGTATCATTGACTTCTTTGGAAGTGAGGTTGGTGGAGGCTAAGAAGATGAGAGAGTCATCTGCCTAGGCGAATAGTTCTTCTTCAACATCAGCGGTTGATTTGAAGGCGAACAAGTCTAGCCCTGTAGGGGATGCGTGTGTGTCTGATCTGCTCAAGACGAACTTCGTATAACACCCGTCCTTCTTTGCTAAGTTGGTCGATCACATCTGTCAGGCCGGCGATCTTAGCACATTCTCGAGCCTTTTCTTGGAAAAACAAAGGGAAGCCACATTTCATCTGCTTCAAAAAGGAGTGGTTCTTATTATCTGAAACTATTTGAAACTCGTCTGCTGTTGCCCCCTCTTCTACCACTGGCTTGGTTAGTCAAAAAGATGTCTACTTCCGTTTTGAGCACAAGATTGGATGCAGTAAATGAGATGATGGCAAATGCTATGGAGCAGCGGATCGGGATCTTTGAAGGCATAACTGATCAGGCGAATGTCGAAGAGGTGTAACTTAGAGGTCTCCTGTTGGCGCCTCGGAGTATATGAAGTTTTTTATTTCTTTTCACCTTTTGTAGTCTGCTTTCTTGTTTAGAATAATTGGTCTTTTTTTACCATCTTCCTTTTGTTGAACTTGGCTGGTTGGTCAGCTTGCTATGAAAATGTAGTTATTTTTTCAACTTCAATTTGCATATCAACTTGTGAACTGCTTGAGTAACCAGCCAATTGTGTGTTTCCCTTAGAAAATTTATGAGTGTCAGGGTCCCCCTTGAGGGACTCTGAGCATGTTCTACATATCCAGTAGGATGTCTTTCCTCAAGTTGCGACATGTTTGGTCAATGTCCGGAGATGTGTCGATGGAAGTGGCCCATTTGACCTACACTAGGAGACGTGTCGATGAGGGTGGCCCGTTTGGCCTACGTTCAAAGATGTGTCGATGATGGTGGCTCATTTGACCTACGTCGGAAACGTGCCGATGAGTGTGGCCCGTTTGGCCTACGCCGAGACGTGTCAATGAGGGTTGCCCGTTTGGCCTACGTCCGGAGGCGTGTCGATGAAGGTGGCCTGTTTGGCCTACGTCCAGAGATGTGTCAATGAGTGTGGCCCGTTTGGCTTACGTCTAGGGACGTGTCGATGAGTGTGGCCCGTTTGGCCTACATACGGAGACGTGTCGATGCGAGTGTGGCCCGTTTGGCCTACGTCTAGAGACGTGTCGATGGTGTGTGACCTGTTTGGCCTACGTCCAGAGACGTGTCGATTGGTGTGTGGCCCGTTTGGCTTACGTCTGGAGACGACGTGTTGATGAGAATGGCCCGTTTGGCCTACGTCCGGAGACGTGTCGATGAGAGTGGCCCGTTTGGCCTACGTCTAGAGACGTGTCGATTGCATTTGTGAACACTCCATTGGAAAGAAAAGCTTAAACTTGTAATGATGTATGTGTGACTACATTGCTTTATTGAACAAAAGAGATGAGTTGCAAGGGTAACATCAAAAGTAACTTGTCTTCAATGGAGGTGAGGGAGGCCTAGCCACCTGCTTAGAGCCGAGCTGATAGGCGATGAGCTTCATGGATAGTACCTTCGGAGGTGATGGGCATTTCGTTGTCTTGGAACTTCCTTCCTTTAAAAGATGATGTCGATATCGTCTTCCATGACCGGGTAGCAGGTGACAACTTGGGAGACTTGCGCTTGTCGCTTGCATGATCTTTCTCTCCTGCTCCTCGATGGTCAGCTCTAACTCTTAAAGTCGACTAGGATCGTGCTGATCCGTATGACTTTTTTCGTGGAGGTTCATTGGCAGCTGCCTCACGATCTTTGATTTTCTGGAAGCCCCACTTGCGACGAATTCCGTGCAATGGCCATCTTCGACCAGTTCTTCGAGGTGCTTTTTCCCAGCGAAGCAATCATTTGTGTAATGACCGTGCCCTTCATGGAATTCGCAGTATCTACTGGTATCCTTCTTGGCTGGGTTTCCCTTCAAAGGCGATGGTTTCTTCAACCAAGGCATGTTCTTTACTTGGGCTAGGATCTGTCGTATCGGAATAGTGAACTTGGTGCAGCTCTCAGCTATTGGAGCACCTCCCGGAGGCTGTAATCCGCGCTTGCCCCCATCCTTATCTTTTATCATGTTGTTTCTTCGGGCTTGCCGACTCAACCGGTTGATCGGCAGCTTTCTTTGCGAGGTCCGGTCCTCGTCCCAAAGTGCATAGCGCTCTACTGTCGCAAAGACTTCTACTAGTGTTTGGCAAGGAGAGATGGTCAGCTCGTGATACAGCTCACACTCAATTGGCAAGCCCCTCTTGAAGGCCGATGATGCAATTCGATCGTCACATCCAATGATGTTTGCCCTTTCTGCTTTGAACCTCTTGATGTAATCTCGGAGGGATTCATCATCCTTCTTTTGCTAGTTGAACAGGTGGTTAGGGTTCTTCTTGATCGTCCGGTAAGAAGTGTATTCTTTGGTGAAGACGTGAGCTAGCTCCTTGAAGTTGCTGATCGACCCAGATGGCAAGCTGTGGAACCAGTCTTGGGCTGCTCCTTGCAAGGTCATTGTAAACACCTTGCACATCAGCGCGTCGTTAGCCTTGTATAATGTCATGATACTTTTGAAGTGCTTTAGATGGCTCTCGGGATCGGAATCCCCTTTGAAATGCGTGAATGAAAGCGTTGAGAATCTCTTAGGAGGAGCGGCTTGCTCGAGTTCGATAGTGAAGGGCGTAGAGTTTGCTTGGTCCACCTCCCTGCGTAGAGCATCTTCGAAATTTCCACCAATATTTAAGTTACGAATTCGGTCGTTTACGAGCTTCTCGACTTCCTCGCGCGCATGCCTTGCCGATCACGTTGGCGACCCTCGTGATTCAGTGCAGGATGGTTGACTTCCTCGTCGACTTGAAGAGGTTGACCTCCTTTGTTGCCCTGCCCATGAGGCAGATTGGTGGATTAAGCTTGCGAAGATTCCTCCATGAGTTGTCGCCGCGAGTTGGTTCTCAAATAGGTTAGTGAACATCAGTCGTTGCGTTCGTTATGCAATAGTTCATGGGCTCGTGCCTCCTGTGAGCGTAGTCTTGAATGGATCGTCGATCGGCTCAAAGTACAGCTTGCGGATGTCTGCATCTCATCAGCACAATCTCGTTCTCTCCCCTCGCCAGTTTGTCTCTGATGACTAGTCTGAGATCCCTCAAAATGCTCGTCGGTATGCTCACGGATCCTTCTCTCCTCGTCAATAGCTAAAAGCGATTTTTTAACAACCAAAAGCGCTTATTGTAGCTTTAGACTTAAAAGTTTAGAAACGCTTTCTAAATAAGCTAGCACTCCCAATTGCTTTACCAGGAGGCACTTGGATTTCTTATGAAGATTTCAACATTTTTATAATAGAAGCGCTTATGAGCAGCCCCGGTTTAATTGGTTCGAATAATAATACAAGCAGAAAAGCAATGTTTTCTTTTTCCTCTTTACTTTTTCTTTCAGAACCTGCAAAAGAAATATTAGTTGATCAGTTCTTCACCATCAAGCTTGGCTTAGTGAAATAAAGCACTTCATTGATTTCTACTTAAATTAATGGGTTTTTTTTTTTGGTGGCCATGGAGTGTAAAAATTAGAAGCTCCCATCCCAGAGCTATAATTTGTGTACATTCATTATCAAACATTTCAAATTTTTTGTGATTTTTTTTTTTGAAACTTTTTTGGGGGTTATGGAGATTCCAAGGGGTGGATATGGATTGTGTGATTTGTGGTGGGGAGACTCTACTAACCCCGAGGGTAGGGGATGTGCTTTGTGCAACTTCACACACCAATGCCAAGGTGAAGATTTGAAGACCACTAATGCCTCACCTGAGAAGGTTTCCATAGCAACCAATCACTTTAATGTCCTACTTAGTTACAAGCCCATGCTACTAGGTTCAGTCAAAACTATAATTTTTGGATATTTATATTATCAGACGTTAAAAATATTGTGAACTTTTTGCAATCTTTTGGTGGCTATGAATACAGGTGGACTGTGTAAATGTATCGAATCTACATTTATGTATGGGTCTGCAAGAAAAGAATTCTATCCTTTTCTTCGTGCTAATTAATTATACACTCGAAAAGGCTATAGGTCCTCGTGCATATAGTTGGAAAAATAATAAATCAATTATGAATTCTTCTTCTTCTTTTTTTGGTTCGGAATCAACTATCAATTATAGAGCTAAGAAAGGGAGGAAAATATATGCATGTCTTAGATTAATGACTATAGTATCTACCGACATGAGATTTTCAATGATTTGTTACATTGGAGTACCCAACATAACAGCTCTCGGATTAACAATAAAGTTATAAAATTTCAACAGTTTCATACCGAACAAGCATAGAGAAACAAATAAAACAACCACATTGCTTCCATCACTCTACATGCACGCAGCTCACTTTCACTAACAACAGAGGCTATATTTTCTACATATACACTAACTTTTTGTTTCTCCAGCTCTCTTACACCTCTAGGCTAGTGACAAACCCAGCTCGTGTCATGCGGAGGACCAAAAGGAAATGACAAGGAGAAAACGGCTAAGAAGAGACTTACTCTCTCAACGCTTAGAAGGCAGAGCAGAGATAACAGAGCACACTGTTTGTATAAAAGTGAGTATGAAGAGAAAAATAGCCGCAGCAATTGAAATAGTTGCCCAAGGTGTGTTGCAATAGTTTTGTCTCAAGTTTGCCTGCAATTTGTGCCAAGACGTTCTGCAGTACTTGTTGAGGTCTGCACAAAGAATAGCAAAATAGAAGTCATTAGGGTCCACAATGACCCCATCCGCAAGGTTGTTAATCAGAGTAGTCTGTAGACCCTTCACTACTGTCACCAAGACTAGTTTCGACGATTCCATGCTTAACAAGCAACTCCACATCCTTTGCAGTGTTCACAAAGCGATCCATGATGACAACATAATCGTTTATGTAATTCTCCATGCAATGGCATTGTTCAAAGGCAAGGAGGTTTCTGATTGTAAGCTCTGTCTCATCACTTATTGCTAATTTTGGAATTTCTAGAATCCCATTAGCGAATTGTATGTCGAATAAGTTTTTGGGTGATCCCACCTTAAACTTGACTCCTGCTCTGTGTAACTCTGTGATGCTGGGTGTGTTTAGAGTTTCAAGTCCCTTTAGCATGTGGTTTCAATGGTAGAGGTAGATACAAATTTCTACAAAGTGTTCTACTTTAGAAGCACATAATTTCTCCAAATTGCCATCTGTTCCCTCTATGTGCATTAGATTTTTGAAGAAATTGTGGCAAAGGTTGAGTATCGAAAGCCTTTCAATATTGTTATTGTTAGAAGAGACTTTGATTTTGTCGGGGTCAAAAAGTTCCTCAAGAATGAAGAATGGCAGCTGATTTTCAAGCAACCGCATGTCAGGCCATACGTCCTGCAACATATATGGTTTGTTAAATATGCAGTCATTTTCATCATGCAATTCATCAAAACGATACCTCAACAAGACCTCAATGATGAAGGCGGCATCCACTAGAATGATTCTCACAAATTCATCACTGCTAACCTGAATGGTTTCTGCATAACAACTGCGCAGTTTTGCTTCTTGGTCTTTTACTTTCTGTACATAATCCGCAAGGCTTACCCTGGTCCGACGTATGTAATCTTGTAAGTACCTCTTTTTGTGATCTTCCATGGCTTTTAGGCCTTGCTTGCCATGATGAAGTGGGCCTATAGAGACTACCTGAGGTGTGTAGGCCTTTTCACTCACACGCCGCAGTCGTTCAGGAACTCTATAAATGCTTGATCGCTTCCTTCCATTTTCCGCGCTGATGTGTTTGTTGTTGTCAATCGTAAAGGATGATAATGAAATGATAGTCACTGACACAACAATAAACAAATTTTTCAAGATGGTTGAGAAAATTAATACAAACATTGCAACTATAAGACCAAACACACAAAGACTTTTGATCCTTGTAACTCTTACATACCACACTAGTGCCTTAAGAATTTGATTTGAATGCACCAAATTCATTCAAAACTCTTTTGGTCAACTCTGTTTCTTGTAATTATTCTTGGAAGATTCTAATTCAGTTTTGATTGAAAAATTCCTACTAATCATGTGAATCAGTACGAAAGTTTAATTTACATTAACATACAAACGCCATTTTTTTTATGTGTTCGAAGGGAAAAGAATTGAAAGTCTTGAATGAATTCTTACATTTATAAATAATAAAAAATCTTTTTCGTGTTCTGCATTATTGGAGATTCTAATAAAACAAATTCTTTGTGTAATGATATCAGATAGTAGATTATGCTTCCAGTCAAAACATTGACAAACCAAAATCCCATTAGAAGAGAAGAAAATTATATACGACATTTACATAACCTTTTGCTCAATTCCAATTTCCAACTAAAATGAAACACAAGACACTTAAAAAGCTTCAAGAAATTGGATGTGCAAGCAAACATAGAAAAATAAAGAAAGACAGAGAAAGGAGTTTGGACATTCAAAACATACCTGCTATGGATTGAAACCCAAGTTTTTTTTTTTTTTTTTTTTTTTTTTTCGCAGTTGGTAGATGAGTAGCTAGAAAAGCTCAATGCAGATAGCTTGCTCTTCTGCTACATTTCAGTATAAGAACTAGTGAATCTGGTTTGGAAGTCAGGTCAACTCCCCATGTAGCTTCCTTGCCTTTGCTTTGACATGTCTATGCACGTCTTGGGGAAGTTTGAATAATCCATTGCAGGCCCCACGACAACTAAAGAACCAACATTTTGTACAAGGGTTTGTCGACTATAAGTTCTGTATCTGCTTTTCTGTTTCGGTGAAGTTTCTGTGTCCTTTGTTTTTTTATATTATTTTGTATACATAATTTGAAGATTCTTTATTTGGGTTTCTTTCAAGACGAAAACCATATCCACAACTGGCAGACATCTTTGACTAGTCGTCACAATTGGGAGACAACGAGGAAGACAGAAAATGGAGTAATGCAGATGTTACCAGCAATCCACAACAAGGAAGGGGAGGCTGCGCAAGACCAATATGTGTAGGCCAGGAGGCTACCCGATTTTAATATATATATATTAAAATTATTGCTCCTAGTGGGCTCTCCTAGTGGACATTATTTTTTAGTTTTCAAGTCTTACATTCAAGTCTTACATGGCGACCTAAAATTATTGCTCCTAGTGGGCTCTCTACCCCCTCATCATTCGTCTATAAAATGGTGAAGCCAGTTGGTATTGTTACCATAAGAGCCAGCTCCAACTTTCTTTAATTTCTTGCTTCATATCCACTGGCTACATCTTTTGCCAAGTTAATCAGTCCTAATGGGGTTTCATCTCCCACTCATCTTTGCTCTTCTCAGTGTAAGCTCTGCAATTTGATTAACTTTTCCATTATCTCTCATTGTACTCTATATGAAGGAAAGTTTTGTGTTCCTATAATTCTCTCCGATCTTATGTAGTACGTAAGTGTCGTCCACTAATTAATTACACTTTGTGATTTGATTTTAATTAGAGTTCGAATTAATGTTGCAGCTAGCAGCGGTGGCACTGGCAAACCATGCTGCCCAACCAGCACCTCAACTTTACTGGAACTCCGTCCTGCCAAACACACAGATGCCAAGAACTATCAGTGAACTTCTGCATCCTGGTTTGTGTTGAATAAATGTAGTATGTTAGAGCACGTATGGCAACATATTCACAAATGTGTCACTCACTCTTCAATCGGCTGATCACCTATTTTCCATTATGACGTTGATATATAATTTGCAGACCCCACAAATGAAGAACAGAGCACAAATGTCATGAATGCTGCTGGGAATGGAAAGCCAATTGACCACAAGGGCAAACCTGAAAATACTATACTACCAGAGCTACGAATCCCATTTTTTTACAGGATATATGATCATCCCACTGATAATCAACTCCATTATAAAAACGTAGCTATTTTCTTCTTGGAGAAGGACATGCGCCCTGGCACAACAATGAACTTCCAATTCCCTAGAAATTCAAACACGGCTACTTTCCTGCCACGAGAAAGCGCTCAATTGATCCCCTTCTCCTCTAGCAAACTAGCAGAAATTTTCAACCATTTTTCAGTGAAGCCAACATCTGTGGAAGCCAAAACAATTAAGCAAACAATCGAAGAGTGTGAAGCTCCGGGCATTAAGGGAGAGGAAATATATTGCGCCACATCTTTAGAATCAATGGTTGATTTTAGCACTTCGAAGCTTAGAACAAGAAACGTTCAAGCAATATCGACGGAAGTATTGGAAAAAGGAGCCACCATGTCCATCCACAAGTATACAACAATGCCGGGACTGAAGAAGCTGGCAGGTGACAATGTCGTTGTGTGTCATAAGCAGAACTATCCCTATGCTGTGTTTTACTGCCATGCAATAAAACCTACAGCAGCTTATGTTCTCTCCCCTGAAAGGCGATGATGGGGTGAAGGTTAAAGCAGTAGCCATCTGCCATCTAGACACATCAGAATGGAACCCAAAGCATTTGGCCTTCCAAATCCTCAAAGTTAAGCCCGGAACCATTCCCATCTGCCATTTCCTTCCCACTAATCATATTGTCTGGGTTCCGAACCACAAATCTGCATGATCATCACTTAGCACTGTACGTAAGATATATGATGAGATGAAGTTTTTGGGATTAGTGGTCGGCAGTGGCGGATCCAGGATTATGTGGCCAAGGGGGCTTAGTGTAAAAGTTCTGAAATTTTTCTATAAAGAAAATAATGCTAAAAAGATAAAAAGATAGTACTTCCATTCATAATTCATAACAAAACCAATAATACAAGTTACAATTGTCCACGACGAGTTTTCATATTCTGAAAACGTTGCATTATAGTTTCGTTATCAATACAAGCAAAAACATCTCTCTCAATATAAACAATCAAGCTATCATTCAACCATTGATCTCCCATTCTGTTGCGAAGTGGATTTTTAATAATATTCATGGCGGAAAATGCCCTCTCCACTGAAGCAGTTGCAACCGGTAAAACCAAAGTCAATGTAAGAAGCAAATACACATAAGGAAATATTTCATGCATTCCTTTCTCCACCATTTTTTCCGCAAGACTACTAATCCCTTCCAATTGAGAAAAATCAATACTCGAACGCATATGATGAATATAAACACCAAGTTGATCTTCAAGCATCAATAAGTCTCTATCCGAAAAATCATAAGGATAAAATTGAGCAAGACGAACTAGCTTTCGTTTGTCAAAAGCTACAAAGTTATTTTTCGGACTCAAGCATGCCAAACAAGTAAGTAACTCAGTACTTACCTCGTTGAAGCGATCATTTAGTTCCACAAGTTGTCCATCAATTACATGAATAAACATCTCCACACGATAACGATGATAATTTGTCTTCATTGGAGCATTACGCCGTGACCTCCCTGGAATTACATATTCCTCATCCATGGTAGGAACTATAATATCATGTTTGTAACAAAACAAAGATGCTTGCTCAACCAATTCTTCAAACTCATTATCCCTCATGAACTGCAGGTTTTCCTTGCATGTTGTCACTAAACTCATTGCACTCACAATGTCTTGATCTTTCTTTTGCAATGCTAGAGACAAAGTGTTTGTTATTCCCAATATAGCTTTCATTAAAAATAAGTGAAACACAAACTCAAAAGATTGTATTTCTCTCCATAACTTATAGGCTTCACCCGAACTATCATTAGGATTATCATCAACAATCATTTGAAGCACATTCACCACAGATGGGAACATAGAAATGATACTAATCAACGTACCATAATGTGAGTTCCATCGTGTATCGCCGGCACGTTTGAGAGTAGTTTCTTGATTTAAGCCCCGCCCCGTTATAAGACAATCTTCTTCAAAAGCTCTCACAAGCTCTTCTTGGTATTGTGCTCTAAGTGCATCCCGACGCTTACAAGATGCTCCAACAACATTGACCAAACTATTAGCCGTTGTGAAAAAAGAGTTGACATCAATGTTTTTCTTTGCTACCGCAACAAGAGCTAGTTGAAGTTGATGAGCAAAACAATGAACATAAAATGCACAAGGTTGTTCTCTCAAAATCTTTGTCTTAAGGCCATTGAACTCACCTCTCATATTACTAGCTCCATCATAACCTTGTCCTCGTAGCTTGGAAAAGCTCAAATTCGCAGAAGAAAAGAATTCATCAATGGCTTCCTTTAGTGCACTTGAAGTAGTATCGGTCACATGTTGAACCCCCACAAACCTTTCAATTATTTGTCCTTTGTCATTCACATAACGAAGCACCATCGCCATTTGCTCCTTTATTGAAACATCACGTGCTTCATCCACCATTATGGAAAAATATCTATCTTTTACATCACTCAAGATAAGACCAATGGTTTATTTAGCACAAGAATTGACAAGATCTTTTTGAATTGAAGGAGCTATTAACTTCAAATTTCCTGGAGCATTTTCCAACACAACGGCCTTAACTTTTTCATCATGATCCGCAAGAAATTGCAAGAGCTCTAAATAATTCCCTCTATTACTTGATTGGGCACTTTCATCATGACCACGAAAAGAAAGACCTTATCGCAACAAATACCTAGTGCACTTAAGTGATGCATTCAAGCAAGTGCGATAAGCCGTGCGAGCTTGGCTTGTTTGCTTGATGACAATTGTTTCAATGTGTGTAGTTTGATGCATCAAATTGTAAGCAACTTCTCTAACTTGGTTGTGAACACTACCAACCGGTCCAACATGAAGATTAAATCTTTCTTTCGCCTTCTTCCAATTATTGAAGCCTACCCCAGTGAATGCATCACCACCCACTTGATCAAAATTTGATTTGAAGAGATAACAATGAAGACAAAATGCAGCATCTTTAGCAATACTATATTCCAACCAATCATGATCATCAAACCAATTAGCAATGAAGCGTCTATTAATTCCTGATTGATTAGTTTGTGGGAATTTATAACTTCTAGGTTGACAAGGTCCCTTTTGTAGATATGCTCTTCGAATCTCATCTCGAATATTAGGACTATAATCCACCATTCGAGTTCTTAGTCCAGGGTCTGCCTGAAGATTAGCTAAGATCTCATCTACTTCAATTGGTCTTGCATTTGAACTACCCGGATTAGACGGAGAAGGACTATCCGTAGATAATTTTCTTTTAAAGAATCGTTCCATAAATCAACAAATCAATTAATTCAATCAATCATTAATTTTTACCCAAATTATCATATGAATACGAAAATGTCAATAACCCACTCTCAAAATTCAATATACTCCATAAACCCATATCAATCAATATTGAATATACTAAATTATCATATCAAATATCAATTAATATTCAATATACTCAATCAATTCACATTTTCAATCAAGCATAAACTCAATCAATCTACATTAATATGATTATCACTATGATTCATATCATATCCATAAATTTCATTACATACAAAAAATATCAATATTATTCATATCCATAAATTTCAAGCATTAACTCAATAAAGCATAAATTCAATAATCATATAGCAATAAATTAAACATTTTCCATAAATTTCATATCAACAACAACAATAAATTTCAATATCAACAACAACAACAATATATATTAAACATTTTCCATAAATTTCATATCAACAACAACAATAAATTTTAATATCAACAACAACAACAATATATATTAAACATTTTCCATAAATTTCATAGCTAAGCTTACTTGTAGTTGAAAACAATGGAGGAGGGAGGAGGACGGCGTGCGAACGGCGGTGATTGGTGGCCCAACGAAGAGTTGATGATGGAGGTTGTTGGAGGAGGTTAGGAGGTTGGGGGAGAGGTTAGGGTTTGAGAGGGTGGGGAGAGGAAGTGTGAAATTGGAAATGAATGGTTTGGGGCTCTGTGCGATTCGCAAAAGGTTTGTTGGTTTTTTTTTTTTTTTAAGCGGCTCAAAACGACGCGTCGTTTTGAGGCCAGTCATTAAAAATTTGATCGAGCCTTTGCCAAGCGACGTCGTTTGGCAAGGCGCTTTTAAAAATTAGGCGCGCACTGCGACCCTTTGCCTCTTCTCCGGGACTTTCATCGGCGGATGGCGTGCATCCAAGGGGCTTCAGCAGCTGTCCAAGGGGCTTCAATGGAGTCCTGTGCCATTTTTCCAACCTTCCAAGGGGTCGTCCGACCCTGTTGTCCCAACGTGGATCCGCCACGGTGGTCGGGTTGCCTAAAAATCACGACATGTAAACCGCTTGAAATTAACCCGATCATGTTTTCTCTTGGAACTATATAGACTTCAACTTGTACTCATAAAGCATGCTATATTTATGATAGAGATATATGAAACGACCTAATCCAATTTCCATTTTGGAATCCGGTCGAAACACATTAAATCGACACTGTAACTGTGGGTCGTAAATGACCAAAATGCCCTAAAAGCAGTAACATAAACCCCGAGCTCCTAACTCGTGGCTGCGCTGATAATCTGTAGGCTGCCTATGTACCCTTACTGAGGATAAACTACACGTAATTCTTTCCTCTGTTTCTAACCTCAGAATCGGTTTGTTTTATGTAAACCTCCCTCTAGGGCTGACATTTATGGAGTCTCCGAGACTCCGTTTTACGATCCGTCAAATGTTATACAATCCTGAAATTACCTAGGTCAACATATCCGAAAATGGTTACAATCCAACGGTTCGAAACAATTGAACCCGGAAATCACACAATATGCGAGATCCGTTCGGGGTTCAAACATTAACCAAATTGAGATCCGCAAATTCCTACGCGCTCGTGACAACCCAAGGATCATTTTAGAATTGGAAGTGATCTCTACCAATCTGCCCACGCCACACGCGCCGGCAGCTCGTGGGTGGCTTGATCAATTCCTGGCGGTATGAAAAACTCCAAACCACCGGCCCAAACTCCTAACTTAGGTAAAATACCCTATTTGGAACAACTTTTGTTCTTGGACATACCCCAAAAAGTGGCCGAAACTGGCCGAAACAGTGACTCAAAAATCTGCTAAAACCTAACTTAAACACTCGAATAATCAACGCTTGAAATCTCTGAAATCCTACCCAACCAGCAGCTAGAGCATGAAAAACAGCTAGAAAACCATAACTCCCTCGTCCGATTTGATGGCCGGAGGCTTCCAAACAAGCTCCCGAAAGTTTACTAAAAAACTACCCACCACCGCCTATTTCATGGTTGATTCCGGCGATCACACTGGCGGATCATGGCTGGGATGGGTTGAGAATGAAAGAGGGGAGTGAGGTGGTTCGTTTGGCACTAGTCTTCCTCAATTTGGTGGTTGGAGCTGAGAGAAATCATTTCCTAAAGTCGGCTGCTCGAACTCCAGATAGAGGAAAAATCTGGGTTTTTCTGGATTTTAAAAACTGAAGTTTGAAATATTTATGGTTATGCCACTGAACTTCTTTTAATCGTAACTCCTTCGTTACAACTCTGATTTGAGTCCACTACGTGTCTACGGACTCATCTCGCTGCGCTCTATGCAACGGTATAACTAAAATCCCAAAATTCCTTCCCGGTCAAAAAGTCAACTTTTAAACTAATAATTAAATATTAATTAAGGACCGAATTGTTATAATCTACCCCCTTATAAAAATTTCGTCCTCGAAATTTACTTAACCTTCACTTGAGGGGGTGAGGGTACTAGGCCCACGACTGCTACTCGGGTTCTCAAGTCTGCTATTCTAATACTGCACTCACCACTTGCATCTCAATAACTGTATCTATAAGACAATCAGTAAAATCTGAAAGCAACCTATTTATATCTGGATACAGGTGGCTTAAGAAAACATAAAACTCGAAGAAAAAAATATGATAAATAACTGAATTTCGATAAATTTAAAAGTCTACTGCCATTAATCGATATTTAGCTAAAATTCTCCTTTTTCCTACGAGTGCACGACACTGGCTAATCTTTGGGCACAAAAGACTAATTTGCCCTTTTTAATCAAATTAATGAAATTCAAGTGTGACTTCTACAAAATTCAGAATCTCCCATAAACTAAACATTTTCCAAAACATTCTACCTGTAAAACAAGCATGTATATTTATATAACTCATATGTCAGAAGCCTTAAATCATAGCCAAGCAATCAAACATCATAATATTCAGGTCTCAGGTCGTAACAAACCAAATAAATAAATCTGCTAATCAATCTCAACTTTCAGCTCAGTAATAATACTCTGATAATCTAGCTCAGCAGCATGAAGTTTAAAATGTTTAAAAGCCTATAGTAAGGTACTGAACTCATGCATTGTAGCACTCAAGTCTCAAGTTGCAACAAATCAAATAATTCAATCTGCTCAGGAGATTCATGTCAACTTTGAGATCAATAAAAATACTATGGCAACCTCAAACATTTTAACTCGTGAATTCTTACTTATGCATGATTATCAAATAGTAGCTCTGCTGAAAAACATTGAATGTATAATTCATCCTGTTCTGTAATCCTTGCTGGACTCAGGAGACATCCGTCAACTTTGATCCGCATTCTGCTCCCACAGTCTGGATAACTATAAGACTTGTGGGGCAAAATATGTTAGTATTACTAGAACTGTTTAATACCATATCCAATAGTAAAATATGAAAGCCAACAACTTACATGAAATAAAATTAAATAAAATTAAATAAAATAAACTAAGAAAAATTAAAGCAAACGAAACTAAAATAAATAAAGTCCATAAGTAAATACATATATATACATGCATATATATACTCCATCTATTACTTGTAAAATAACTATGATGTTTAAATAAATAATGGTAACTGTATAAAATCCTTAATTTAGTTTAAAAGCATCTCAATCCTCTCCACCTAGGTGTACCCCCATAACTGATTCGTCAATTCCTGATATTCCGTCAATTCCTAATATCCGTCAATTCCTTTAATACCGTCAATTCCATCCTCGCAGGTCTCGGAAACACAAAGTTAACCTAGCCGCATTCCTCGCATGTCTCAGAGATAAAACTTCAATCTGAGCCGCAATCCTCGCAGGTCCCGGAGACACCAAGTCCATCTGAGCCGCATTCCTCGCAAGTCTCAGGGGACCATTAGTCAGCCTGAGCTGCAATCCTCGTACTACACGATTCAGGCGTCCCCGATACTCGTGGGGCATAAACTATCTCAAGGCAACTGGGGGGTACCCTATGGTGGGTTTGAAAACCATAATCTGTTATTTACATAAACTTTCAATAAACTGGTTCTGAACTAAACTTAAAATGTATCCATATATATCTGTATATATATATATATATATATATACCAAAAGTTATATTACTTCCTTTTCAACCACCAAATATATGCATCAACTACTTAGTTAGCTGGTTAACCACATTGCTCTCTACTTAGCATATCATTCCAATATTAAATTTATACCTTTATAACACAATTAATCATATGAGCAAGTATAAATAGGTGATGAATAAACAGATAATTAAATGCTCAACTTGCTAAACCTCAGTCCTCAACAAATTTTTCAACCATAAGAAATGTCCAGCAATTCTGAAAATAAAGATGCACATGTAATGCAATGTCTACAGGAAGTTAACCTAATGCTCTGATACCAATTGAAACGAATGCTCTGATACCAATTGAAACGACCTGACCCAATTTTCACTTTGGAATCCGAGTCGAAACCTCGTTTAAAACGATATCCGATAACCGTGGGTCGTAAATGACCAAAATGCCCTGAAAACAATAACATAAACTCGAGCCCTAACTCGTGGTTGCGCTTGATAACTGTAGGCTGCCTACGTACCCTTCTGAGGGATCAAGCTACACGTAGTTTTTCCCTCCCTGACCTGCACTGATTTGTTTTACTGTAAACCTCACTCTAAGACTAACGTTTATGGAGTATCTGAGACTCCGTTTTACGATCCGTCAAATGCTATACGATCCTGAAATTACCTAAGTCAACATATCCGAAAATGGTTATAATCCAACGGCTCGAAACTATTGAACCCGGAAATCACACAATATGCGAGATCCGTTCGGGGTTCAAACGTTAACCAAATTGAGATCCGTGAATTCCTACGCACTCGTGACGACCCAAGGATCATTCTAGAACTGAAAGTGGTCTCTACCAATCTGCCCACGTCCTGCCACACGCGCCGGCAACGCGTGGGTGGCTTGATCAATTCCTGGCGGTCTGAAAAACTCCAAACCACCGGCCCAAACTCCTAACTTAGGTAAAATATCCCATTTGGAATAACTTTTGTTCTTGGACATCCCCCAAAAAGTGGTCGGAACCCGGCCAAAACAGTGACCGAAAATCTGCTGAAACCTAACTTAAACAATCGAATGATCAACGCTTGAAATCTCTGAAATCCTACCCAATCAGCAGCTAGAGCATGAAAAATAGCTAGAAAACCATACCTCCCTCGTCCGATTTGGTGGCCGGAGGCTTCCAAACGAGCTCCCGAAAGTTTACTAAAAAGCATCACCACCGCTGTTTCGTGGCTGATTCCGGCGACCACACCGGCGGATCATGGCTGGGATGGGCTGAGACTGAAAAAGGGGAGTGAGGTGGTTCGTTTGGCACTGGTCTTGCTCAATTTGGTGGTTGGAGCTGAGAGAAATCCTCTCCTAAAGTCGGCTACTCGAACTCCAGAGAGGGGAAAAATCTGGGTTTTTCGGGATTTTAAAAACCGAAGTTTGAAATATTTACGATTATGCCACTGAACTTCTTTTAATCGTAACTCTTTCATTACAATTCCGATTTGAGTCCACTACGTGTCTACGGACTCATCTCGCTGCGCTCTACGCAACGGTATAACTGAAATCCCAAAATTCCTTCCCAGTCAAAAAGTCAACTTTTAAACTAATAAAATATTCTATGGGTATAGTGGTCTTTTATTTGAATAAATTAATAATTAAATATTAATTAAGGACCGGGTTGTTAAAATATAAATGTTGAGAAAACAAACCGCCAAGCTTCTTTTGCCTCTGATAGTTGACTGGAAAAGTTCAATGCAGATAGTTTGAGGTGGAACTTTCTCCTATTTATAGCACAATGATGAGCTATATGTAAGAACAAGTTGATTTAATCTTTCATTTAAACAACAAATTGCTTTAATAATGACAATTAAAATAAGTGTGATTCCTTTAGAAGTCAGATTAGTTTAGAGCTTCATTGCTTCAACATTTGCGGAGTTTTGTGTACTGCAAACAAAGTTCCAAGTCAACATATCAAATTTTTTTTGGGAAATTCACTATTATACCTCATTTAAGGACCCAAATTTTAAGAAAAAAACCCACATGAAATGGACTTTAGAAACACAGCAAAAGCCCATTTACAACATAATTAAGAGGCTTCAAACTTCCTATAAATTACATAACTGCCATCAATTTCTTAAAACAAGCTCAAATATCCCAAAACCTCATAAAAAAAACATAAGACACTCAATAGGACATCAAAGTAATTTAATAATTAAAACTAAATTGAATAGGTTAGCTATCATTTTTTATATGGAAAATGGTTGTAGCTAGATTTAGCTATATTATTACTAGAATCCTAGATAGTATTATCCTCCTTTCTAGATTTCTCATGCAACTAGTCAAAACACACACATACAAACCGAAGTTCCAGTGAAAATAAAAACACACAAGTACACAATTCGCATAGCCATTGCTTAATTCCAGTTTCGAACAACGTACCGTGAAAGATAAGAAACTAAAAGCTTCAAGAAAATGGAAATGTACTACAAATGGAAAAAAAAACAAGATCAAAAAGGGAAGTGAGTTAAACTGGCACCTGTATGAAGGACCAAGTTGGTTTCCCTTTGGTCGATTACTTGGTTCCTCTGGTAGATGAAAATATAATTTTTCTCCTAATGGGCTATATAGAACAACTTTTTTGTTTTAATGTTTATGTGAGGCGTTTTGCCAGATTAAATTTATGTCTTCTAGCTACATACCTTTATCTTTTCGCCGGGCCATGAGTTGAAACTTGAATGTAGAGGCAGAGCATGCACTCGGGTTGACTTGTATAAGACAAGAGACTGAACTAGACCTACGTTCAATTATTTTCATTTTTTTTTTTAGTTGGAGCCATTCAATTCCTAATTATTTAGATTTTAGGTTAATTGTTTTATTAGTTCCTGAATTTAAACTCGATTTGCATTTGAGTCCCTCAATTTTCAAAATTATTTACATGGTCCTTTAACTTCACTCTCGTTAAGACAAATGATCTTGCCATCAATTTTGTTAACTTTTTCTGTTAAATGCAGGGCAAAATAATATTTTTTTTTATGTTTTTCTCCTATCATGGAAGTGATTAAAACACACCTCCTAAGCTTGTTTTGCGTTTGGTAGCCGAGTGTAAAAGCTCAATGCAAGATAGTTTGAGGTAGAATTTTCTCCTATTTTAATAGGACAATGATGAGCTATATCATATGTAACAACAAATTGCTTTAATAATGATAGTTAAAAAAAGTGTGATTCATTGAATATTTGCGGGGTTTTGTTCAGACCTAACAAAGCTCCAAGTCAACACATCAAATTCCTTTTTCCAACATGCAACAATTGTATTTGAATCACAATTTTGTCTGATATACATCACATCATGCCACTTGCATCAAATGAATTTAACTGAGTGAGGCAATGGGAAGTAATTAAGCTCTATATTCGTGGGTGGAGTGTTACTTCTAGAACCTCATCATTCGTCCATACAGGAGACAAACTCTAGAACTCTCACACTTCTTAATAGGGGTGGCATTTTAAACCGAAAAACCGAAAAACCACAAAAACCAACCGACAATTTATCGCAATGAAACCGCAATCGCGGTAAACCGAACCGCATTTGCGGTATTAAGAACCGAACCGCATTTGCGGTTGCGGTTGCTTGATTCGATATTTGATTTTCAAAACTTGCGGTTACCGCAAACCGCAAAGTATAGCCACACGGATGATGAAGTTGAATTTTACAAGGAAATGGAACATATTACAACTTGTAAGTAATTAGTTTATTTATACTAATGTTATTTATGCTTCTTCTTATAATAAAATGTACTACACTATGTTGTTTTATTTGTAAATAACATTGGTGCTCAAACAACACAACGGGGTTCTTCAAATCCACTCACCACCAACACTTGAGTTTGTAACTTTAGTTTGTAACATTGGTGCATTGCATTTTCCTTTTAGTTTGTAACTTTAATTAACTTTGAATTGAATTTTTCTTTTTTGTTGTAACTTTAATTCATTTTGCTTTACATTTTCCTTTGGTTTATAACTTTAAAGGATTTGGAATTGGAATGCTTGAGAAGTTTAACTTTAATTGGAATGCTTGGAATTGAAACTTTAATTTTCTTAGGTTGTGAATGCTTGAGAAGTTGATGAGATTGTGAATTTATATGTGTTTGAGAAATTGAGGTTGTGTATTTATTTATTTAGGTTGTGAATTTATATTTTTGTGAATGCTTGAGAACTCGCGGTTTTAAACCGCTAATTCGCGGTAACCGACAGCATTTTGCGGTTTACCGCAATGCGGTAAACCGCAAAACGCGGTCGGTTTGCGGTTTCAAAAATCATCAAACCGCAAATAGTCGGTCGGTTTGTGGTTTGAATAAAAATTCGCGGTTACCGAACCGCAACCACCCCTACTTCTTAAAAGGACTACTTAACTCTATAGCTTATTGCATGTAGCATACGCAAACACAATTAGAAATTCTACAACAGAAGCAAGATCAATCTTGCTATGCCTTCTAAACAAACAAACAAATAAAACAAGCATATTAATTGCTTTAATTACTCTACTAACATCAACACAGCACACTTAGTTTACTAACATATATGATACATAAAGATAAAAAAAAGGACCAATAGGGAGAAAATGGTGAACTAAGGAGAGACTAATGCTTCTGGTTCTTAGAAGGCATAACAGAAATAATAGAGCACACTGCTTGAATGCAAGTCAGTATTAGGAGCAAAACAGCTGCAATGACAGAAATAGTTGCCCAAGGTGTATTGATATCAATGTTTTCAAAGGCATGCCTTCGCGCGCGTCGGCGCAAGACGGCAAGAAAACGTCCGAGGCGGTCGGCTGTTTAGCGAGTTGCACATTTAGCGTGGGGAAGCCGTGAGGAGGCGTTGCAAGGCATGTCCAGGTGGAGCGAGGCAGAGCAAGGCGAGCCAAATTTGGAAACTTCTGAACCGGAAGAAATTTGCGAGTCTGCAGATGTCTGTGAGGAAGATGAACTCGCGAGGAAGACGACTCCTTTTTTTAATTTTATTTTTAGGTTAATGAAACGACGTCGTTTTGATTGTAGTGTTTTGAAAACAATATTAAAGTGAAACGACGTTGTTTCACTTGGAGTGTGTTGAAAAAAAAAAACGCAAGTTGCTGTTTTTTTATCTTACCTTTAAGGCAAGAAGAATTAATAGTGGGAAATATGTTAATGAAACATGCAAGTTGCTGTAGCTTTTCTACTTACCTTCTTCTTCTTTTTTTCCTTAAATTAATATATTAACACATGGATTTATATATATATATATATTGTATAGTACAACTCTAATTTCTACCCTTACCACATAATCTCTATCAATTTCAAGAATTCTCTTCATCTTTCGACTGCAAATAAGTCATTTTATTTTTCTCTCTAATTCTTCGCAACTGTAATTTGAAGTTCCGTATAATTTTTTTCAATTTTTTTTAAAATATATTAGTTAACTTATTCGTTTATGTGATATAGTAGAAATTTGATGTACATGTATCATACTTGTATAAACCAATTTGGAGAAGAATATATGAAATTTGATGTACATGTATCCACTCCTTTTTCTCCTATTTTATCCACTTACACTCCTTTTTTATAACTAAAAAAGGAGTGTAAGTGGATAAAATAGGAGTGGGGAAATCATTGTCCTAGAGAAATTAGTATAAAATTATATATATACTAAAGCTCAATCCAACTAAATACTGTTTCTAAGTACAGTGAATTTATGAAAATGCCTTTATTTTAAACTGTTCAGCCAGCTTTTTCTCCCCATTTGAACAGTAAAATTACGATTTTGCCCTTGGCTGATGGTTTTGTGTTTTTCCCATTTTGCCCTCTCTTTCCTTGGGATGTAATGTAACTAGCGGATGTTTAGGGTTGAGAGGCGTCTGGTTGGATTTCAACTAGCTGGTTGGATAGCTTCAGGGGTAAAATGGGATAGCTATTGGTCCTTCGATGTCTACATCTGGAGGCTTCGATCGCTTTACACAGCCATAGTTCACCGACTTCAGATTTTCGCTTCCATTCTTCACCTAACCATTGGTTCACTTCCTTCATCCCCCTCTACAGCAGCTCCGGTTCCATCTTCCTCCAACCACCAACCACCGCTACGGCGACCACTCCTCCTCCTTTCTCTCTCTCCCTTGCTCGCGCTCTCGCTTTTTCTCTCTCAAACACCCACTGGTAGTGTTTTTGAAATTCTTATTTCTCTGTTCTATTCTTGGTTGTTATTTGATAAATTTGATTGGGGTTTTTTTTTCCTGGATAGTTGAGGTAAAATAGAATTCGAAACCTGATCAATTTCTTCTGCGTTTTGCAGAGCTCTGTCTCAGTTTGTTTGCTTTGGCTGTTTTCCGTTCTGGGTTGAGGTAAATTTCTTTTAAAATCTGCCTCAATTTGTAATCTGAACAACGTGGCAAGTCAATGCCTAGGAGTTTTGCCTTTTGTACTTTTGCAATTCTACTCTTCTATGAATCTGGGCGAATTTTATTTTTAATGGCAGTGGTGTAATAGATTTTGGTTTACATACCCAAGTTTTCAATTTGATATATGATAATGTTGAATTGAGTCTATAATCAAATCTGTTTTATGATGATGAAATGAGATGACAAGAAATGATGACGATGATGATGATGATGATGATGAGGACCAATTGATATGTTGAGAATTGATGACTTGAAGCAAAACTCAATCAGAAGTCAGAACCTAAGAAATCTGTTGCATATCTCAAACTACGATGTGATAAGGCCCCTTAAAACCAATATCTCCCTGTTTATTGAGTTTTCCTGGATAAATTTTGCTCATAGTTTTCTTCAATTGCGTTTAATTGAATCTTAATTAATAAGCATGTGTTTTTATTTAGGTATTTATCTGTGTGTTTTAATGTGCAAAGGGTCGTGTTTTCAGTTGATTTTATCATTAAGATGCCAATGTTGACTGCTCCAAGTACAATTGTTAGCTCGCCTCTATTACCAGCAGGTATTTTATGAGTACCCATTGCTAAGTTTCTGTGATTTTTTTCAGATAATGTTTTAATGTGCAAAGGGTCGTGTTTTCAGGTGATTTTATCATTAAGATGCCAATGTTGACTGCTCCAAGTACAATTGTTAGCTAGCCTCTATTGCCAGCAGGTATTTTATGAGTACCCATTGCTGAGTTTCTGTGATTGTTTTAAGATAATAATACTAATGATTGATTTGATTGGAAGCTACAAATTTTGAAATGAGGTAGTTCTTCCAATAGTTTCTGTTTTCATTGTTCACCGACTTCCTTGCCTTCGTCTTTTTGATCGCTATGATCTTCCTCTTATCTTCCAAGGTGCCTACTTTCCGACTCACTTGGGTTCTATCAGGAAGAGGATTGAATCTCACAGATTAGCTCAGGCATTTCCATCGTTCTTATTATTAATTTTTTTAATCAATTGTCGATTCAATGACTTTGCTCTCTTGGAGAGGTCTTAGAAATGGAAATCATTCCCAATTTCTGTTTTGGTTGCCGATAAAACAGTGGAAAGCAAAGACCAAGGGTGTTTGAAGAAAAAAAAAATCCCTTTTTTTATCTGTTTTTGGTTGCTGTATCCTAAATATGGAGAAAAAAAAATTAATGATAAAACACAAGGAAAAACAAAGTGAAGATTAATCATGTTTCAACAAAATATAAATTGGGTGCTTTATTCTTTTTGGGCTTAACTTTTCTCATGGATTGCTTGCACTTGAGGGCATTCCCCTGCATGTTATTGTTTTAATGCTTTTGCCCTATGTTGGGTCATTTGGGTTGGTGTCATTTTACATTGCTAACCTTATGTTTGTACATTTTGCTTGAATTTCAGTTGCACCCAGAAAACTGTCTGAGAAGATAATCTGCAGAGCAGGGGACTTGCAATCTACTGAGGTTAGGTATCTTTGAAACCACTCCAAGGACCTCCTCTCCTTTGAGTTGTAGTTTCATTTAAGTTGCCAGATGTTCATTCGACAGTTGAAGGCTCTAAAAGCAAGCTAATATATAGAGTGATGGTATAAATAGATGGATCATGGATCTTTGTGCAGTTCTCTCTGTTTTTTTGGGTTATTTTTTATCCTGTTTTGATTCATGTTTTGGTTTTTATGTATTTTGTTTTTAGAAGTTGGACTTTTTGGAATTTGATATTGATATGGGAATTGAAAGATTTCAGTTCAGGATAATGCTTTTCATTGTGTGTTAATGAAATTGTTCACTGGCTTTTCCTTATCTGAAAAATGCCAATTTTCCATGGAAATACAGGAGATTAGGATATTATATAGAAACAAAAGAAATTGTTGTGTTATGTATTGCAATACAGATTAGTGACAGAACTTTTTTTTTTAATAAATGTTTTTTTTTTTTTGGTTTTCAATTCATAGTGGAAATAGCTTTAAAGTGGGAAAAGATCATCAATTTTTAACAATGAGGATGAGATTTTTTTTTTTTTTTAATTTTATTTTATAGGTTGGCTACACATCAAAACACTGTTAATTAAAGATGTAGCACATGTGGCACTATTATTGTTGTTAATATTTGCTTTCTTATTTTATTTTTTGTTTTTCTGTTCATGTTTTTTTATACTAATTTTATGTAATATTTACTGATTTGGTGATGTCATGTTAGAGATGTTCAAAGTTTGAACACTAACTCCAATATTTGAATTCTAATTCTGAATTTTAATTCTTCTCTCTTTCTAAGTATGAACACTACCTCTATTATCTGGAACAAATTGGCAAAAAACAAAACACATTTCAATGGAGATAAAATCTGACCATGCAGAGAGCTTCTTTATCTGAGGTTTGGAGGTGTAAGAGGAGTTGGGGTTGCACTAATTTTTGTCTGTGGTATCATGGAGTCACAGTCATTTAATGTTATTGATTACATCTGTTTTGCTTGGTTAGGCTATAGAAGCTCTGTTTAATTAGTTTTTGGATATTGTGTTGTTTGAAAATTCTTATTTCTATAGTTGTGCTATTGTTGGTGTGTGTCCATTTTGCTTCACTAGGCTATAGATGTAATTAAGAAATAATAGTTTAATTCATGAATTTTTTTCCCTTCCCAAATTGATCTGTTGGTCGAAGTTTGACTCTGATTTTTGCTTTGGATTTTGATGATGGCTGATATTCTGTTTTCTTCTATCTCTATTTGTTTTTGTTTTCCAGGATTTTTCTTTTGTTTTAGAAGTGGACTAACAAAGTTTAGGCATCTCATATAAAAATAATGCAAAGAAAAACATATTTGGACAGTTTTAGGACTAGAAAAACATATTTTGAATATTTTTTGTTTTTTTAAGGGAGCTTTTTAAACATGAAAAATGAGATGTAGCTGCCTTTGGTTTCATTTCATTGATGTTTTGGGTTGATTTTTAGGCATATATGTTTAGTACAAATTGGAGCTTGATCTTTAGATTGTTAGAAAAGACTTTGAGATGACTCAATTGTTGAATTAGAGTATGAGATTTTGATATCTGTTTAAAGGGGAAAAAGGGAAAACAGAAAAATGGAATTCAAAAATATATAAAAAAATCTTGATTGTTTAGGGTGACTTTTGCATAGGTAACTTTTGATTGTTTAGACCAGTAACTTTGGACCTTATATTCTTTGTTTCATATGCATTTAGATCATTTAAACAACCATTTTCCTGTGCTTTTACAGTGTTTTTCTTTGCCAAAACACATTAATTTGGGTAATCTTGAGTGATTTCTTGCCTTGCAGATTTTGCTCATGCTAAAGTTTTGGTTTTATGAAAAAATTGTGCATGTATAAAAATACGCAAGCTAATTTCTTCTCCATTTTTCTGCTTTTTCTTCCATTTTCTTCTCTCTCTCTTTTTTTTTTTGCTTTTTTATTTTTAACCATGTTTTCTTTTGATATTTTGCAGGTGGTCTTTTGTTGCTTTGGATAGAGCAGTTTGGTTGGTGTTTTCGGTTATGTTAAGCAGGAGGTGAGTTTCTATGCTGAAATTTCCAATTAATTGTTTTAAGTTTTGTGAATAGAGCATAGGAATTAGCTAATGGTGTCAATTGACAATTGGTTGGGATAAGTGTGTGCTTCTTATTTTTTCTTCAAGTCCTAAAGAAAGATGGCAACCGTACAAATATAGACTTCAACAATTTTCAAACGCAAAAAAAGGATTATGTGCCTTATGAGAAGAAGAAACTGAGTTTTTGGTTTTGCGTTTTTGGTCTTTGTTTAATGTTTTTAGACTGTTTGGTAGCTCTTCCCATTGATGCTAGACAACAGGTCAGTTTTCTATTCGTCTTTTGAAGAAGTCTAGCATATCAACTGTGGCTAATTGGTTTTTGGATATTGTGTCTTTGAAAATTGTTATTTCTATCATTGTGATGTTATTGCTTAATTATATGGTTTGTTTGATTAGGCTATAGAAATTGTATTTAATTCGTTTTCATATGTTTGTTTTGAAATTTTTTATTTATATAGCTACAATACTGTTGGTGTGCGTCCATTTTGCTTGATTAGGATATAGATGTAATAAAAATATTGTAATTTAACTCATCCATGTTTATTTTTTCCTTTCCAGCCATCCATGTGTTGGTTGATCATTTAGGCATATGTACTGTTCTTCTTAATTTTTTAACGATGAACTTTTGGTATGCAAGTTTGATATCAAAGCATCCCCTGCGAATATATACATTAACTTTTTAATAAGAACCCATGTAAATCAGCTACACGGTGTTTGATTATTATGCATCAAAGTTATTCAAATTAAAGAACACATTATTAAAAAGCATGACATTATAATCAGTAATGTATACTCTTTATTTCAAATGCAGCATCTAATAGTTTTTAAATAGACAGTGTAGCATCTCCATTGCAATACAGTTAGTGAAAGAACTTTTTCTTAATAAATGTTTTTTTTTTTCAATTCATAGTGGAAATAACTTTAAAGTGGGAAAAGATCATCAATTTTTAACAATGAGAATGATATTTTATTTTTTAAAAAGGTTGGCTATATATCAAAACACTGTCAAAGATGTAGCATATGTGGCACTAATGCTCCAATTGGGGATCACCAGGTTGTTCAGAGCCCTATTTTAGAATCTAGAATGTCTTTATTTTTCTTTCTTTTGATTGTTGCTTAATTTTATTTCAAATTGCTTCTCTGCAAATGGTTGGTTTCAAGTCACAATTATGGGCCATTGAACTAATTTCCAGAAACAAATTGACCACATTGGCTTAACTAATTATATAGGGTTTGGTTGATGTTTGGTTTTATCGAATTTGTTTTTAACAGAACATTTGGTATTGGTCTACACTGTCTTGCATGCATATGGATTTTGAAATGAGTTGTGATGTGTTTATTTAGTTTTCTCTTTATGGCGTTGGTTACTTTTCAACCAATTAACATGTGATTTTCCTCTCAAGGAATTTGAAAAGAAACCAGTCTTCAATTCGTATCGTCATATTTTCATGTTTTCATTTGTTTGTGTAAGAAACGGAAATGTAACAAATAGTTTCTGTTGGTTCTTAATATTCTTCAATACGAAAAACAGTATTGAAACAGATTCATTAATTGAGACTGTCTTATCTCACAAGCAAAACCAAAATTATATTTATTAGCCTAATTTTGTTTTTCTGTCTTTGTATTTTAGATAGCTGTTGTGATCCTGCTTTTGTGTTGCTGTTTTTTGAAGTGCTTGATAGCTTCTTTGATTACAGGTTAGTGTTTCATCCATTTTTCAAAAAGACTGCATGCATGGTGGCTGTAGCTTATTGATTGCCAAATATTATGACATTTGAAAATTCTCATTTCTGTGGTTCTGTCAATATCACGGTGCATTTGCTTTGCTTAATTACAGTTTAGGTGTGATTGATAATTTAAAATTTTATAAATGCATGTTTTTTCTCCTTTCCAGTTATCAATCTGTTGCTTGGGGTTTTAAATTTCTGTGCATAATAGGGGTGGGCACGGTATGGTATGGTACGGTATTGAGCCCGTACCTCTACTGATACCGGAAATTTAAATCGGTATGGTACGGTATGGGATTATGGTTTGCCAAAACTCACTGCATCATGCCAAATCGGTATCGGTATGGTATCAGTATCATTTCGGTACCAAAATGATACAACTAAAAAAGGAACCAATTCAATATTCAACACTAAAATAAGTGATGCCTAAGTTACAAATTCAAATATTCAACATATTCAATATCCAAATCCTAATCAACATATTCAATATCCAAATCAACTAAATCAATATTTATCCATCAACAAATTCATCAAACCCAAATGGTTAAAACTCATGCCTTATGGCTTACAAACCAAAATAGTTAAAATTATGCCTTATGACTTACAAAAATACAAACACAATCCAAACATAAATGACAAAAACATAAAGTTATACTATTCGGTACGGTACGGTATTGACCGGTACCAAAATCTTGATATCGTTACCATACCATATTCTATTGGTACGGTATGATATGGTACCAAATATCTCTCCATACCAAATAAAACGGTATGAAATCGGTATGGTACGATACGGTTAGGGCACAGTTTCGGTATTTCGGTTTAAGATGCCCACCCCTAGTGCATAATGCGTAAAAGGACTAGAGATAGCAAACGAAATCAGATGATGCAAGAAGCTAATAGTTTTGCCATTTCAAATGGTATAGAAATCTCTTATGAAAGTGTTTGTCTTGCCGATGATAAACATAAAACCAGAGAAGAAAATGTGTCAGATTCTGACAATTTACTAATTATCGGTTTGAAGAAGAGAAAAGCCCAAGCCAGTTCCAAAATTGCCTTTCCTACTTCCACATGAGAGTTTATGCTCTTTCCTTTTCAATTCATTCATCTCATTAATGTACACATTATATACATAATATTTCATTGTTCACAACTTATTTCCCCACTCAATTTCTCTATATTAAGTGGTAGTTGATTGCATTGAATTTGGGCAAAGTTTCCTTTCTCATAATTGTCTTCAATTATGATTCAATTTTAAAGAAAATTTATCAACTCTTCTTTTAAAATATGATTTTTCTCAAACATCTTTAAGAATGCAATTTGGTTTCAAACCCCGCAGCATGGCGTGGGTGCCTTTGCTAGTTAAGCCTAAATGTAAGTGGCAAATTAAATACACACGAATTGAATATAACTAGGCACCACCAAAGTATAAGTGGGTTGTCTAACAATATAAAACATGTCCAACACTTTATAGAATACAATATTAATGTCTTTATTAAAAAAAAATTATTTTTATACAAGTAATATTGGGGAGAGGGGATTCGATTGAACACATAATCTCAAGTGAATGAATAACTGCTCTTAACTACTAAAGGTACAAGCTCTTTGCTATGCACGTATTAACATTATAATAAGAAACTTTGACTATTATTTTTTTCCCCTACGACATTGCGACGTCATGTAACACCGTCACCATTGCATAGCCCATATAGTAGCGTAGGTAGATAGAAGCTTTCACCAAATTAAAGACCATCAGCCCTTCTTCGTTAAAATTAAAAATAATTATAATTATAAAAATAAATATTTATAAAATAAAATAAAATAAAAAAGAAGAAGAAGAAAGACCATCGGTCCTTTTAAATGACTGGGGCCTGCAACTGCAACTGCAGTTAATTTGTTGTTACATATAGCTCATCATTGTGCAAGTAAACTAGAAGAAAATTCTACCTCAAACTATCTGCATTGAGCTTTTACACGGTCTGCTACCAAATGCAAAACAAGCTTAGAGGTGTGTTTTAATCACTTCCGTATATCTTTTTTTATTTTAAATAGAGAAAAATAGGAGGAAAACAGAGGAAAACATGGGAAAAGAGCTTGCATTGCATGCCTGTGGTTTTCTTTCTTTGGTACGTGCAACTGGATCTAAAGAACCAAAAAGAAAAAGAAAAAAAAAGAAGTATGAATGTTAGGTCTGTGTCGCTGTTTGTCTTATTCTTGTCAACCCAAGTCCATATGCTGGTCTGCGCCATATGTGTTTGTAGCGAGGAAGAGGGTAGATAGAAGATATTAATTCAATCATGGAGCTTCTTCCTATATATAGCCCATCATTGTGTAACGACCCGATCCTAAAGAAATTGGTGAATATTAATTTATTCATATAAAAGGACCATTTTGCCCCTAGAATATTTTGTGAGGTTGAGAGTTGACTTTTTGATCGGGATGGAATTTGGAAATTTCAACAGTACCGTTGCGTAGAAAGCACGGCGAGATGAGTCCGTAGACACGTAGTGGGCTCGAATTGGAGTTGTAACGAGAGAGATACGATCAAAATACCCTCAGTGGCATAATCGTAAATATTTCGAAATGGGTTTTTAATAAAATCTGAAAACCCTCTCTCTCTCTCTCCCCCCGTGCAGCCTCTCTCTCCTCCCTGTCAAAACAGCAGCGGCGGTTTTTCCGCCGCCACCGCTTCCTCCGGCCACCATTCGAGGTGGTGTTGGTCCCAAAATGACCGGCTGGTCTTCCGCTTCCAACCCCAGCCAAGCTCCGTCGCCAGCAGCTGCAAATTTCGCCTGAAACTGCAGAAAATCCGGCGGTTTTTCCCGAATTTTCAAATCGCTCGTTCTCTCTCATTTCTCCACCAAATTGGACGTATAAGGTATGGATTTCTACCTATTTTTCATGATCTAGCTGATGGTTGGGTAGGATTGCATCGATTTTGAGCGTAGGATGTCTGATCTTCGAATTGGATTTCGGCCGGATTTCGGGATGAGATTCCGGCCACTTCCGGTCAGTTTTTGGGGTATGTCCAAGAACAAAAGTGACTCCAAATTAGGTGTATTACCTAGGGTAGGAGTCTTGGCACGAGATTCTAAGATTTTTGGGTGATGCGATATCGCCTTGGACACCCACGCGCTGCCGGCGCGTGTGGCGGCGCATGGGCACTGTAGTTGAGGGGCATTTTTGTCCCAATGTGATTCTCTCGATGTCACGAGAGCGTAGGTGTGCTCGGATTTCAATTTGGATACCGTTAGGGTTCCGAACGGATATCGCATATTGCGTATTTTTCGGGTTCGTTAGGTTTGGACCGTTGGATGGTCCTGAGATTATAATATGTTGATCTAGGCAGTACTAGGATCGTATAGGATCCGACGGATCGTAAAACGGAGTCTCGGACACTCCGGATAAGCCAACCCTAGGGTTAGGGTTTTAGTAACCGTCCGATCATCCGATCGTGAGCGATCTGACCGTCCGATCCGGATCAAACTTGGAGGATGTGCGTCCTAGACCTTGTAGGACCTATAGGAACTGTTGGATCGGAATTTGAAGGTCGTGGACCCGAGGGCCCGTTTAACCGAGACTGGGTAGTTTGACCCTGGGTTGACCATGAGACTTCCTAGGTAGTGTTACCTTCCTAGGAAGATTATAATGACCCTAGTGACGGGTCTTGAGAGTTGTTGAGTGATATGGATTATGTGGGATTAGAATATCAATTTATGGTGATAAATTGGGGGTTTATTGGATGTTATATTTTGGGGTTGAGGTTGATGCAATAGTGGATTATATTTAAATATATATTATTATTTTATAAAGATGCTTGGGGGCACTATAAGTGCCACCCTGTGAATTGTCGTTGAGGTGCTTACAATATTAGAAATTAATATACATTTGTATGTATTTATAAAGGTATGAAAAGAGTATAGATTGTTAGTTTGAAGTGCTATACGCACTATCTTAAATACCTCTTCGGTTATGGGTTTTATGTTTGAGATTTATTTTTCCCAGGCCCGTCGGAGATTGATTTATTTTGCCCAGGCCCGTCGAGTTTGCCCAGGCCCTTCGGATGTCTTCTTAATACGATGCCTTGGAAAGGAAGTGTTAATATTTCAATGTGTTTTTATCTGATTTAGAATTATGATATATCCGAAAGATATAGAGGTTTGGCACAATTGAATTAAGGAAGAAAATATCATTTTATAATGTTGTGATAAGGGTTACGAACTCCACCATCATACGTACCTTCCCTGGTTAGTATTCACACACGTGCCGTGTTTTGGGCGTGTGGGCTTTCTTGGTTACGGATCCTGGAATTGTGGGATGCCGGGAATATTATGATATGGTTTGGATATGTTGAAATACGGGGCATCCTTGACGAGATGTTGCCGTGGACCCTGAGGGGTGGTAGTCTACGCGTGTAGGATTGGTTTTCGACGTACAAGCTTTGATTTTATCGGCTATGCGTCTTTGGTGAGAGTTAGTCCCCGCTTGGACGGCTCGTTCCCTAGCCACATGGCCGCTTGATGGCGGATAATTGTGAGCTAGTCAACAATCCCCTGTTGGATTGTTTCAAGATACATGATGTGCGCATCACATGTACCTCCTTTGGATACTGATACATGGAAATGGATATGGATCCGTGGATGTGTTGATACACGGGCATACCTTAACGGGGTGTTACCGTAGACCCTTGACTGGGTAGTCTGCGTGCGTAGGGCGCACGGGTCTTGATTCTTCGTCCGTACATACGCCGGGAGAGTTAGTCCCCAGTTGGACGGCTCGTTCCCGACGCATGGTGAATTGAGGGATTGCTCTGCCATGTGGACTAGTCAAACGATCCCCTGTTGGATTGTTTCCTCTGGTACATGATGATGGTGAGAGGTGGTTATTATATATATACATATATGTGTATATGTGGTTTTTGATTCGGGATTGAGATTCGTGAGATTGTCCTTTGAGAGGACCTTGTACATGTATAAATGTTTACGCCCGGTTTGGGAGGTGTTGTTCGGCAACATACGCCTTGGATAGGGTATGGTTGCAGGTTGATTGGATATAAAGGAAGAGTTTGAAAATGTGTTCATTGTGTTTAGTGGGAAATTGATTGGTGACAAATTTGAAATGTATTTGTTGATTCTGTTTTAATTAATTGTATATTATCGGAGATGTGACCGTTGATATGGAAGAACTACGTATGGCTTGATCCCTCAGTAAGGGTACGTAGGCAGCCTGAAGTAACTAGGCGCAGCCACGGGTTAAACTCTAATTATGTGTTTTGTTGAGTGTGATGCGGACCTTGTTGTTGGTCCTGAAACTGATTTGAAATCGAGATATATTTAGATTTTTGTTCATACTCCCGGTTGGTTAAGGGAGGGTTGTGTAGGTGTACTATTGAATAAAGTGTGTGATATAATGGGCTGAGGCCCTGGAATAAATGGTGATAATTTATAGATGATAATTGATGCATGTTAAAACCTCGCCTGCCGGATTGGGGAAAGTTAGTGGTGAGTTTTGCTTTCGGCAATTATAAGTGTGTTTGAGCTTGTTCTTGCCATGTTCAAGGAAATTTCTATCTAAAGACTTTGTTGGCAACTCTTTTTCAGAATATTTGAAGGCCGGAGGCCAATTAGATGAATTGCATGAAATTATATTGTGCGTGCTGTCGGTTGGGTTATAAAACTCTGTTTTATGCAGGTGGAAATTTTGGGAAATGTTCAAATTACTGGGGAGACTCTGGCGAATTTTCGGCAGAAAGTCTCGTGCCCTTACTCCTTTTGAAGAAAGAAGTTACCTTTATAAGGAGTGAACCCGGCATGGGTGTGATGCCGGGGTCTCCGCAGGATTCATCTCGGGTTTTGTGAAAAATTCGGGGCGGGTCCTATCACATTGAGCTTTTCATTTCCACAACAAAAAGAAGAAGAAGAAAAAATCATTGAACCCATCATAGCAGGTGCAAATTCCCTTCCTTTTTTGTTTTTTATTTATTGTTTTTTCATTTGATAGCATTTTCTTGAAGATTTTAGTTTCTTATGTTTCAATGGTAGTTGGGGATTCCGAGCCTCTACATTTAGACATTACGCATTTACCTGTATTTCGTTAAATCTAAGCCATTATAATAATCTAACCCTTTAGAACATGAAACATCATCAAGTTTTTTTCCTTCTCTAAACAAACGTTAACTATTGCTGTTAAACAAATGGTAGTTGGGGATTCCGAGCCTCTACACTGCCTATACTGTATGTAGTGTTAATATGGACAAACTTGCTTGCAAACTTGTGGTTTTCTCTTTGGGCTGTGGAACTGGATCTAAAATCTAAATAATTAAGAATTGACTAAAAAAATAAATTAAAATAATTGAACTTACGTCTGGTTCAGTCTTTTGTCTTATACAAACCCAAGGCCATGCTCTGCGTTTACTTTCAACTCATGTAGATTGTATGCTTTACATGATGGATTAAATATGTTGTTTTGCGTCTTGGTATGTTTTTGGATACATTAATTCTTGATAGTTTGAGGACTTTGATATAAATGAAGGCTTCTCTAACTACATGCATTAGCAGCCTATTCCAACGTAACAATTCAACGCTCAAACATTGGAGAGAACGAAATTAAGTAGAACCCCCCAACAGCATGCTTTATTATGAGTACAAGTTGAAGTCTATATGGTTACAAGAGAAAACATGATCGGGTTAATTTCAAGCAGTTTCTGTAATCTGTGTTTTTTAGGCAACCCGACCACTAATCCCAAAAACTTCATCTCATCATATATCTAACACCACATGAACAGGCAGAAATACGTAGGAAGATAATTATACGGGGTGCAACCCAACCAAGCTTATTATACGTAAAGTGCTAAGTGATGATCATGCAGATTTGTGATTCGGAACCCAGGCAATACTATCAGTGGAAAGGAAATGGCGGATGGGAATGGTTCCGGGGCTTAACTTTGAGGATTTGGAAGGCTAAATGCTTTGGGTTCCATTCAGATGTGTCTAGATGGCAGACGGTTACTGCTTTAACCTTCACCCCATCATCGCCTTTCAGGGAGAGAACATAAGCTGCTGTTTGTTTTATTGCATGGCACAAAAACACAGCATAGGTATAGTTCTCCTTATGACACACAACGACTTTGTCACCTGCCAACCTCTTCAGTCCCGGCATTGTTGTATACTTGTGCATGGACATGGTGGCTCCTTTTTTCAATACCTCCGTCGAGATTGCTTGAACGTTTCTTGTTCTAAGCTTCTAAGTGCTAAAATCAACCTTGGATTCTAAAGATGTGGCGCAATATATTTCCTCTCCCTTAATGCCTGGAGCTTCACACTCTTCGATTATTTTCTTAATTGTTTTGGCTTCCACCAATATAGAGCTTAATTACTTCCCACTGCCTCACTTACTTAAATTCATTTGAGGGAAGTGGCATGATGTGATGTATCAGACATAATTGTGAATATACAATTGTGGGATGTGGGAAAAAGGTACCGAAGGTTTTTGAGATAAAACCTCACAGCTGGATGGTCCATAAAATATATGGTTAATCATAATGAACACAAGTGGTTAAATTTGAGATAATATTGAAAATAATAATACACAAAAGGTTTTCAATCGAGAGGGGGTGGAGAGCCCACTAGGAGCAATAATTTTAGATCGCCATGTCATCTAAGACTTGAAAACAAAAAAAATATGTCCGTATATAACTAAAGGGTACAATTTCTGCTTTATTAATTTTACTTGATTTTCCGTGGTTCAAAAAATTCCCTATATGTCCCTATATATTTAGAGGGTACCATTATAATAATCTAACCCTTTAGAACATGAAACATCATCAAGTGTTTTTCCTTCTCTAAACAAACGTTAACTATTGTTGTTAAACAAATGGTAGTTGGGGATTCCGAGCCTCGACAAAATAAATTAAAATAATTGAACTTACGTCTGGTTCAGTCTTTTGTCGTTTACAAACCCAAGGCCATGCTCTGCGTCTACATTCAACTCATGGCCGGCAAAAAGATAAGGTACATAGCTAGAAGACATTAATTCAATCTGGCAAAACTTGTCTCAAACATATAAAACGAAAAAGTAGTTCTATATAGCCCATCATTGATTGCACTAAACCTTTATTATTAGAAGAAAAATTATATTTCCATCTACCAGAGGAACCAAGTAAGCTGCATTGAGCTTCTCTTGTAATCGACCAAAGGGAAACCAACTTTGTCGTTTGAGCATAGCAGGTGCAAATTTAACTCACCTCCTTTTTCGTTCTTGTTTTTTTCCAGTTTGTAATCATTTGTAGCACATTTCCATTTTCTTGAAGCTTTCACAGTACGTAGTTCGAAATTGGAATCAAGCAATGGCTATGCGAATTGTGTAATTGTGTTTTTACTTTCAATGGAATTTTGGTTTGTCTGTGTGTGTTTTGACTGAAAGCATGAGAAATCTATCAAGGAGGATAAGATCTAGTACTATCTAGGATTTTAGTAACAGTTTTCATGTTATAATCAGAACTGCTTTAGAATTTTCTAAGAAGTGATGGAGGACCAACAGAGTTTTGTACGAATTTGGATGTAATTATTGCGAAGTAATAATAAGGTGTTTTTATGTTTTATGTGAGTTGCCTATAGAGTTCTGGATGTGTATATATAAGCGCAAATTAAGGGTTGGTTTGATCTTAAGCATCTATTGTTTGATTTGGAATAGATTCTGTGATGTTTCGTACATATTTTTTAAGCATGTTTACTAATTTTTGTGGAAGCATCTTGGAATGTTAATAATATGAATGAAATCATCACATGGTTTACAATCAGAAGGAACACCACAGATCAGGAGGCAAATGGAAGGAAATCAGGATCCATTTGACATAGAAAACCAACACATTCCATTAGCAACTTGCATGAGAGATGAATTGAGTAAGTTGTCTCCCCAGCCGCCTATGGTCTGTTGCATTTATAGGGTTCCTGATCGACTACGACACGTAAATGAAAAGGTCTACACACCTCAAGTCGTCTCTATAGGCCCACTTCACCATGGCAAGCAAAGCTTAAAAGCCATGGAAGAGCAAAAAAAAAGGTACCTGCAAGGTTTTTTAACGCGGACCAGGGTAAGCTTGGAGGAGTATGTAAAGAAAGTAAAGTACCACGAAGCAAAGCTGCGTAGTTGTTATGAAGAAAGCATAAAGTTTAACAGTGATGAATTCGTAAGAATCATTCTTGTGGATGCCGCCTTCATCATTGAACTCTTATTGAGAATTTGCCGTGAACGTTTCAATATCATTGGATTGGAAAATTACGAAAATGACCGTATATTCAACAAACCATGGTTGATACATTATATAGCGCCTGACATGCAATTGCTTGAAAATCAACTGCCATTTTTCATTCTTGAGGATCTTTTTGACCCTGACATAATTACAGTCTCTTCTAACAGTAAGAAGCTTTCAATGATTAATCTCTCTTACGAGTTCTTGACAATGACACTGGCATTAGAGGGGGCAGAAGACAGTTTGAAGAGAATTTCTTCTTCTAGTAGTAATCCTAAAGTTGAACATTTTCTTGATTTTATAAGAACTTTACATCTTCCAATATTGGAGGAATCAGATCAAAGTAATGAAGGGCCAAGCAAAAGTATTATGACTACACCCTGCATTACAAAACTACACCTGGCTGGGGTCAAGTTTAAGTTGGGATCAAGCAGAAACTTATTCGATATACGATTCAACGATGGGATTCTAGAAATTCCAAAACTACAAATACATGATTACACAGAGCTCACACTCCGTAACCTCCTTGCCTTTGAGCAGAGCCATTGCCAAAACAATTACATAAGTGATTATGTTTCACTCATGGATGACTTTGTGAACACCGAAAAGGATGTAGAGTTCCTTCTGCAGGATGGGATTGTTGAAAATATGCTTGGTGACTGCAATGAGGTGTGCACTCTGATTAACAACCTCGGAAGAGGAGTTTCTGTGGATCGTGACAGCTTCTACTTTGCTACTCTTTCTGAGCGCCTCAATAGCTACTGTAGAAAGCCTTGGAACAGATGGAAGGCAAATTTGAGGCAAAATTATTTCAATACACCTTGGGCAACTATTTCTGTCATTGCAGCTGTTTTGCTCCTAATACTGACTTGCATTCAAGCAGCGTGCTCTATTATTTCTGTTATGCCTTCTAAGAACCAGAAGCATTAGTCTCTCTCTCCTTGGTTCACCATTTTCTCCCTATTGGTCCTTTTTTTTTTACTTTCTGATCATCTGTTAGTAAACTAAGTGTTCTGTGTTGATGTTAATGTGCTTGTTTCATTTGTTTGTTTGTTTAGAAGGCATATATAGTGAGATTGATCTTGCTTCTGCTGTAGAATTTCTAATTGTGTTCGCATATGCAAACTTAAATAGAAGGATTTTGGACCAAAAACAAAACAAAGGATAACGCATTAGTCCGTTGTACCAAGCTTTCAGTGCTACTTTAGGTTATATATTTATGGTTCTCTCAAATTTATGTAACAAAATTGGATATTTATGCGGCTTGGTATGCTTTCAATTCAAAAACTGACATATATATCCAATGGACAAATTCATGTATGCTTTACAGAGCGAGCATGGAAAATATGTTGTTTTGCATCTTGGTATGTTTCTGGATACATTAATTCTTGATAGTTTGAGGACTTTGATATAAATGAAGGCTTCTCTAACGTAACAATTCAACACTCAAACATTTGGTAGAACCACAAAGCTAAAGCATAATATATATATATATATATATATATGTATATATAGATTAATCTCTTCATAAATATAGCATGCTTTATGAGTACAAGTTGAAGTCTATATAGTTACAAGAGAAAACATGATCAGGTTAATTTCAAGCAGTTTCTGTAATCTGTGTTTTTTAGACAACCCGAACACTAATCCCAAAAACTTCATCTCATCATATATCTAACACCACATGAAGAGGCAGAAATACGTAGGGAGATAATTATACAGGGTTGCAAGCTTATTATACGTACGGTGCTAAGTGATGATATCATGCATTTTTGTGGTTCGGAACAAAGACAATATGATCAGTGGGAAGGAAACGGCAGATGGGAATGGTTCCAGGCTCTACTTTGAGGATTTGGAAGGCCAAATGCTTTGGGTTCCATTCTGATGTGTCTAGGTGGCAGGTGGCTACTGCTTTAACCTTCACCCCATCATCGCCTTTCAGGGAGAGAACAAGCTGCTGTTGGTTTTATTGCATGGCAGTAAAACACAGCATAGGGATAGTTCTGCTTATGACACACAACGACTTTGTCACCTGCCAGCTTCTTCAGTCCCGGCATTGTTGTATACTTGTGGATGGACATGGTGGCTCCTTTTTCCACTACTTCCGTCGATATTGCTTGAACGTTTCTTGTTCTAAGCTTCGAAGTGCTAAAATCAACCATTGATTCTAAAGATGTGGCGCAATATATTTCCTCTCCCTTAATGCCCGGAGCTTCACACTCTTCGATTGTTTGCTTAATTGTTTTGGCTTCCACAGATGGCGGCTTCACTGAAAAATGGTTGAAAATTTCTGGTAGTTTGTTAGAGGAGAAAGGGATCGATTGAGCGCTTTCTCATGGCAGGAAAGTAGCCGTGTTTGAATTTCTAGGGAATTGGAAGTTCATTGTTGTGCCAGGGCGCATGTCCTTCTCCAAGAAGAAAATAGCTACGTTTTTATAATGGAGTTGATTATCAGTGGGATGATCATATATCCTGTAAAAAAATGGGATTCGCAGCTCTGGTAGTACAGTATTTTCAGGTTTGCCCTTGTGGTCAATTGGCTTTCCATTCCCAGCAGCATTCATGACATTTGTGCTCTTTTCTTCATTTGTGGGGTCTGCAAATTATATATCAACGTCATAATGGCAAATACGTGATCAGCCGATTGAAGAGTGAGTGACACATTTGTGAATATGTTGCCATACGTACTCCAGTAACATACTATATTTATTCAACACAAACCAGGATGCAGAAGAAGTTCACTGATAGTTCTTGGCATCTGTGTGTTTGGCAGGACGGAGTTCCAGTAAAGTTGAGGTGCTGGTTGAGCAGCATGGTTTGCCAGTGCCACCGCTGCTAGCTGCAACATTAATTCGAACTCTAATTAAAATCAAATCACAAAGTGTAATTAATTAGTGGACGACACTTACGTACTACATAAGATGGGAGAGAATTATAGGAACACAAAACTTTCCTTCGTATAGAGTACAATGAGAGATAATGGAAAAGTTAATCAAATTGCAGAGCTTACACTGAGAAGAGCAAAGATGAGCGCGAGATGAAACCCCATTAGGACTGAAATTAACTTGGCAACAGATGTGGCTAGTGGATATGAAGCAAGAAATTAAAGAAAGTCGGAGCTGGCTCTTATGGTAACAATACCAACTGGCTTCACCATTTTATAGAGGGAAGGGAATTGTTCCCCTATATGGACGAATGAAGGGTTCCAGAAGTAACACTCCACCCACCAATATAGAGCTTAGTCACTTCCCATTGCCTCACTCAATTAAATTCATTTGATGCAAGTGGCATGATGTGATGTATATAAGACATAATTGTGAATCAAATAAAATTGTTGCACGTTGGAAAAAGGTACCTAAGGTTTTTGAGATAAAACCTATGGATGGCCCATAAAGTACATATGGTTAATCATAATAGACCTATGTCGTTAAATTTGAGACAATATCAATTGGTAGAATTTCTTTCTCTGAGAACGGGTGAATGTGTACTGCAACAAGTGGTATGAGCGCAATGGTGAACGATTAAGAAACCGATTATCAGAAGAGAAAGCCTAATAATGGCTTGTCACTCAATTAATTATCTGAAATTCCTAATCTAAATCATACTAATTAACCTTGTAATTCCAATTAGAAAAGGACATTAAGTGTAAGAGTATGCCAATACTCTTCTACATAATTTTTTTTTTCAAACTTCAAATCTCTCTTACACTCAGTTGAAGGAAACTTAAGCCTCCTTCTATACTATAGATGACTAATCGCAGTTTGCAAATTAAACCAAACTTACACCTCTCTCAAAGACTAGACGCTACCTCTAAGCCGGTAACCAGCACATGTGATGTGAATGAATAAAGGGATGAGGATATGAGGAGGAAAAGGCCAAGGAGAAACTTACTATTGTTGCGCAGCAGAGATAATAGAGCACACCGTCTGTACAAAAGTGAGCATAAGGAAAATAGCAGCTGCAACGATTTCCTTAGTTTCCAAGGTGAGTTGAAGAAATGTTTTATCAAATATTCCTTCCATCTGTGCCTAAACATTCTGTACTACTTGTTCAGGTTTTCACAAAGAGTGGTGAAGTAGAACTCATCGGCCATAATGACGCCGTCAGCAAGGTTCTTGATCATAGTACAGGCTTTAGTGCTGTCACCTAGCTTGTTTTCAACAATTCCATTCTTAATAAGCAACGCCGCATCCTCCGGGGTAAATACAAAACCAATGACAAGTCCGAATGATTGACCTCTTTGTTTCGCGGTTTCCATTCTTTTTGTGACAAATCCAATTTGATTTGTCTTGTTTACTCTCATGCACTTGCCCTCTTTGTTCTTTAGGAATTTTTTCATTATCGATCTAAATAATTTTTGAATTTAAAAATGAACTTTTTCTGGCCTGTATCTTCTCTTTTACCATTGTTGATGCTCTTTTTGGGAGGTCAACTTAAATAGATGTGGAATGGTCGATGATGGGTGAAGGTGAGGACCTTCAGCATGTGTGTGAAGATTTGGACAAGCGATAAATATAAAGAAGACGAGATATACGTGGTTCACTCTTAATGAATGGGCTACGTCCATGGAGAAGTACGCTCTGATTATAATGTGTATTTACATTTGTACATAGGGTTGGACCCAAATATAAAGATAAGAAGGGAGAAGCCCATGATTATAGATAAAGCTTAGCCCAGGGATCCAGAGGAGAGAGTCCAAGGCCCAAAGGTCTAGATCCAAGACCCTTTTCTAAGTGGAAGAATGGTCTTCTTTTATAGGTGAGGGGGAGTCTCCATCTTGTAGTTTGCCGATGTGGGACTCCTCTTGCTTTGCTTAGAGTTGTGACTTGTGATAATACTTCTTTGGCTAAGGTGATGACCTCTCAAAGCATGGCACGTAGATGATCTAGCCAAGCTAGTTGCTCGGTCAGTTATAGTACCAACAACCATATTCCCTAATGTCTCTAACCGTTATGTTGAGCTAGTTAATCACATCCGTCAGGCCGGCGATCTTGACACCTTCTCGAGTCTTTCTTTGGAAAAACAAAGGGAAAAGACATTTCATATGCTTAAAAAAGATTAGTTTTTGCTGCTAAGGCTATCTAGAACTCGTCTGTTGTTGCCCTTTTTTCTGCTCAGCTCAACGAGTTGGAGAAGAAGAATGTTGAACCGCGAAAGCTTTTGCCGAGCAGACCCGTTATGAGAAGAAGACGCGTCTGATTTGAGGGCGATAATCTGAGCTGAAAAGCTCCCTTGTTGAGAAGGATTCTGAGCTTAGCTCTTCTGCTGTTGACTTGGCTAGTCGAAAAGATGTCTTCTTTTGTCTCGAGCTCAAGAATGCTGATATCTCCCTCAGCTATGACAAGCTTCTAGCTAGACTTCGCTCTCACCACAAGCCTGCCGAGAAATCCAAGTTTGAAGCCACCATAGATGCGTACAAGTTGGGCTACTTGCACTGCACAAATGAGACTGCTCCCTTTTATGCAATTGAAAATGGTGATCTGCCCGGACTTATTCCCTGTGCAAAGTGAGCAAGGTAATGTTGTGAACATGGAAGGGACTGAAGAGCAAGCGGCCGAAGAAGTGGTAGATAAAGAGGATGGAGCAGAGGAGGACGTAGCCAACGAGATGGCGGCAAATGTCGCAGAGCGGCAGGTGGAGCTGCGGAAGGCGTTATTGATCAAGTGAATGCTGAAGAGACTGCAGATCATGGGTTTCCTACCAGCGTCTCAAAGTAAATGAAGACTTCTTTATTTCTTTTCAACTTTTGTAGTCTGCTTTCTTGTTTAAAATAATTGGTTCTGTTTGACCATTTTCTTTTGTTGAACTTAACCAGTTGGTCAACTTGCTATGGAATTTTAGTTATTTTTTCAACTTCAATTTGCATATCGACTTGTGAACTGCTTAAGTAACCAGCCAATATTTTGATTATGTGTCTCCCTTAAGAAATGTATTAGTGTCAGGGTCCCCCTTGAGGGACTCGGGGCATGTTCTGCATATCCCGTAGGATGTTTTTTCTTAGGTTGCAGCATGTTCTGCCTATGTTCGAAGACATATTGATGAGAGTGACCTGTTTGACCTACGTCCGGAGACGTGTCGATGAATGTGGCTCGTTTGGCCTACGTTCGGAGATGTGTTTATGAGAGTGGTCCATTTGGCCTATATCCGGAGACATTTTGATCAGTGTGGCCCGTTTGGCCTACGTTCGGACATGTGTCGATGAGAGTGGCCCGTTTGACCTACGTCCGGAGATGTGTCGATTGCATTTGTGAACACTCCATTGGAAAGAAAACTTTGAACTTGTATTGATGTCTGTGTGACTACATTGCTTTATTGAACAAAAGAAATGAGTTGGAAGGGTAACATCAAAAGTAACTTGTCTTCAAGGGAGGTGAGGGAGGCTTGGCAGCCTGCTCGAAATCGAGCTGATAGGTGAAGAGCTTCGTGGATAGTACCCCCCGGAGGTGATGGGCATTCCATTGTCCTGAAACTTCATTACTTTAGAAGATGATGCCAGGATTGTCTTCCATGACTGGGTAACTGGTGACGGCTGGGGAGACGAAAGTGTTTGCTTGATCTTTCTCTTCTTTCCCTGGTAGTCAACCCGGGCTTTTGGAGTCGACTAGGATCATGTTGATTCATATGACTTTTTTGGTGGAGGCTCATTAGTAGTTGCATCATGATTCTCGATTTGCTGGATAGCCCCCATTGAGATGAATTCTGTGCAATGCACATCTCTGACTAGTTCTTCGAGGTGCTTTTTCCAAGCGAAACAATTGTTTGTGTAATGACCCTGCCTTCATGAAATGCGTAGTATCTACTGGTATCCTTCTTGGCTAGGTTTCCCTTCAAAGGCGATGGTTTCTTTAACCAAGGCGTGTCCTTTACTTGGGCCAGGATCTGGTGTATCAAGATAGTGGACTTGGTGTAGCTCAAAGCTACTGAAGCACCTCCTTGAGGATGTGATCTGCGCTTGCCTTCATCTTTGTTGTTGAACTTGCCGCTCCTTTGGCTTACCTGCTCAGCCGGTTGATCGGCTTGCTTGGCGATCTTCTTCGCGCGATCCTGCCATTGTCAAAATGTGTAGTGCTCATGCTGTCGCAAGATTTCTACCAATGTTTGGCAGGGAGAGATAGTCAGCTTGTGATACAACTCACACTCGGTTGGCAAGCCCCTCTTCAAGGCCAATGATGTCTGCTCTTTCTGCTTTGAATCTCTTGATGTAATCTCGGAGGGATTCATCGGACCTTTTATGTAGGTTGAACAGGTGGTCAAGGTTTTTCTTGATCGTCTGGTAAGAAGTGTATTATTTGGTGAAGACATAAGCTAGCTCTTTGAAGCTGCTGATGGACTCGGATGACAGGGTGTGGAACCAATCTTGGGCTGCCCCTTGCAAAGTCATTACAAACAACTTGCACATTAGAGCCTTGTCGGCTTTGTAGAAGATCATGACACTTTTGAAGTATTTTAGATGGCTCTTGGGATCGGAATCCCATTTGAAATGCGAAAACGAACGCATTGAGAATCGCTTCGGGGGAACAGCTTGCTCGATTTCGGCGGTGAAAGGCATAGGGTTTGCTTGGTCCACCTCTCAACGTAAAGCATCTTCGAAATTTCCGCCAATCCTTAAGCCTCAAAGTCAGTTATTTACAAGCTTCTTGACGTCTTCTGCGCGAATGGCTTGCTAATCACGTTGGTAACCTTCGTGATTTAGGCCGGAATGGTTGACTTCCTCTTTGACTCGCAGAGGTCACCTCCTCGATTGCCTTGCTAGTGAGGCAAATGAGTGGATTAAGCTTGCGAAGATTCCTCCACGAGTTGTCATCGCGAGTTGGTTCTCGAGTGAGTTGGTAAGCGTTGGTCGTTGCGTTCGTCACGCAATCGTTCACGGACTCATGCCCCCTATAAGCCCAGTCTTGAATGGATCGTCGACCGGCTCATAGTACGGCTTGCAAATGTCTACATCTCGTCAGTACGATCTCATTCTCTTGCCTATCAGTTTGTCTCTGACTGACTAGTCTGGGATCCCTCAAAATGTAAGGGCCAAATAGCCCAAACTATTCTAAATCAAGTGTAGTGGCCAATAACTTCACTTAGATTAGTTTGGGCTATTTGGCCCTTACACTTTGATTGGTGAGCTTATTGGCTCTCAACATAGTTTGATTTGGGTGGCTCTTGGCTCCCTTAGTTTAGGAGTTCTTTTGTTTCACTCCACTTGGCTTTATTGCATTGCATGCTTATTTATAGGCATGCTTTGCCGACATTACCAAGTCCACCGACTTGGTCTCTTGCTCCAGCCACATGTATGTGGCTTTGCCTAGAAACTTCTATATTTTACAATATTATTTTTGTGGCTATTGTTTAACCATTATGCTCCACACCCATAGTCTAGCAACATGAGTTGTTCTTGCTCTAGAGAGTTCTTCCAACTTCTCTTTGTCTAGCCAACATAGTATGTTCTCCACAACTCTAGAATCATCATTGTATACATGATTCTTCTATAATTGTGTAGAACACAAATGAACATTATTTTTCAACACTCCTCCTTAATGTGAATTTGTGTTCTCCAAGCATGCACCTCATGAAGCTAGCATTGATGAAGCTCTAGTTGATTCTGCAACTCTCTGCTCCGTGCTCATGTGTCACTCTTTTTTTTTTTTTTTTTTTTTTTTGGTAGTTAGCTTGATAGTTCTTTGCATAAATATTTTATTCTTCTCAATGCCCAATTTTTAAGTTTCAACATTCGGGCTTCTTTTTTTTGGGTGCCTTAACTTTGTGCACACCCCACATGTAGGAAAGTTTTTCCTCTCATGCCATCTTTCTTTATTTTCACTATCTCCTCCTCTAGATTTCCTTCCCCTTGTCTAGATTTCTTGAAACTTTGAATTGAGTATTGATAGCACGTACCTTGCTTCTTTTGCTCCCTTAGAATTGGCCCATAACATCCCGAGTTGATCAAACACAGTTTTCGAGTCGGCCCAAAGCGATCCTTCTCTGATGCCCAACGCAATCGAACCAGCTCTAATACCACTTGTTAGATTTATAAGGGAAACCAAAGTGATTTTATTAGATTGATGAGAATAGTACATGACTTAGTGTAGGCTAATTGGCCTTCTAGAACACGGGTGGGCACAACTGACGTAGCACAAGCAAATAAGGTTTCAAACGAAAACCTTGAGTAACAAGGAAACTGGAATCCACCAGAAATTAAGAGAAACTCTCTTTGATTAATTTGATTAAAATCTGAACTGCCAAAAAACGTTAGACGAACCCGTCTAAATACACAACTCTCAACCCTTGTAACTGCTAGGGGAGTTATTACAATTAAAACTGAAAAACAGAATTAATTCGGAGACTTAACTACGTAACTCAAACTAAAAAAACAGAATTTATTTTGGGAATTAACTATGTAACTCCGAAATGGAAAAACAGAATTTATTTGGAATTAACTTCGAACTTTGAATGCAGTTTTGAAAGGCCAAACGACTTCAGAATGCCAAAATCCATCGTACATCACAGCAAAGCTATGTGTTTGACTCATGGCATCGTTCCCTTTCCGAAATGGTATTTTGCTCCCTAATCGGAGCTCGGACGACAATTCTGCAAATTCCCACCACGTCCCTTTTCTTACTCAACCGCGATAAAATTTGCCATCTGTTCTATATCAGTCCTCTCCACCTCCGAAGAACTCGACCCCGAGTTATGATTTGGATAAAGAACCTCCTCTTCACGGAACTCATATAAATCTGCAACATTAAAAATATTGGAAATTCCCATGGAATCCGGTAACTCAATAACATAGGCATTATCATTTATCTGTTTGAGCACTTTGTAAGGACCATATTTCTTCGGTTTAAGCTTGCTGTAAGTGCCAACTGAAACCTCTCCTTCCTCGAAATATCATCACAGAATCGCCTTCTTGAAACACTTTAACACGTCGATGCCTATCCGCAGCAGCTTTGTACTTAGCATTTGTTTGCTCAAGTTTCTGCTTGACTCATCTCGAACGGCTACCACTTCTCACCAAATTTTTCGCTGCCATACGGTTTGTCGCCTCTAGGCAGTTTCACCAAATCTACAACATGGTTAGGTATAGCAAGATAAACAATGGAAAATGGAGACTTCCCAGTAGCGCTATGGATCGCACTGTTGTATGCAAACTCCACCTGCGGTAATGCATAATCCCATTGTTTCACTTCTCTCCACAGACGCTCGCACTATATTGCCCAATGTCCGGTTTGTAACCTCAGTCTGGCCATCAGTTTGGGGATGGGCAGTGCTGCTACGATTCAAAGTAGTCCCAAACAGTCTCCACAAAGTGATCCAAAAATGACTCAAGAACTTGGTGTCACGATCAGATGTAATGGATGTAGGAACCCCATGCAAGCGAACAACCTCCCTGAAAAACAGTTTGGCTATATTTGATGCATCGGCAGTCTTTTTGCAGGCTATGAAATGCGCCATTTTTGAGAACCGATCAACCACCACAAATACAGAGTCCACTCCCCTTTGTGTTCGGGGTAATCCGAGGACAAAATCCATAGCAAGATCCTGCCAAATATCGTTAGGAACTGGTAATGGCATATATAATCCAGTGTTTTGTACCTGCCCCTTCGAAGTTTGACAAATGTAGCACTTGCGCACAATAGTTCCAACATCACGTTTGAGCTGTGGCCAGTAAAATCTCTCCTCCATCAATGCAATTGTTTTGTCACGGCCTAGGTGGCCACTTAACCCTCCACCATGCAAGTCCCGAATGAGCTTCTCCCTTAAAGAAGAAACTGGAATACACAGCTGGTTGCCTTTGAACAAATAACCTTCATTGAGAAAGTAATCTGCCATTGGCTCTTGATTAGTGCACTTAATCCAAATTTCCCGGAAATCATCATCACCTGCATATAATTCCTTCGGACATTCAAACCCCACAACTTCTTGAGTCAGCGTGACTAATAATGAAGCTCTCCTACTCAGCGCATCGCCACACGATTGGTCTTGCCGGAAGTATGCTTGATAACGAACGAAAATTTCTGCAAAAATTCATCCATCTAGCATGCATTTTATCAATATTTTTCTAGCTGTTAATATACTTCAACGCTTGATGATCTGTAAACAAAACAAATTCCTTCTGGATAAGATAGTGCTCCCATTGCTTCAAAGCTCGAACAACCGCATAGAACTCTTGGTCATAAGTACTCCACTTTTGACGTGCATCACTCAACTTTTCAGAAAAGAACGCAATTGGCCGCTTGTCTTGTGAGAGCACAGCTCCGACTCCCACACCGCTGGCATCACATTCAACTTTGAAAACTTTCTCAAAGTTTGGAAGAGCTAGAACCGGTGCGGTATAAAGCTTTTCTTTTATTTCGCAAAGCTTCTCTCTTGCTCCTCTCCCCAGCTGAACTGCCCTTCTTCAAACATTCATGTGATAGGTGCAGAACGGTGCTAAAATGCTTCACAAATCTTCAGTAAAAGGTGGCTGCCATGGAAGCTTGAACTCGTAAACTGTCTTTGAGCTGGCTACAAGGATTGCCTTGATCTTCTCGTCATCTACCTGGATACCATTCTCACCAACAACAAAACCCAAGAACAGTAGCTTATTTGTGCAGAAAGTACATTTTTTAAGGTTCACATACAGCTTATTTTCTCTCAACACATCTAACACTTGTCTCAAATGCACAAGATGTTCTTCTTTTGTGGTACTATAAATTAAAATGTCATCGAAATAAACAACGACAAAAGAACCAATAAATGGTCGAAGAACCTGATTCATGAGTCGCATGAAAGTGCTAGGTGCATTTGACAATCCAAATGGCATCACCAACCATTCAAATAATCTGTCCTTGCTCTTGAACGCTGTTTTCCATTCGCTCCAGTGTCGTATGCGAATCTGGTGGTATCCGCTTCGCAAATCTATCTTGGAAAACACCCTTGAGCCGCCAAGAACGTCCAGCATATCTTCTAACCGTGGAATGGGAAACCTGTACTTGACTATTATCTTGTTGATTGCCCGGCTATCAATACACATTCGCCAAGTTTTGTCTTTCTTTGGAACCAGCAAAACAGGAACTGCGCAGGGACTCAAGCTCTCCTGATAAATCCTTTCCGCAGTAATTCTTCAATCTGTTCTCTCGGATGACATTCTCCTTGGGGCTCATCCGATAATGGGGCAGATTCGAAGGCTAGCTCCAGGCACCAAGTCAATTCGGTGCTGTATGTCCCGCATAGGAGGCAGCTCATTTGGCAGATTTTCAGAAAGTAGTTCTGAAATTGATTCAAAATCTGCTGCACATCTTGTGGAATGTCACCTTCTCCTCCGCCAATTTTCAACAACCCCTTCAACACCAAGGGACAAAAACACTCCGCTTCTTTGACACCTCGCTTCAACTCCTCGCCACGCGAATTAGGGTTAGGAAACTAGAACTCCTCGTCTTGGGCTCAACAGATTGCTTTGGGGCTGTGTGGTTGCCATTGCAATTTTCCGGTTGTTCCAAGAGAACAGAATTACATTATCTCGTCCCTTGAAAGTTGCATCCACATCAAATTGCCAAGGTCGCCCTAACAAAATATGGCATGCATCCATGTCAATAACATCACATAATATTTCATCTCTGTAATGCTTACCAATTGACAGTGGCACTCGGCAAGTCTCAGCTACACGAACCGAAGGGCCTTTTTTAACCCAACCCAGTGAGTAAGGGCTGACATGAAGCTCCGTAGATAGCTGCAAATACTCCACCAATTTCTTTGACACGAAATTCTCGCAACTTCCATTGTCGACGATCACATCACACACCTTGTTTTTGATTGAGCAGAGGGAACGAAAAATACTATGACGCTGCCCTTCCTCCTTTGGTGCCAAAAGAACTCTCTGCAAAACCAAGGTAATCTTCTCCATTCCTTCCTCAACTGCAAATTTAGCCCCTGCATAATCATCTTTCCCGACTTCATCGTTTTCCTCATCTTCATCGGCTTCTTCGATAAAGTTGGCCTATTCCGCTCTGACGAACATTAGAACGATGCCCTGGTTTTTGGCAACGGTAACATATGTCCGCATGGGCTTAGCATACGGATTCGGGACTGGTTTCGGGCTGCCTCTATTGTAATTCGCCGCTACCTTCGTTGAAATTTTTGTTTTGGCCAATCGCTGGTTTTGTCGATCCTCCAAGATTCTGCTTGTGTGCTTTCCCCTTATCTCGAGCCACTAGAAGCACCAGCAGATATTCAGAGGCTTCCGTCGTGTTCTCGCGAAGTTGGGTTGGCGTTTCTCCTTCTCCAACAATTCAGCCTTCAATGCCATGTTAATCGCCTCCTGCAAAGTCCATATATTCTGCATACCAATTTTTTCCTGGATGGAAATCTTCAGCCCATTGTTGTACCTCGCGACCTTTTGGTTGTCAGTCTCGGTCAAATGGTTTCGCTCTCGCCAAACGCATGAATTCTTCGGTATATTCAGAATGAACGGGTGCCTTGCGCACAGCCTAGGTACATACGGTAGAGAATCTGCTCATAATCTGTGGCAAGAATCGCTCCATCATAAGTGACTTCATCTTCCGCCATGTTCAACTCCGCTGCTTTCCTTTCCTCTGCACGTAAATTTTGCAATTGATCCCACCAAACAGCCGCTGTAGCTTTAAGACGGAAAGCTACCATCATCACCATCTTATGCTCAGGAACCTCCATAATATCGAAAAACCTCTCCACTTCTACAAGCCAATCCAAGAAGTCTTCAATCTTCAGATTTCCCCAAAAGTTAGGAATTTCTGCTTAATCCGATAATCGCCAAAATTCTCGTAATTACGATTACGATTACGAGGATTTTAGCCGTGGTGGTGGTTCTTCAAGTTCTTCTTCCGACTCTGACTCACTATCCGGAATAAGTTGCCTCCTATTATCTCTTCTCTCGCTATCTCTACCTTCTCTTCGATTATCATCCCTGCCTTCTCTTCTTTTGTCATCCCTGCCTCCTTGCCTATGGTTGCCACCAAGAGCTTGCAACAACAATTCTCGCATCTCCCCAAATTGGGTGGTTAGGTTGTCAATCCGTTGGTTTTGAGCGTCCAGATCCGCTCGAGTAATTGGGGCTGGGACATCAGCCTTTACGATCACCCATGATAAGACAAGAATACCAAGACGGGAGAGACCCGCTTGATACCACTTGACGCAGCACAAGCAAATAAGGTTTCAAACGAAAACCTTGAGTAACAAGGAAACTGGAATCCACCAGAAATTAAGAGAAACTTTCTTTGATTAATTTGATTAAAATCTGAATCTGCCAAAAACGTTAGATTTAACCCGTCCTAAATACACAACTCTCAACCCTTGTAATCGCTAGGGAGTTATTACAATTAAAACTGAAAAACAGAATTAATTCGAGACTTAACTACGAACTCAAACTAAAAACAGAATTTATTTTGGGAATTAACTATGTAACTCCGAAACGGAAAAACAGAATTTATTTGGAATTAACTTCGAACTTTGAATGCAGTTTTGAAAGGCCAAAATGCCAAAATCCATCGTACATCATAGCAAAGCTGTGAGTTTGACTCGTGGCATCGTTCCCTTTCCGAAATAGTATTTTGCTCCCTAATCGGAGCTCGGACGACAATTCTGCAAATTCCCACCACGTCCCTTTTCTTGCTCAACCGCGATAAGGAGGCTCTAATGCCAAGTCAAACAATTTGGGTAGAATATTTTTCAGATTTATTTCATTCTCCGAAAGGAGGTATTTATAATGCAAGGTTACAAACCCTAGCATGGTTATACTAGGAAATAAGAAAAGTCCTAATTACATAATAACTATACAAAAAGGAAATAAATAAAATCCTAATAGAATAAGAAAGAAATATCCTAATAATAAGACTAGGATCTCGCTAACAGAAACCACTATACAGTCTAATATAGGAACTTCTATTTTTCCTTTTTAATCTCTCTCACGCTTGCTTGTTTTTTTTGGGTCGAATCTCACACTTGCTTTAAGGAAACCTGGCTGTGGGGAAAAAGATATAGAGAACACTGTAAATGAGACTTCTTGTGGTTCATGCTCTAGCAGCAGAGATAATAGAGCGCACAGTTTGGATAAGAGTGAGTATGAGGAGAACAACAGCTGCAATGACAGAGAGAGTTCGCCATGGTGTGTTGAAATAATTTTGTCTCAAATTTGCCATCCTTTTGTGACTTGTCGAACTGCAGTACCTGTTCAGGTCTTGATAAAGATTAGCAAATGTGAAGTCAGGGGATCCAAAAATCCCAATGCCAAGGTTATTAAATAGAGCAGGCACCTCTTTCCTGTCACCTAGAACATTTTCAATAATTCCACGATCAACAAGCAAATCCACATCACTTGCGTTGTTCACAAAACGATCCATGATGATCATATAATCACCTACATATTTGTGGTCGTAATGACACTGTTCAAAAGCAAGAAGATTTCTAAGTGAGATCTCTGTGTGATCCTCTACTCGGATCTTTGGAATTTCAAGAATCCCATCAGTGAATCGTATGTCAAATATGTTTTTCCTCGATCCCACCTTAAACTTCACTCCCGCCTGGTATAGCTCTGTCCCGCTTGGTGTAGTTAGATTATCTAATCGTATTGATGGAACAACTTCTGATTGGCATAACGATCTTAAAATAAGATCCAAAAAATGTTCTACTTTTTTTGTAGAACTTAATCTCTTTAAAATGAACTCTTGATCTGCTCGGTACATCAGAATCATTGTCGAAGTGAAGAATTTGAGAGAAAGATCAGTTACAAATGTTGAAAGTCTGTCATCAGAAGTGTCAGAATCAGAAGAGAGTGTACCTTCTTGTAGATAAAAAAAGATCCTCGAGAATGAAGAATGGTAGTTGATTCTCAAGCAATTACATGTCAGTCATTAGATCATGAAACATCACTGGTTTGTTAAATATGCGGTCATTTTCTTTTCTCGGTGTCCTGAAATTGTGTTTCAACAAGAGCTCGATGATGAATGTGGCATCTACTAGAATGATTCTTACAAATTCATTACTGCTAAATCCAATGGTTTCTGCATAACAACTTCTTAATCTTGTTTCTTGGTCTCTAATTTTCTTTATGCAATCCTCCAAGCTTACTTTGGTCTGACATAGAAATTCCTGTAGGTACCTCTTTTTCTGCTCTTCCATGTCTTCTAACCCTTTCTTGCCATGGTGGAGTGGACCTATAGAGACTACCTGAGGTGTGTATGCGTTTTCATTTACAAGTTTCAATCGCTCTGGAACTCTGTAAATACAACATGAAGAGGATAAAGGAGATAACCTACCCAATTCCTGTCTCATGGAAGTTTCTAATGGAATGTATGGGTTCTCTATATCAACATCAACTGGAGCAGCTTGATTGCTTCCTTCCATTTTCCTCTTGATGCGCTATAAAACAAAAGATAAGAAACTAAAAACTTCAATAAAACGGATATCTGCAAGTAGAACAAGAAGAAGTATATATATACCCCAGAAGAAAGATTATATATATATATATATATATTCATGTAAAACAAAACAATTCTTAGATATAGGTCGACTTTTATCAAGATGTAATGGATGCAGTCTACATGCTCCCTTTTCAATTTCAGCCCAACAACCTCTTGCTTCGCCAAGTAAGCAACTAATATATCCACAATTTTTAAGGAATTTACAATATATGTCATTATCAGAAATGAAAGTCAATAAAAACACCTCTCTAAAATTCGAGCGTCTCCTACAAAAGGAAGTGAGTTTAGGAATGTACCAAAAGCTTCGAGAAACTAAAAGCACCTTCTAAAAGTTTACATTTGCATTTCCGTGAAAGATAAGAAACTAAAAGCTTCAAGAAAATGGAAATGTACTAGAAAAGGAAGTGAGTTAAATTTGCACCTGCATGTTAAAAGGACCAAGTTGGTTTCCCTTTGGTCGATTAGATGAAAAGGTGATGGGCTATATAGAACAACTTTTTTGTTTTGATGTTTATGCGGGACGCGTTTTGCCAGATTAAATTAATGTCTTCTAGCTTTATCTTTTCCATATCCCCATAATTCTAATAACTATTGTGTGTTTGACAATATAAGCAGATGGCTTGCGTGAAAATTAAAGGGCCGATGGTACGTTGAAGGGTTCTCCTTCATCCTAATTAGGGTTATAACCCAGACTATACGTATACATATATAGATGGCTTGTACGTATAACCATTTGTTTTTCGAGGTAGGTTCTATTAGAGAATCTAGAGATCATCATTTCTGATTATCTTTATCCAATTTATTAATCATTTTATCAATCATTAATGCGGGACTTGCATGGTGTTGCCATTTGCTGTTATTATAAATGAGAACACAATAATAACATTACAAATTTATAAATAAACCCAATCCTAGACATGTATTTATAAAAAAAACCCAAGCACTATTTAAACATAGAAACACACCCAAAATCAACCCCAAAGTCTTCCAAATTTCTAGCATATCCATAATTATTTTATATCCTCAATTTTAGGGATTAAGTTTCTAACAATTCAAATCCTAATTAATTTTAGTTCTTGCCATGTCCATGTGACTTCTAACCTAATAATGGATCCCGAACCTCTGTATTTAGACTTCATGCATTTATCCACATTTTGTGAAATCTTAGCCACTCAAATAATCTAATGGCTTAAATCAGTCCACATCAGCTTGCTAGGATATTCTCTCTCTTTTTTTCCTCCCAAATGACGATAAGTCCGTTACTCTCTTCACAGCCCAGCAACCCAAAACCCCAAACTTTCTCAAATGGCTTCTTCTTTCCTGCAACTTAATCTCCAAATGCAGCTTTCGAACAAAAATAAAAAAACAATCTCCAATTGCAGCAACTTTGAGCAATTTCTCCTTCTTTCTCTGAAATATTATATCTGAAGTCAAGCAAATCAAACTCCAAACTATATTTAATATTTCTAAAAAAGAAAAGAAAACATATTCAATACAAATATACTCTGGGGGGTGGTATTTTGCATCAGTATGGCATGTACAAACGTGCCGACAAAATTGTCCTCCAACAATAATTTACCTATCTTTTCAAGTAAACTAATTTTCAGGTTATTTATTTTTTGGTAAATTATTTTTCCAGGCATGTACAATAATTTACCTATCTTTGTAGGTAAACTATTTTTTTCAGGTACCTATATTTTCTGGGTAATTTTTTTTTTTTTTCAGGTAAATTATTTTGTCGGTACCTATATGTTTTGTCAATATAAATATATGGAATAGGTAAAATGTAACAACCCGATCCTTAATAAATTCTTAATTATTATTTTATTCAAGGAAAGAACTACGTGTGGCTTGATCCCCCAGTAAGGGTATGTAGGTCGACAGGACTGTCCCGAATTTCCTTAACCCGAGATTTAACCTCGGAGACCCCGCATCACACCCACGCCGGGTTCACTCTTAAATCTATGTCCTCGTTTACTAGAGAGGATTACGAGCACGAGACTTTCACAAATTTGCAGAGTCTCCCCTGTAAATTGAACATTTCCCCAAAATTTCCACCTGCATAAAACACATTTTATAACCCAACCGGCAGCATGCACAATAAAATCTCATGCAATTTACACAAATGGCCTCCGGCCTTCAAATTATTCTAGCAGAACTGTCCCACAATGTTTTTAAAATAACTTAATGCATCAAACATGCATATAACAAATTCAAAATCTAGTTATGCACACCTTCACTCACTCAGTCTACAGGACAAATCTTAATTCAACCAAGTTTCAGGACCAACAACAAGGTCCGAACCAATCTCAATAAGACCACCTAAGTGGGGTCTAATCTGTGGCTGCACCTAGTAACTTCAGGCTGCCTACGTACCCTACTAAGGGATCAAGCCACACGTAGCTCTTTCGTATCTATCCTGGCTCCTAATATCAAATAAACCATTACAGTCATACAAATTCATATATTCTAGGATTTATCCATCACCACTCACTAAACACAATCACAATATCACCCCTCATACGACGGGACGACTCGGCCTCGTATGGGGCCAACACGCCGGTTAATCCAAAGACGCGTGTGCGACCACACCGGGCCCGCTACATTCTCACCAACCTCACACAATCATATCTCCTCATACGCCGGACGCACCCGCCACGTATGGGGTATGTCAACACGCCGACTAATCCAAAGACGCGTGCGACCTCACACTAGGCCTGGCTACATTCTCACCAGCCCTCATACTGTTCACTTTGGCCTGGCTACATTCTCACCAGCCACACGGGTTTAAAGGCCTCAACATGATTACAATATGGGGGGGTACGTGGGGTAGTGCGTATAGCACTGTAAACTAACATTCGATCGCTTTATTTACCTTTATACATCCACACAATTAATTATATAAAATATAATTTCTACTACTAAATAAACCTCAACCCTGGTATAGCATCTGATAATTCCGCAATTTAAATCATATAATAATATCCTGAATTCACGTATAAACCATTTAACTCAACAACGCTCAACACCTGTCACTAAGGTCATTCTAACCCTCCTGGGATGATAGAACTACAACAAAAGTCTAGCGGTCAACCCAAGGTCAAACTACCCAAACTTGGTCACACAGGCCCGCAGGGCCCACGACCTCCAAATTCCGATCTGACAGTTCCTATAGGTTCTACAAGGTCTAGGACACATGTCCTGCAGGTTTGGTCCAGATCGGACGGTCGGATAGCTCACGATCGCACGATCAGACGGTCACTAAAACCCTAATCCTAGGGTTGGCATTTCTGGAGTATCCGGGACTCCATTTTACGATCCGTCAAATCCTACATGATCCTGGTAATACCTAGATCAACATATTATAACTTCAGGACCATCCAACGGTCCAAACCTAGTGAACTCGGAAAATACGCAATATACGATATCCGTTCGGAACTCTAACGGTATTCAAAATGAGATCCGAGCACACCTACGCACTCGTGACATCGAGAGGATCACATTTGGACAAAAATGCCCCTCAGCTACAGTGCCCACGTGCCGCCACACGGCCGGCAGCGTGGGTGTCTAAAGCGATATCGCATCGCCGGAAAACTTCCAAATCGTGAGCCAAGACTCCTACCCTAGGTAATACACCTAATTTGGAGTCACTTTTGTTCTTGGACATACCCCAAAAATTGACCGGAGGTGGCCAGAATCTCCTCGAATTCGCCAAAACCCACCAGAATCGGGTTGCCTACGCTACAAATTGATCAATTCCTACCCAACAGAAGCTAGAGCTCGGAAAATAGATGAGAAAGCATACCTTGATCATAAGATTTGGTGGCCGGAATCGCGAACGAGCTCCGAAAACTGTAAAATCGCCGTTTTTCAGTAATTTCCAGCAGATCGCTGCCGGCCGACGCCGGAGAACGGGTGGGGTAGGACGGCAGAGTCAGGCCGGTCATTTTGGGATCGGTCCCGACCCAGTGGTGGCTTGATGAACGAACGGCCGACCAAAATGTGGCTTACCGCAGTGGCGCCGCGAACCGAGGAGAGAGAGGGAGAGACGCGCAGGAGAGAGAGAGAGAGAGAGAGAGAGAGAGAGAGAGAGAGAGAGAGAGAGAGAGAGAGAGCAATTCCGTCTTTTAACCAAAAATCCATTTTCCAAATATTTACGATTATGCCACTGAGCTTCATTTGATCATATCTCTCTCGTTACAACTCCGATTCGAGCCCGCTACGTGTCTACGGACTCATCTCACCGTGCTCTACGCAACGGTACAACCGGAATTCCCAAATTCCTTCCGAATAGGAAAATGACTAAAATACCCCTATCCCACGGGTAATTTCTCAATTCCACTTAAATAAATTAAAACATGGGATAAATTTGGGGTCGGGGTGTTACATAGGCAGCCTGATGTTACAAGGTGCAGCCACGAGTTGGAGTCCTTGAGATTACTAATATACCGTTGGTATTCTAAAGGTTGAAATGAACTTTACTAACAAGATGATTTATTAGATTGGTTGAGGCCTAAGGCCAGAATTATATGATGTTTGATTCCTGGACATAGTTCGATACATGCTGGCAGTTGGGTTACATATGTATATGCTTTTTTGGCAGGTGGAAGTTTTGGGGAAACGAACAGATTACAGAGGAGACTCACGAATTTTCGGTAGAAGTCTACCTAATAGATAAACTGGTTTCTAGTGAGAAGGGCATTTTGGTCATTTCTGTCCCAACCGCCAGGTGTCGGACACGCAGGGTTCGACTCGAATTCCAAAGTGGAATTTGGGTCGAGTTCTTTCATAAAATATTTTTAGGTGCCCATATTTTTCAATTCCCCAATTTACCTATATTACACAAGTAAACTCTTTACCTATATTCTTTCTTTTTTGGCTAAGGACTTACGTGTATTTATATGTATATTGATTTCCCTATATTTTCACAAAATTTGCAACTCAACTTTGGCTAAGGACTTACCTGAACTATAGGTAAACTATTTACCTATTGTTCTTTACTTTTTGAATAATACTAGTCGTACCATATGTTTATACCACATAATGTGGCAGTTGATGTGTATAGAGATGGACATCTCATATGAATTATCCACGTATCGACCGTACCATATTGACGGTTTGGTTTGGTTTGGTTAAATAATTATTTTTTAATTTTAATTACTCCGATCCAATCCGATCCGTACCGAAATGTTTAGTTTGGTTAACGGTAACTATCCCTAACCTGACGGAAACCCGTACCGATCCGATATTTATACTTATTTTTTTATTTAAATACAAAACAAGAAATCAAAGGTAAATACAATCAATATTTTGTATCACTGCTGTATCACTCCCGTATCTCTCTTGTATCACTGCTTTATCACCATTGTATCGCTTCTTTATCACCCAGGTACTGTAGCACTTTTAGGTCAGAGATGAATTTATGAACTTCCTATGTTTTCCAATTTTGACCCTTGTCTCATTTTTTACTTGTAACTTTCCAATCGCTAATCCAAATTTTATGTTTTTTATATGGTTGGATTCAGCATGAAAAACTAAAGAACCTAATACTGACCAAATGTCAAAATCAGTTACATAAATGTATAGAATTCAGTTAAAATACACTCAAAGGTTCAAACAACAAACACAAGTGGCTCCTATTACATCTTGAATACATATTGAATGGTATAGTGACTAAGTTATTTGATTTCGTACTTGGATGAATTAGATTTTTGGATTTTTGTATTTTACAAGGATAATTTTGTGTATTTGTTCAAGACCTTATGTTATGTGAAAGTATTATAAATTGTATTATGGTACTACCGGTGTACCGAACCAATCCAAACCGAATGTTAAGTTAATCGATCCGAAGTCTACCGAAGTCTTTGGTTTGGATAATGGAAGAGCCCTCTATCATTCCGAACCGATCCGTGCCCCGGCCTAGATGTGTACATACCACATGTAAAATACTATAGTTTTTATTTTTCTAATTTTATTTATTAAAATACACTTCATTCATTTAATTGATATGGCATATGATATGTACTATAGTTTTTATTTTTCTAATTTTATTTATTCAAATACACTTCATTCATTTAATTGATATGGCATATGATATGGACACACTACATCATGTGGTATAGAAATATGGGATAAAAATATGTAAGTGTAGCATTTTTCTTATTTTTTGGGCTATGGACTTATGGTGTATTTATATGAACAGTAATGTTAGGGGCACAAATTCTTTTACCAACTTTTTGATACCAACTAATGTGGCAAGTGACATAGGAATCCATGTCATATGCCACATCATTATTTAATTAATTTTTTATACATCATTTTAATTCATTTAACTTTTATATGTTTATTCTAAATATATAAAAAAACTTTAATTGTTATCTTATCCTTGAATCCCATGGGCAATCATCCTTAAGCCTATCACCAGCACCATCCGTTGCAGCCATTGTAACTGTCGAAAAACTGTTGCCCATTGCAGTATCATCTCCATAATAATGGTTTTGCTCTTTTCTTGCTCTGCAACCAAGTGGAAGAGGTTGCAACCAAGTTACCTATAATTGACAAAATTTGCAACTCAACGTGTCTTTTTTGGCTAAGGAGTAGCTAGAAAATTTGCAACTCAATTTAACGTTGAATAATTATTTCCTCACTTTTAGGGATTATGTTCCCAAAGTATACATGCGTGAAACAATTTGAAACTTAAAACAATCCAGAGATTAATATGTGAGTAGAAGAAATTGCAATAAATTCCACCAAATAAGCGCATTTTAGGAGGGAAGAAAATCAACACAATAAATTGACGAAAACAACACTTAATACACCCCACATAACACGGAAATTGTAATTAGGGGTACTTTTGGAATGTGGAAAGTAAAATAAATCAGGTTTTAAGCTTACTTAGATAATTTGCTGAGTTGGATACTAGTGATCGGGTTTTATAGTTGTGGAAAAATAAATTGATGCAGGAAATATGAGTTTGAAGGGGGATAGCAAAATTTACAATTTTTTTTTTATCGAAACCCAAATAAAAACAAAGGATTTCAGTGAATTTAATATATAAAAGGTGCAACAAAGCCTACTGGAAGCATCATATGCAACATGAAAAAAGATCAATGACAAAGATAAGCACTCATCATTAAATAACAACACAACACAATCAGTCTTCATTGTCCTAAGTCTTTAGAGCTCACTCAGATAAAGTACTTATATGCAACATAATAGAAACAAGAAACTAGCAGACTGTTTGAAATGAAATTGAGTACATGCTTCATATAATAGAGCGGAATGCCTTCCAGTTGTTCCAGCAGGAACTATTCAGCTTTTCACAAAGATCAGCGAGGCTGAAAAGTAAGTGCAGGAGCCAATTAGTCTATGGTATATATGTTTGATAATATAATTTTGATCAAAAACCAGCATGTAGGGCCAAAATTAGGATACGGAAACTTACTGGTTGTTGCTTGGCAGAGATGATAGAGCACACTGTTTGTATGACAGTGAGCACGAGGAGAACAACAGCTGCAGCGACAGAGATAGTTGTCCACGGTGTGTTGAAATAATTTTGCCTCAAATTTGCCTTACTTTTGTGCCACGTCGAACTGCAGTATTTGTTCAGGTCTTCACAAAGAGCAGCAAAATAGAAGTTATCGGCGTCCAGGGTGACCCCATTCGCCAGGTTGTTAATCAGGATAGATGCGTCATTGCTGTCACCAAGACTATTTTCAACAATCCCATACTTAACAAGCAACTCTACATCCCTTGGGGTGTTCACAAAACGATCCATCATGACAACATAATCATTTATTAAATTATGCGTGCAATGACATTGTTCAAAGGCAACAAGATTCCTGATTGTAAGCTCTGTTTCAGGGCTTACTTTTAACTTCGGAATGTTCAAAGTCCCATTAGTGAATCGTATGTCAAATAAGTTTGGGTTTGATCCTACCTTAAACTTGACTCCAGCCGTGTGTAGCTCTGTGATGCTGGGTGTGGTTAGAGTTTCAAGTTTCCCTCCATCTCGTGATTCGACTGGTAGATACAGATTTCTACAAAGATCAACAAAATGTTCTACTTTTGAAGAACACATTCTCTGCAAACTATCTTCTGTTCCTTCTATATCCATTAGTGTTTTGAACCAGTCGTGAGAAAGAGTAATTATTGAATTGTTAGAAGAGACTTGAATTTTGTATAGCTTGAAAAGATCCTCAAGAATGAAAAGTGGCAACTGATTTTCAAGCAACCGCATGTCAGGCCATACATCCTGTAACATATATGGTTTGTTAAAAAGGCGGTCATTCGCATCTTGAAATTCATGGAATTTGTTCTTCAATAAGATCTCAATGACGAAAGTTGCATCCACTAGAATGATTCTTACAAATTCATCAACTGTAAACTCAATGGTTTCTGCATAACATCTACGCACTCTTGCTTCTTGGTCCCTTATTTTCTTTACAATATCCTCCATGCTTATGTTGGTGCGACGCAGAAAATCTTGTAGGTATCTCTTTTTGTGCTCTTCCATGGATTTTAAAGATTTCTTCCCATGATGCAATGGGCCTATAGAGACTATCTGAGGTGTGTAGGCCTTTTCTTTTACATGACGTAGCCGCTTAGGAACTCTGTAAATGCAGCACGAAGAGAACAGTGTAGACAACCCATGCAATTCCTCTTTCATTAAAGTTGCCAATGGAGTGGGAGGATTCTCAATGTCATGTGGAGCAACTTCATTGCTTTCTTTCGTCTTCCTCTCCATGTGTGATTGCAAATTACTGCGCCACAATGAACAAATCCTCTAATATCAACGTTCCAATATGGCAATATGCTCCGACCAAAAATTGAAAAAGCATCACGGAAGGAAAAAGCAAACGGCAGATGGTTCGCAAATTAATCCAAACATTGGTTGCAACTATATATACATATAACTTTACTATTAGCACTTCAAAGAAAACAAGAGACCTTATTACTGTTGGTGTAGGTAGCTCGATATAAGCATGATGTGTAAGTCTAGCATCAAAGAATACAATAATAATTTGCAATTCAACTATAGGTGGTCCACTCCTAATTGCACCAAGGTCTTTTAAGATAAAACCCCACACCAAGAAGTCCACTGGGCCTAACCCAACTCATGTATTGGACATAGGTAGTTAAGGTGGGGACAATATTAGTGCATGGTTTGGATAGGTAGTGGGCTTCTATTTGGCCCGTTGGTTTATGCCTAAGTGTTCTTATAGTTTAAGGATGCTAGTGTGTTGGAGATGGTGGACAATAAGAAACAAAAGCAACTACAAATGGCTAGTGTGAAAATCAAGTTCAAGTCATTCACCAGCAATGAGAACTTTACACTATGGCAAAGAAAAATGAGTTATGCCCAAGCCCAACAGGGTCTCAGTGTTGTCTTGGCAAGCAAAGACAAGAATCCAGAAACCATGACATCAAAGGAGTAGGACTCACTCGATGAGTTGGCTAGGGGTTCGATTGATAACTTTATAGCATATGAGGTTATGTTAAACATGATGGAAGACACCGCAAAGCAAACATGCAAAAAGCTCAAGCAGATATGTGTGAGAATTCTAAATCTTCGAATGGAAGAGGGTGGAGATCTCATGGAGCACCTAAACACCTTTAATAGGAGGGTTCTAGACTTATAGCGAATGGATGAGATATATGATCTAGAAGCACTCTTGTTGTTGAGATATTTATCATTGTCATACTAACAATTGAGGACGACTCTTATGTTCGGCAAGAGCATGCTAAAGTTCAATGAGATTGTGCAAGATATTCTCTCTCATCACCAGATGACCAAGGGAGAGGATTCTCATGGGGACGGACGATATGCTAAGAGTTCTAGTGAGAATGGTCGAGCAAAAAGCAAGGGCGGCAAGTAAGGAACCAGTGGGAATTCTAAAACCGAGGACAGTGATGGTTGCTTTGAGTAAAGAATTGTCCTATTTGGAAGGAAATTTGAAGAATGTCGAAAGTTCAAGTGTAGTCAATGTGTCTACTGCTGACACACATGATGAACTTTTGATTGTTACAAATGAGTGTAATGGTGAAGTAAGAGTTCTAATTCAGTTTGAATTTTAGATTCCGGATGTTCTTTTCATTTATGTTTAAATAAAAATTGGTTTGATATATATGAGGAAAATTAGGGTAATAAGATTCTGTTGAGAAACAAAACAATATGTGGGGTTTTGGGCATTGGAACAGTGAAGATCATGATGTGTGATGACATTGTTAAGTGAAGTAGAAAATTCTACCAAGGAATGCTTAGAGGAAAGTAAGGTTAAGTCGGGTGTGTCATGTACCAAGGAAAAGCGGGCAAGGGATCTGACTATCAATGAGCCAATTCCACATAATGAAGCTACATGTTTTCTCAAGTCAAGTTGGGCAAGAAAAGTTAGTCAAGATTGTTTTTTGGTTAACCATTCATCATCAAGGTTGCTTGACTTTAAGGGTGCAAAAGATGTGGTGTCTAATGGCAAGGTTCACATGGGTGAAGTCAAGACAAGGGATGATGATGAATATTGTTGGGAATGTAGCAACCAAAGATATCATTCTTACCAAGATGGTTATGGAAGGGACTCCAATTCAGGTCGAGCATGACACAAGGGTTGAAGAATATGGGCATCAACAACAGTCTCGCAAGGATGTTCTACTTCAAATGGAGCCATCATCATTAGCACAATCCGGAACTAAGAGATCCATTAAACCATCCCAAAGGTTTGGAGGATGAAATGGCAAGGAAGATTCAACTAGGTTTCGAGTTGCTTTTGGGATCAAGAAGGAGGAAAGTTGGATGGATTTTATAATGAAATTGAAGGATTTTGGAAAGGAATCGGTTCATATATCCAATTGCAAAGTTAGCGGTTGTGTGCGGATATATAGAACAAGGGCTGGTATGCGATTTGCATATCAAGGTATGCCAAGAATTAAAAAGGCAATAAAGACAAAGAACGAGGAATTCAAAATAAGGGATCTCGTTTATACACAAGAAATCTTAGCTACCCAAAGTTTAGTTTGGGTGGAGCACTTCCTCATTTGAGGTGCTTAAGGCAAGAGGTTTCTTGCCATAGTAGAGCTCTTGGAAATTTACAAAATAATTTATAAAAGGATTAAGAGGTTCTAGGGTCAACAATTGTTCATGGTTGATTGATGGTTTGCCAAGGTGGAGATTATTGAAGAATGGGTTCACCATAGGATGCAAATGAGAAGTAGAGAAAGAGCATCAACCAGTCTATTTTCTGAAGCAAGGAAGATGTTGCGCAATCAGGCTTGGCGACAGGTTGGGATTAGCCATCTAACCAGTCAGTTTTGTCCAAGAGGTTCACGATGTTGAGCTTCACTTGGCTACCGAGTTTCTTCCCAATAGTGTAGTGCTCAACGAGGAGTGCTATTTTGGTGAGGCATGTTATACCCATGTTTGTTTGATGATGAGTCCTTATGGGGCATTTCCTAGTTTCCTACTTCAACTTTTATTGTAACCCAAGTCCTATATGATATAAATAGAACTTTTAAGGGGTAGGTTAAATGTGAGAGCGAAAACTTAGAATATAAGATGACATCAAATTGGATTTGAGAAATGGTGAAAGAGAAATAAAGAGCTAGGGTTTGAGAGCATAAGGGCTACCAGTGCTTTCTTGTAAACAAAAGTTGTTCCTATTCCAACAAAGGATGTAGGCATATTGTCGAACCTCTATAAATTCTTGTGTTCTTAGTTGGTTTGTTTCCTTTGGTGTTCTTGTGTTCTTAGTTGGTTTGTTTCCTTTGGTGTGTGTGTGTGTGTGTGTGTGTGTGTGTGAAATTTCTTTATGGGTGGTTTGCATGTGTTTTTCTCCCTAACTCATCAATAACAAAGTCTTGAAGTGTCACATCCCAGATCGGCTCTGCCGTAGCACGATATTGTCCGATTTAGGCCCCTACCCTCACGATTTTGTTTTTGGAAACTCATGAGCAACTTCCCAGTGGGTCACTCATCATGGGGCTACTCTAGTCCAAACTCGTGCTTAGGGGCCCGACATCCTCGTCAACACACTCGCACCACACGGAAAAATGGCTCTAATACCATTCTGTCACATTCCGGATCGACTATGCTGTAGCACGATATTGTCCGCTTTGGGCCCCGCCTCAAGGTTTTGTTTCTGGGAACTCACGAGCAATTTCCCAGTATGTCACCCATCCTGGAATTGCTCTAGCCCAAACTCGCTTAACTTTGAAGTTCTCATGGAATCTGAAGCCAATAAGCTCCCAAAAGGGCTCGTATTAGATGGAGGTGAGCATGTACATATAAGGCACATCACCTCTTTTCTGTTGGTCGATGTGGGATGTTACAGATGATGCCGGAAATACGACCGAATTCATCTTGGATTCCGAGGAATCCGGGGCGAAACATGTCAATTTAACCTTTATTTGTAAAGTTATCTCTCTCTTTTTAAACTCAATCTCTCTTGGAATTCAGAAATGACGACTTTTAGATAAAATTTAAAGTTGGGATTTATGACCTCCAAATTCCATGTTTTTTCCCACGCTGAATTTCTAAATTTCTCTTTTCTTTTTTTTGTAATCCAAACACGGGCTTTGGTTCATGCCAATTTATAAATTCTGACTCTTGTCAGAATCCCAAGTTTATTTCCCTACTCCAAACGCAACCTAAGAGTTGCTCTTTTCCAGTTGACATCTTCTTAATCTAGGGTGTACTTGGTGGCCATAGTCCAAGGCAGTTGGCATAACAAAGAATTAGAGTTCAAGCAGTGGTGAAGTCAGGATTTCACGTGTTGGGGAAATCACATAATATATATTACATATATGAAAATATTTACAAATTTTTCTGTTGGCAATCTACACATGAATTGGAAAACTCATTAAACTCAATGGAGAGAATAAATCAAAATTTCATGAACCCAAACAAACCATATGTGGTGAGAAAACAATAAAAAATAAGAGAAACTTTAACAAACCTTAATTAAGTGAGTTAATTCAATTGAAACTTGATAATATATTATATGAAGAATAAAAGAAAAAACAAAAGTCACAAACATGATTCTAAGAGTAAGAAGGAAGTCGCTTTTGCCCACCCAAGATTTTTTTTTTTTAAAAAAAGGAGAAATAGATGAAAAAGACTTATAGTTTAAGGATTTGTGTTTATTTTATAAGTATAATAATAATATGTATAGTACATTTTTGGGAAATTGATCTGAACTAAAAAAGAGGTAAGAATGAAAAAGAGACTACTGAAATATTAAATTTATCATAAGATATAGTAATATATACACAGATTAATTTTTGTTATATATATATATATATATATATACCCTGTATATATACAGTCCCCTTCTATTGAGGGATCCCTCAAATAATTTTATTTGAGGGACAACCTTTAGGATACCCTACAATTTTTTTCTCAATGATCCAAACCATCTATTTTTTAGGTCTTCATTCATAGATGATCCTTACAAAAAATTAGACAAATCTGAAACCATTTCGACATCCAATTGTGTCTTACAAAATCAATGAACACGGTGCTTCAAGAAAGTACTAAAATTTCCATAACTCAATTTAGTGGTCAAATGATATCGGATTCAAGTGATTTTTTGTAGAGATGATCTTTGAATGAGTATCTACAAAATAGACGGTTTGGATTAGTGGAATACAATCCGGAGTGGGGCCTACAAGGGGTGTCCCTCAAATAAGCTTATTTGAGGAATCCCTCAATGGAAGCTCCCTGTATATATATATATATACAAACAAATTTTCTCCTATGCGGATATCCGGACAGTATTACTCTACAGATACCATGTATTTTCTACTACCCCTCTCAGCTTTCCTCCCTAATTAAAATGATGTATGTACGGTAATAACATCTGAATGTCTATATGGGAGAAGATATACATATATATATATATATATCCATTTAGGGATCTCTCAAAATAAGCTTATTTGAAGGATACCCTTGTAGAGCCAAACCGTCTATTTTGTAGATATTCATTCAAATATCATCTTTACAAAAAATCACTTGAATCTGATATCATTTGACTACTCAATTGAATTATTGAAATTTTAGTACTTTATTGAAGCATCTTGTTCATTGATTTTATATGACAAAATTGGATGTCGAAACGGTTTTTGATCTGAGGATACCCTTGTAGAGCTCACTCCATATTGTATTTTACTAATTCAAACCGTCTATTTTATAGATATTCATTCAAATATCATCTCTACAAAAAAATCACTTGAATCCAATATCATTTGACTACTCAATTGAATTATTGAAATTTTAGTACTTTATTGAAGCATCGTGTTCATTGACTTTGAAATACACAATTCGATGTCGAGGCAGTTTTCGATTTCTCTAATTTTTTGCAAGGATGATCTATGAATGTAGACTTAAAAAATAGATGGTTTGGATCATTGAAAAAAAATTTATAAGGGACCCTAAAGGTTGTCCCTCAAATTTGAGAGATCTCTCAATAGAAGAAGATTTTATAAAGGCCCACTACAAAAAATAAAAAATAAAAAAAATTCAATGATCCAACTCGTCTATTTTTCAATGCTACATTCATAGATCATCCTTGCAAAAAAATTAGACAAATCAAAAACTGTTTCGACATCTAATTGTGCCTTACAAATTCGATGAACGTGGCGCTTTAAGAAAGTGCTCAAATTACAATAATTTAATTGAGTGGTCAAATGATATCGGATTCAAGTGATTTTTTTTTTTTTTTTGCAAAGATGATCATTGAATGAATATCTATAAAATATACGTTTTGATTAGTGAAATATAATGCAGATTGAGCTATACAAAGGTGTCCCTCAAATAAGTTTTTTTGGATATATATATATATATCCAGTCTCCTTCGATTGAGAAATCCCTTAAATAATTTTATTTGAAAGACACCATTTAGGGTCCCTTACGATTTTTTTTTTCAACGATCCAAACTGTCCATTTTTCAAATATTCATTGATAGATCATCCTTGCAAAAAATCAAGCAAATTGAAAATCATTAAGGCATTTAATTAGGACCAACAAAAGAGACAAATACAATACTTTAAGAAAAGACTATAATAATAACAACCATCTATTAAGTGGTCAATGGGTTTTAGATTCAAGTAATTTTTTTTGCAGATATGATGTTCGTGGGAATATCTAAAAACTAGATTATTCAGATTATGGAAATACAATGCGCAGTGGGGCCTACAATGGTGTCCCTCAAATTGCTTATTTGAGGGATCCCTCAACTAAAGCTTTGTGTGTGTGTGCGCGCGCGCGCGTGTACATGTATGTCAATGATCCGAACGGTCTAATTTTTATATATTCTCTCAAATATTTGTTGATCCCAACTAAATGCCTTAATGATTTTCAATTTGCCTGATTTTTTGCAAGGTGATCTATGAATGAAGACTTGATGAAAAATAGACAGTTTGGATCGTGGCATCATATTTCTTACACAACTTTTAGACTATTAAGGCATCTAGTTTGGATCAACAAAATAGACGAACACGGTGCTTCAAGAAAATGCTATAATAACAACCATCTAATTGAGTGGTCAAATGATTTCGAATTCAAGTGATTTTTTAAGAGATATCTTTGGGGTAATATCTAAAAACTACACGGTTCAAATTATTAAAATACAATGTGTGATTAACCCTACAAGCTTAGTGACTTTGACCCTGAGTTCATGAATACGGCACTGAGAAGTAATTGGAGTAGGGATTGTTTCTCCTAGGGGAAAAAGACCAAAATTCGGGTCTGCTTGTACGCCATGTACTGCGTAACCCCCACACAAAAAAAAAAAAATATTAGAGCTCACAAATTCGAGGCGGTTGCAGTGACCGGTGATTAGAGCTCACAAATACGGCGTTGGGCCTAACCTCCAAGCAAGGAAAAAGAAATGAGGAAAAGAACAACAGTTTTTTATTTGTTATATTAGTCATGTCTTATGGTTTTGGGGTGAGAGGAATCGTTTGAGACATGCGTGTGAAAACTTATCCAAGACTTCATTCCCACAGAAGTTTCAAGGTGTCACATTAATCTTCCAATTACAGGGGCTGCTAAAGGACTAAAAAACAAACATTTGTTCAAGAAAAAAAGATCGATTTGCAAACATATATACATATATATATAGCAATCCAGAAGCATACAACCATGACAGAAGATTAAGAATTGAAAAAAAAATTACATTACAGAGAGCGAAATGAAACCACACCTGCTATATGTATGAAGAAACAAGGTTTGTTTTGCCTTTGGTAGCTGATCACTAGAAAAGCTCCATGCAGATCGTTTGTTCCTATACTGGATGAAGTTTGCTCTTATTAACAGCACATTGATTTGGCGGGTTATAAAACAAGCTGCTTTGGTTTACCAAAAAAAAAATTATAGAAAAATAGAAACAAAAACAAAAAAGGAACAAGTTGCATTTGAAGTCAGGTCAACTCACAGCTTCCTTGCTTCTAATCTTGATGAACTGCTTTGGTCAGTTTATTATTGCAAGTATATATGGTTCACGCTATGATTCTTTGGATAGAATATTGAACATATGGATGTATTAAAAGAAGTAAAACTGTAGGAATGATAGCTCAAATCTATCTACCTACCTTTTATTTGTAGCATGCACATGACAATTGGATTAATTAATGTAGGAAATAATAAGGTTGTGTCTTATTGGCTTGCCAGTCACCATGATAAACATGAGATGGTGTAGATGTCGAAGAAAGTCAGTGCAGGAAATTGCTTCTCTAAATTTATTAAAGTAGATGTCTACGTTAAATTGTCGTATGGACATAAAATGATAAGATCGAACCACAAAGTCGTTCTAATCAAATAGTCAAATCCTACCTGAATTTGAAGTCAAAATTACAGAAGAGGGAAGTGAAACCGCACCTGCCGTATGCATGGCAAAACCAAGTTTGTTTGGGCTTTGATAGCTGATCACCAGAAAAGCTCAGAGCAGATGGTTTGCTCCTCTGGTAAGATCTTACTAGCTAATAGCACACTTATTGGCGGGTTATGACACGTTACTTTAGAGTCAGGTCAGCGTCAGTTTAAACTATAATCCATTACGTTGTTTTAAAAATAAAAATAATCCATTATAGTCCTTAGGTTTTGAACTTTCCCACAATAATTAATAGCACAATGATGACCTACCATTACGTTGATCTAAACAAAAAATAATCCATTACGTTAGCTCATCATTGTGTTTTGATAATAACACGTATATATACGGTATTATCAAAACACAATGATGAGCTAATGAAAGAACAAGTTGCTTTATTTATAAAAGAAAAATAGACAAGTTGCTTTAGAAGTTGGAAAATAGACAAGTTGATTAAGCAACAGAGATTATAGAGCACACTACTGCTTGTATGAGAGTAAGTACGAGGAGAAGAACAGCAGCAACGAGAGAGATAGTTGCCCACGGCGTGTGGAAATAATTTTGTCTCAAATTTGCCATCCTGTTGTGCCACGTCGAACTGCAGTACTTGTTCAGATCTTCACAAAGAGCAGCAAAATAGAAGTCATTGGCTTCGATGGTGACCCCTTCCGCAAGGTTGTTAATCATAGTAGACACCTCATTGCTGTCACCAAGCCAATTTTCAACAATCCCATACTTAACAAGCAACTCTACATCCTTTGGGGTGTTCACAAAACGATCCATGATGACAACATAATCATTTATGAAATTCTCCATGCAATGACATTGTTCAAAAGCAACCAGATTCCTTATTGTAACATTGTTCAAAAGCAACCAGATTCCTTATTGTAAGCTCTGTCTCACCACTTATTGTGAACTTTGGAATTTCCAAAGTCCCGTCAGCGAATCGTATGTCAAATAAGTTTGGAGTTGAACCCACCTTAAACTTAACCCCAGCCCTGTGTAGCTCTGTAATGCTGGGTGTGTTTAGAGTTTCAAGCTTCCCTGCAGCTTGTAATTCGAATGAAAACGGTAGATGCAGATTTCTACAAAGATCAACAAAATGTTCTACTTTTGAAGAACATATTCTCTGCAAACTACCTTCTGCTCCCTCTATAAGCATTCGAGTTTTGAACCAGTCATGAGAAAGAGTAATTACTGAAAGCCTCATAGTATGGTTACTGTTGGAAGATACTTGAGTTTCGTGTAGGTTGAAAAGATCCTCAAGAATGAAAAACGGCAACTGATTTTCAAGCAACCGCAAGTCAGGCCATACATCCTGTAGGATCCATGGTTTGTTAAAAAGGCAGTCGTTCTCATTCCGAAATTCAGGGAAGTAGCTCTTCAATAAGTCCTCAATGACGAAAGTGGCATCCACTAGAATGATTCTTACAAATTCATCAACACTAAACTCAATGGTTTCTGCATAAGAACTGCGCACTCTTGCTTCTTGGTCCCTTATTCTCTTTACAATATCCTCCATGCTTACGTTGGTGCGACACAGAAAATCTTGTAGGTACCTCTTTTTATGCTCTTCCATAGCTTTTAAGGACTTCTTGCCATGGTGAAATGGGCCTATAGAGACTACCTGAGGTGTGTAGGCATTTTCGTTTACATGTCGTAGTCGCTTAGGAACTCTGTAAATACAGCACAAAGAGGACAGAGGAGACAACCCATGCAGTTCCTCTTTCAATGAAGTTGCCAAAGGCGTGAGAGGGTTCTGTCATGTAGAGCAGATTGATTGCTTCCTTTCGTCTTCCTCTTCATGTGTTGGTATAGTTACAGATTACTGCACCACAATGAACAAATCCTTTAATCAACATTCCAATATGCTTTTACCAAAACTTGAAAAATCATCACAAAGGGCAAAATCAAACAATAAATGGTTCACAAATAAATTCAAACACTGATTTTTCTAGTATTTTGTCTTAACTTTTGGATAAAATGAACAAAAAGTTTCTGGCTTTTGTGGCTATTATTTACTGTAGTGATGTCTTCGACATTTTCCCTTTGGTTGAATTTCCGAAAGTGGGAAAAGCAAACAAAATGAAACAGGTGGATCCACAAATTTTTTAAGGGGAGGTGCAATATTTAAAAGGATAAAAATTCACAAAGGACTCAAACAAGGTTTCAAGTCCTAACATCTGCGTAGTGTGTTAAAAAAAGGATAAAAATTCAAAAAATAATTTAGACAACCAAATGCCCTTAGAATTTAAACAATACTAATGTCATTCATAATTAAAACAAATAAGAGTTTTATGTCTATAACTAATTGATTATAGTCTATATGGAATATCAATTAATATGAACAAAATCCAGGTGAGTGACACAATTAGTTTACCAAAATTCATATCAAATATGAACAAAATCCATGTCAATTACATAATTAATCTAACAAAGTCAATAGAAATTAATCTAACCAAAATTAATATCAATTAATCTAACCAAAAGCATATGTGATTTGGAAGTCATGAGATAGAAGTACACATGATTAAAAGTTCGGGGTAATTTTCGGTGAATTTTTGGGCACACATGAGGTTTTAATGAATTTTTTAAGTTAAGCCAATTAGAAATTGACATGTGTCAATTTAAAAAATAAAAACAAGAAGCTCTGGATTGACGCCGAGTCTTTCTTCTTCCTCGAACTGCCTCTGCAACTTAACTTCAATTCTAAAAAAAATTCGAAAATTCGTAACTTTGGTTGTGTAGCTGCGATTGATGAACCGTTTTCTCCTACATGCTCGTGAGATCGAGCCCAACAATCTAAGGTAAATATTCAGGGTCTCACACAGCAGGAAACAAAAAAAGGTCTTTGAGTCATTTAGCCGAACAATTGGTAGGGACTAGCAAAGGGGCAAATCTGGCATCTACAATGAAGTTTCCGGTGAGGAAGTTGTATGAACTACTGATACCCGAGGGCAGAGAGTGAAGCTCAACATGGTCCGCACACAGTTATTTGAGTTCTAGGCCTAGCTATGTTATTGCAGCTTTAATAAAATCAAATTCTTAAACAATGATAGGCTGCAGATAGTATTTGTTATCCTCCCTTCCAGATCTCATGCTTCCAGTCAAAACAAAGAGACACACCAACATTCCATTGAAAGAAAGAAGAACAATTAGAAAACTCCCATAACCTTTTGCTTAATTCCAATTTTCAACTACCATGAAATATAAGAAACTAAAAGCTTCAAGAAAATGAACACATTAGTGCCAATTAACATAGCAATGGAGAAGGATCCAATAACCTAGACAAAAGACTATGAATTGACAAACAAAAACAAAACGAAACGATTGCATTCGCACCTGCTATGCAGAAAAACCGAGTTGGATTTGCCTTTGGTGGATGACTAGAAAAGCTCAATACAATTTACTTGCTAGGAAAATATAGATTTTCTCTAAATAATAGCACAATGAATACTATAGACTATAGAGGTTAAGCTAACTAAGCCTTAATCAATGATGGGTTATGCGACAGCTTCAGATTGAACCTTATCTTTTTCCCTGGCTTCCTAGGGCTATTGAAAATCATGTTTGATAGAGAGGATCAGATTGAACTAGTAAAATAACTAGAAGACAACATTCATACTATTCCTTGATTGCACATGAAATCTAAGCATTTTACTGGTCGAACTTAGTCCAATCTAATCCTCCCTATCAAACATAGAGGTAACGCAGCTACCATTTTCCTGTTCTTCTTTTTAAACTTTCTTACCACAATAGGAAGGTGTATAAAGGGGCATATGTTAAATATACACCATTTGTCACTGGAATCATCTTCAATGGAAAGATGTAAATGATTGTAAAATACACATCCACCATGGAGATGTAAAATTAGATGCACATTTGCATCTTTGGTTACATCCTTTGTAGACGGGACCCACAAGAGAAAAAGGGAAAGAAAAGGATTGGAATTCAAAATGGAAAACCTCGAATTCATGCAATTTGCATTGCACTTCCAATAGCCCATATTTCTACATAGATATTTTTATGTTAATTTGTAGGTAAAATCATATGTTCTCCAAATTTAAATTTTTTTAAGTCCATTTATTTGGAAAAATAAAATAAATCTAACACGCACAAAATTAATTTATAGTCGAGCTCACTGCCCATAGCTGTGTCATTCCCTCTGTTTTGAAAGCAACTAGATAAAGCATTAAGAGGAAGTATAGGCAGCGCTATATTCATCCTCTTTCTCAACCCTTTATTTACCTAACTTTCTAAATCCATGTGCTGCGATTTATAAGAGAAATTTCGGACAAACAAAAATGACAATAATATTTTTCAGAAAGAATAAAATAAAATCTTGGCAGGAAGCCGTACAATTTGAACCCATTCAGAGTGAAAAGTTGATAAAAAATTTGATGGATTACATATTTCAACTCATTTGAGCTTAGATTTTGAAGACCTCTGAAGAGGCTTTGCAATGGGCCTAGCAGGTGCACTTCTAACAACCTTCTTCACATCATACTTTACAGATGAGAAGGCAGCGATTACGGCAATGAGCATAGTTGGGTAGACAAACACAGCTTTCGTAGGATCTGTGTTCACAGGCTTTCCGAGGATCCCTTCTTTGATGAGGCCCCAAAGCATTAGAAGTGTCCCAAACATGCTCATCCTCCCTCGTTTTAGAAGACCCACAAGGGCTCCAGCTACAGCAAAGTAGCTTCCCGCTAGAACCTGATGAATTAATCAAAGAAACAGAGATGAGATTACTGCTTCATATTGTCAGAAGTGAAAGCCTAATGGCTTGCCTCCTCAAGATAAAATTGAAAATCCTTTAAAACAACAGAAAAGGGAAAGTGTCTGTTGAGAAATGGAACCTCTAAGCGCTGGAGGTCAGTAACTGCAGGGGATTCCTTTGCATTGGTCAAGTTATAGATGTCTAATACGTTATTCCAGCTTGGAACAGTCATGTTCCTTACAAGTCCATTTGCAACAGCTCCAGGGAAGAGAAGGGCTTTTACCACAGGAATAGGAAAGATTTCACTTGCAATCAATTGAGAAGAAGTGACATGCAATGGTGTGGTACACATGCCAGATCTGCATGGAACTCTGTAACAATGAAGAAACATTAAGCCAAAAACAGAGTTTTACATTTACCTTTTTCTTAATACATATTTCCGCAAAACACAGCCATTAAATAACAACAAATATTTCCGTCTGATCAAGACATGCCAGAGGAAGAAATGGAGCAGCATCACATGTACATCTATGTACATCACATGTACATAGATCCAGATAAAGCATATACAAATTATGAGCTTGTATCATACAAGAAATCCAAAAAGAATACATATTCCTTAAGTAATACAAATAAAATGCATCAGGCTTCTATTATATAGACTGATAAACACCTAAAATGCCAGCAGAGGGCAGAATGATCATTCCCTACACATGGTACATAGGAATCATGCCCCATCTCAGGACCTACGTGGATCCCGCTTGAATCCATAAACATGGATACTTTACATAAATGCAATTCTAGCGTCTTCTGTAAATATCTTCTCTAAGATACTTACAGAAAATATACACTTCCTCTAATTTTATAGCCTTTCCTTCACGTTAGAAGTATGTTCCAAAACACAACCAACCAACCATAAGGCCATTGCCACTACTGAGCTTAGCTCAGTTCATTAACTGCCCTGAATTGCTGATCCATATTCTGAGGGGTCTTGGGTCCTTGTGAGAGTATAACAAGTGAACCAAGTACCCTAATTCAACTGTTAACTAAAAACATTGGGCATATCCTAAAGCACAACTTCAGGATTGCAAAATCAAATCAACCGATCTAAAACAAACAAGAGATTCATTCTTTTTTTCTTTTTTTCAAAACCAGGTTTAACAATGTGACACTAGGAACTTCAAAATGCACATCCAGATTCGATAAACCACGAAACTACAAATACCCAGATGCTAAAACATGAAAATTAGCAAAAACAAAGCATGCCCAGATAGCCTAACTATTTGAGTAACTAGGAATTAGATGAAAAGAGAAATGAAAATAAGCAGATTTGGGCACAGAGAGGGAGCGAGAGTGGAAATTGATCGAGTGAATTACAGTACCTGAAAAGCGGGATCTGGAGAATGATTAGAAAGAAGTAGACGCGAGCGGCTATTGAAGAGATGTTGCTTATCCATCCCTTTGACGATTTTGACGATGGTGCTGATGATGATGGCGGAGTTGCCATGATTGGCTTCAACTTCAGACACAGAGAGATGAGACTTTACTAAACTAGAGTATAGTATGATTTTCTTCTGTGGCGGAGCTACTTGTGGACGCATCAAACGACATCGTATCGTTCCTTCACGCAATGTCGTCTGCCTGCAAAAAGCGGTTGTGGGCTTTGAATTGTGACGGGTTAGGCCCAGGGCAAAAATAACAGTTGAAGCTTACCATTAAAACGGCGCTAAGAGCGGTCGTTTAAGGCGAGCAGACTAAGAGTAGTAGATAAACCTGAACCGATAGGCAGAAAGGCGGCGCCTTCTCGTGTTTTTTTCTCATCGGCGTTTGGGCGGAAGAGGTGCAGTCTGGTGACCTTTAAAACGGCACCGTTTGGGAACAGAGGCATTTCTATCTCATCTTCCTCACATTGAGAGCAAAATGGCTTTTGCTTCTGCGCTTAACACTCCCAAGGGGCTTCACTGTTTAACGTTGCCGTCTTCCCGCAACGAACGGCCACCCACCAATCTGATACTGCCACGTCAATTTCCGGCTCGGTTCTCGTCGACATTGGCCTTGGCCCGCCGTCGAAACCAACGCACTGAAGTGGCGTCGTCTAAGCCGAAGATAAATAAGGTAAGAAATGAGCTTTTTTTAGAAGTGCTTTCTCTGTTTGCAGAAACTGAAATTTCTGGTTTTGAATTCGTGGTCGAATGTAGAAAATCTTGGCGAAAAAGGAAGTTAAGGATGAGGATGTGGATGAGGATGCTATAGATGCACTGTTTAGGCTGCTGGAGGAAGACCTTAAAAACGACGACGCATCGTTAGACGACGAAGATTTAACAGAAGAAGAGCTTGCTAAGCTCGAACAAGAAGTAGCAGAGGCACTGGGGATTGTTGATGATGAAGAGGACGAGGACGAGGAAGATGATGATGATGATGACGAGGACGATGAGGATGATGATGATGACGTTGTTATTGAGATCGATGCTCAAGAAGAAGAAGTAGATGATGATGATGATGATAATGAAGAGGAGGAGGAGGAAGAGGAAAGTCCTGTGAAGCTTAAGACTTGGCAACTTCGGAGATTGGCTGCTGCTTTAAAAGTTGGTCGCCGCAAAACCAGCGTAAGGGTTTCTTTCTCTCTTTAGTTTTTGGGGTTTTTTTATGAATCTTTGAACAGCTGGGTTCTTGTTCATGAAATTTGAAGCATCTACTGCCTGAAATACTATATCAAATTTCAAGTCCAGTCAAGCTTGATATCTTGCTTGGTAGTAATTTTTTGGTTTGGAAATATGTATATATATATTTAAGTTCAAAGGAGGCCTGGGGCCTTTGGAGATTATAGAATGAATAAAGAATGGATAGGAAAACCAAAACCCTGTTTTTTAATGTAACCTTTGGTTCATATTCATGAAAATTTGCTTCTCGGTATTTGGGGTTTTTAGTTATGTTGGCAAACTTTATATTGTTGGCATTTCGTTTGTTTGCAGATAAAAATTCTTGCAGCTGAGCTTTGTCTCGACAGGCCGGTTGTTCTCGAATTGCTTCGCAACCCCCCTCCAAGTCTTTTGATGATGTGTGCTGCTTTACCTGATGAACCAGCTCCAACAATATCTGTGTCCCAAACGATGCCTGTAGAAACTGTTGTGGAAACAACTGTAGAAACTGTGGTGGAAACAACTACTGAGTCCTCGGAGGTTGAAACTACAGTGAACAGACCTATTCATGTTATGCAACAAAAGTTTTCCGCTCAAAAAAGACTGAAGAAAGCGCATGTTGAAACCCTTGAAAGTGTTTATAGAAAAACAAAGCGGCCCACTGTAAGTGAATCTTTTGTGTTGAATGATTTCGGGATATTGCGATATAATGTACTTTCATTTGAAACTTGACCTAAAAGAACTTGTGCGCCATTTCCTTATGCTTTGTGTGCGTTGATATGTGATGCAGAATGCAATGATCAGCAGCATAGTGCATGTGACAAACCTGCCCCGCAAAAGAGTTGTGAAATGGTTTGAAGACAAACGTTCTGAGGATGGCGTTACTGACTCTCGACTTCCATATCGACGGCCTGCCCCTAATACTGCCTAGTAAACCAATGTGTAAAACAGGTACTTCTATGTTGTTTATAATGAGAGCTGATAGATTTTTTAAGCTCTATCTCCTTTCATTTTCATTGTACTTAACAGAAAGTGAAAATAGAACATGGCAGTAAAACAAGATGGGTGAAGACGCTGTTGGCTTAGGGCTAGCTCAGGTGATGAAGGGGCGGGAAAAGGATTAGGATACGTTATGGATTCAATCCAATCCGATTTACCTCAAAAAAGAAAAATATGAAATGAATGAGCTCTTGCCTTAGTTGAATATGATCTTCAGTTTCAGCAATCCCATCTAATAAATAATAGAACTTTGACCTCTATCATCTTCTTTAGCCTAGGGATAGGTATGAGAGGAAAGAATAAAACTTTGATCTTTATCCTAAAAGACAGCAAGAGAATTTTAAATGAATTATATAGTAACTAATGAAAGATCTTTGACATCTATCATCCTCTTTTCCCCCAAGGGAGAGGTACAGAACAAGGGAGAGGACTTTGATTTGTACTGAAAGACAGAAACTTAGAAAACGTGTTATTCATTTAGATGCCATCCCCTGACCTCTTTCTCGTTCTTCTCCCTTTGGCATTTCCCCTCTTCCTGGTATGTATATAATCAACCTAATCACCCAGATTAGAATTATCACAATTTCTGCCCAAAGCCAGCTATCATCACAACTGGTTGAGACTCGAGAGACCTCATGGCGACGTTAGCAAGGTCGGCATCCACATTTAGGCGGCAAGGCTCGTCGGGCTTAATATGGGACGATAACTTGATGCTGCATAGAGAGGAAGGCAGGGCAGAGTTTAGAGAGCTAAGGCCATGCCAGAGTGCCAAACCCATTGGCCTCAAGGCGTATAGCAGCACAAATGGAGCACTCGCGATTTGCCCTCGCAGCTCTTCTACCTCAGCCAAGAAGAACCTCAAATCCAAATTCTTGAAAATGTTTCGTGCTCTTTTTCGAAAATAAACCACTGCCCGGAAATCCAACGCATGAAACGACATGGCATGATTTAATGTCTTCTAAGCACATAAGTATATAGTATTATAGTATTTCAACATTTCATCGATGAAATTCTTGTAGCTTGGAACATTGCGTTCCAACAAAACACTTTCTTGTAATTGTTTTATTATTACATAAGTAATTACGATCTTGGCATTTCATAGCAAACCAAACATGCCGACAAAATGGTATCATTCTCCTGTCAATTTTTGTTCTGAAAGGTATGGTAGGTTGGGAAGCCCATCTCCATTTTCTCAAGATTTCGAAGAAACAGACAAAGTTGTCAAAGAAAAAGGTCGAAAGCCCCATCTTCATCTGTGTACGGATGATGAATGAGACCATTCGTTGAAGTCACCAAGGATTATTTTCAAAGGATTGGCAAAGTTTGTTGGGGCCACCACAAATTTTCAGCCTAGCTGCAAGTTTATAGCATCCATTGGCAATATAAAACTTAGGCTAAGTTAATTATCAATTAATCCTTTTTCATTTTTCGTCCTGTAAATGTTAAGTATGGTCCAACATTACATCTAGACCCTTAAAACGAAGTTTACATTTGTGTAAAATTAGTAAACAAAATAGAAGGCAACTTTGGGACCTAACATCTGAAGTTGATACTTTGTACGGGGATATGTGGGGATTTCTATGTCTTTTTATGCGATGGTGGATTTAGGTTCCCGAATTAAAACGACAACTCATGGTACCGACATCCCAATCTGGCGGAGCTGTCCAATTTCCTAACTGAAGTTGGGTCGTCTTTTGAGCCATTGGCCTTCACAAATTGAAATATCTTGCTCATGAATCATGATTCATACATACTTGACAGGGATAATGATCCATTCAACTAAAAAGAAGCAAAACAATTAAAAACAATTGAAGGGTATTGGCTATCAAGGTTAGCTAAAGTGTAAGGTGTTTGCAGTGGTTAAGAGCAACTATCCATGCACTTGATTCGAAGTTTTATGTTTGAATTCTTCCCCCAATATCGTTTGTATAAAAAATAAAAAGTTCACTAAAGTAACATACGTTGGAAAATACTCCAAGTTTAAAATTGCCCAAATGTTAAAAATTGATAATTTTTTTTGTTAGATATATAATGAATTATTAGTAATAGTGGTGATGTTTCTCTTTTTAATGTTGGAAGGTGTCCGAAGTTAAGGTAATTTTAAGAAGTTAATCACATTAACTTGAAGCTTATTATAAGGTCAATAAATTTGCATGTGTTTGTGACCACAGAAAAAAGTTATCACCTATGGCAAAGAAATCACTTGTGCTCACGCATACCTCAAATCAAATGAGATATTCAAACTTCCATGGTAAACTAAACTCATTGCTTTCCCAAAATCAAGAAACACATGCACTTCCAGCCCAAAATGTGGTCCCACTGTCCTAGTTCGTTGCATCTCCCTCCCCAATCTCCATGCCATCCGTCCGATCTGAATCTCATCCAACGCTTCCCATGTCTCCACGATCCCTTCCTACAAACCTTTGATTCAGGCCACGCCTCATGGCTCATATCTCTCCACGCTCACCCTCGCAGAGCCCTCAGATGTGAACGAGCTTCAACGGCTCCAAATCCACTCTGAAACTCCACCTCTCTGCTATTTACTCACTCAAACATTGACGTCCCGCTCTTTTAATTTTCTTCCAGCTGAAAACCACAAAAAACAATTCCTCTCTGCTTGATTTGTTTAGAGACCAAATGCAAGAGCAAGCGACGAGCTCCCTTGCCGCGAGCTCTCTCCCGTCGAGCAGCGAAAGGTCTTCGAGCTCTGCATTCCAAGTTGAAGTCAAAGAAGGTTTGATTTTCTCAACTCATTTTTAGTTTTTCAAAGTTTATGTTTAACAAGTCTAACTGAGTTTGTTCAAATTTGTCTACTTTCTTTCTGGTTCCAAAGAATTTCGAAATTTCCCATCTGGGTTTTGTAGTATCCTGAATTTTCGGAGCCGGGTCTTTGTTAATTTCCCGGGAAATACTTTCTGCGGATGAAAAACCTTCCCTTTTACATTGCTTCAAGTAAAAAGAAGGAAGTTTTATTGTTCATGGTTGGCTGTTTATCTTCGTGAACCAATAATTTAGAAATTTCCCAACTCTTCCCTGTTACATTGTTTTATATAAAAAGGAGTCGGCTTTTCTTACAAGGCAAAGACATGATGCCTTAAATTTTTGTTAAGGTCCAACAATAATTTTCTTTTTTGGCCTAAATTTAAGGCATGGAAAGTGATGAGGAGATCAGGAGAGTGCCAGAGATTGGGGGCGAATCGGCCGGAGCGTCAATCTCCGGCAGGGAAACCGGTTCGTTGGCCGGTCCGGACCGGGCCCAAGTGGTAGGTGAGGGGCAAAGAAAGAGAGGAAGAAGTCCAGCTGACAAGGAAAGCAAGAGGCTGAAAAGGTGAGTTGGGCTTGCACCGCGTCCATGGTGATTTTACTGTTCTGCCCTTTTTAGTCGATTGCGTGTGCTCATTGGCATTTTGGTGGAACTGTCTTTTTTGGGTGCAAAACAAAAGGTTGTTAAGAAACAGAGTTTCAGCACAGCAAGCAAGGGAGAGGAAGAAGGCATACTTGAGTGATTTGGAAGTGAGAGTCAAAGACTTGGAGCAGAAAAACTCTGAGCTTGAGGAGAAGCTTTCCACTTTGCAGAATGAGAATCAGATGCTTAGACATGTATGTTCCTTCATCCTCATCACATGCTTCATGTTAATCATCATAATCCTTATTGTCATCAAATAATCATTAGTTAGAAATTAGAATTTGTTTATGGGCAATGATTTTCCCACTCCTATTTTATCCACTTACACTCCTTTTTTTAGTTATAAAAAAGGAGTGTAAGTGGATAAAACAAGAGAAAAAGGAGTGGGGAAATCACCACTCTTGTTTATATGTGCCAGAATGATTTGCATTAGGGGTATTGTGGGGAAGAAAAAATGATGGTATAAATGTACAGTTCTATTGAGGGGGGCCCTTGATATTATCTTATCTTCACTTATTATCAAAAGTGGAAAGTGTAATGGACTTGTGATATAAATGGGGTGTATGGGTGCGGGATGTGGGGTCTACCCCACCAAATCCATTACTCCGTTTTGTTCTTGATAAGAAGTAAAAGCTGAAGTATGGAATAGATGTGATGGTGTCAAATTCCCTTTTTGGTCCACCGACTAGTGGACTGATACTATCCCTCTTAACATGCTAATCCATAGTTGATATGTGATTTTGTTTATATTAAGATTGATAATGGTTAATGTGTCTGCTGTTTAGAACCGTTAACCACGGCGTACGGTTATCATCCTACTTAGCATGTCTCATGCATTGTACAATCATTAATTATTGTAAGATATACATTTATACCATGTTGGGATGGTTGTGAGCGAAAGGTCTGTTTTTGTTAGGTAAACTTGTCATGCCAATTCGTAAAGGTTTAGATAGCTTGAGCATCAAAATGAGGGCAATTCTACACCTTATCGTTGCCTGAATTGGTGAATATTGATTGAGGTAGACTTGAAAATTAGCAAAATTTGGGCTTAGGCAATTGATATTTATGATACACCTGACAAATTTGGGAGAATGAAGTATTTCTCTGCATTAGGACTTGTTCTTGGAAACCTGAAAGAGTTGGAAACATATCCTGAACTGCCACTATGCTTAAGCTTTTACTTAAAGTTCTGCCTCTGTAATCCACCTGTAGTTTGATTTAATATCTGCATGACATTTACTTATTGGTAGTCTCTGCCATTTTAATTTGTTGCAGATACTGAAGAACACAACGGCAAGCCGGAGAGGAGCAGGCAGTAATGCAAATGCAGATGGATCCTTATAGGAAAGTGTGTGAGATCGGAGTGTTCATAAAGAGAAATTGTGAGAGGAAAAGCAGAAGCAATACGACTTTAGTTTCCAACCATACAGGGAAACATCACGACGGAAGGACCTAGGCATACTTAATCATAGATTAGCATTTCCTATAAGTTATGTTCACTAGTAGTTCATTTGCATGCCACTCCCTTGGTATTTTTCTGTATGCAACATGGTGCAGATCTTGTGTCAACTGTAGTAACAGCAGCGGGTGCAGGCATGACCGGAAAATTTACCAAAAATGGGAAAAGCTCGTTCGTGTTGGTAGTGGCAACGACAGTAGCATTTGTGAAAATGGTAAGGCAGTGGTGATTGCTAGTAGGGTTTAGGCTTGCCGTGGCGATTGTGGTGTTACCGGTCTACTTATTCTTTGCCGAAATGTTCTATAGGTTTATAAGAGATCAAATTCCCATCATCAATGCAATGGGGAAAATGGAATAACAGTGTACTGTGTTCTTTTAAGACGGGTGGTATTAGTTTCTGTAATCTTTTCTGGAAGTAAAATCATTATGCAAATAAACTGGTACAGTGCCCTAATTAATAAGACTAATAAAATTGTGCTCAGCTGAGCTAGCATTTGTTGCAACTGCGAAAGGAATAAAAGAACAGAATATTTGGGGTGGTTGCCAAATCATGTTTGGTGATCATGTTCATGCATGTGGCAAGTAAAAGACTATTCAATCAGAACTCAACCGTGTTTTAACTAATCCTGCCGAATTACTTAACATTGGCCCCGCTTTCCAAATTTGTTTGAGTAAACAGACTATGAATTAAATTAGAAACATAAGATAAGTTACATTTACCAAAGATGTTTCACATTACTATAAAACACCACTTGATCTTTATAATAAGACCCATAAGAAAAAAAACATCGTCACACGTTTAATAATCTAACTTCATTTTATATCTTTGTCGTAAATAAAACGAACACGACTAATGCACTTATACCCTGAAAATTCCTGTGATTATTAGAATCCTATACCTATTGATTATAATACAAACCAACATTGAGTATTATACGTTTTCCACGTTTTTTGGGGTCTATTTATTTCTACTTAAAATTTAAGTAGTTTATCTTGTGTAATACGGTTATGTGGGTTAGGCGCGTCACACAATTACATAAACATGTTAAAGCGTGTCATTTTCAGGTTAGGCAGCTTGACCCAAAATACGAAGTGTTTACTAACTGTCGACACGCTTATTACACAAACAAAATTGTGGGCAAACCAAAACATGTTTGTTGCAAGAATTCTATAGTGACGGTCTTATATATGGCTCTTAAATGATGTCCTATTTCTTAATCGTTTGATCAAATTAGTTATCCTGATCTAATGATTAAGAGATAAGACCTCACTTAAGGGTTATATATAAGGCCCTCACTATATAGAATGACTCATGTTTGTTGTTTCCAAGTGGATTGTTCTGTCATGTCTAAAATTGTCACTCTAAATTTAAAGTCATGTATAAAATTTCCTTCTGCGGATCACTTGGGCCTAAGCCTTTATGAGGGCCTCCTTGACTTTCTTTTTATTTTATAAAACGGGCCCACTTGGTGAGGAAGATTCATTAGTGGTTGGCTAGACACCGATTCATTATTGCATGAAAATCCAAAACAATGCAAAGAAATTGCTACCACCGACAATAACCACTTATACTGATATTCACCCACTACAGTCTGTTGCCAGCAAATAATAAATTACAAAATTAAGACTTAAAATATATACGACACTTGTTGGTTCTTCTCTCCTTGACAAAGACAACCCAACCGGTAACCTTACACGTGTCCAAATTAGATTGGATGCAACCGTTTTAAGTCAACAATTCAACTCAATTGGGCTCTCTGATTTCTCACCAGACTCGTATAACAGCTGCATGGTTTGGTGTTGTGTTTCATTATTGTGATATCATCGTTTTGTTAAATGAAGAAAATAAAAGGGATGTTGTTATATCACTAATCACATGTCTTGATTATTGCAAAATAACTTCAACCACCAATTACATTAGATACTTTGAAATTGTTCGTGTAATTAGTAATTGCTCTTTGATAAAGATAGGGTTTTTTTTTTTTGGTGTTATTTCGACTATCTTCAACGATCAGGTCATACTTCAAATTTAAATTTCAAATAATAAAAAATTACTAAATATTGTAACATTTCTCTAACTACGGACCTAAAGTATATATGCTTTCTTGGAATTCTTTCTATAACGATGTGACCATTTAGTTTTCACAACAACTCAAAGTTCTTATGAGGATTTAATAGAATTCATTCATTGCAAGGTAAGTAAAATTTTTGCCCCAAAAAAAGCTTCATTTCAAAAAATACAAATATATTGATAAAAAAATTGAAAAAAATTTATTTTAAAAAATTGATATACTGTATTTTAACTCTCTTTTTTTTAAGTATGTTTTTAACCATTTGAATTATTAAACCGGAGACATAAAATTATTATGTGTAAAAATATCATGTATATTTAATTATCAGACAATAAAAAATGAAAAAGCATGTGAAACGAGACAAAAGGAGTCTAAATTGATTCACTGTACAACGACTAACAGTGGCAACCGGTTCACCCGGTAAAATGAAATAAATATTAAAAAAAGAAAGAACAGAAATATAGTAATAAAAAGACAAGTAAAGGCAAAGCTGTCATGAGTAGAGAGAGATCAGAGATGTCGTAGTGAATGGGCGAAGAATTCACAGCCTTTGCCTCCCTCACTTCTTTGCCGACAGATCTCTTTTCTGATATCTCAAACCAAAACAATTGAAATCGCAATTCTGAGGAAGCTCAAGAATTGAGAACAGCCATGGAAGCCAATGCTGGACTGGTGGCTGGCTCTTACAAGAGAAACGAACTCGTTCGGATTCGTCACGATTCAGATAGCGCGGTAAAGTGTTTTCAGAGTTACCCATTTCGATTTTTTTCCGATTTGTTTTATTTATTGTTTGTTTTTATGTGGGTTTTTGTTTATTTTTTTGTAATAAATTTTTTTATGTACTGTGTGGATCTCAGTGTTGGCTAGGTGGAACTGAGTTTTCAGTAAATATCTGTGTTCTTTTTACTGAATCGGAAATGGGTAGTTTTAGAAATTGGATATGGAGTTTTGATTGAGACAAGGGGCAGTGGATGTTACAGTCAAACTTGGAGATTTGAGATTGGATTTGTTAAAGCTCTGATCTTGTAGAAATTTGTTTGCTTTATGAATAGCTATGGAATGGTAAATGTAATTTCTATCAGATCTTAGAAATGTGTTAATTTGTGATGTCTATAGCTGGATTTGCCGACATTGACAACCCAATCTAATTATTATTACTTTTCTAGTTTGATACTTCTTTTATTTTTCTAGAATGAATCTAAGATCTTGATAGTTTAGTCCTCTATTGTCGGTAATCTCAGTTGAATTCAGCTCTATGAAATTTTAGCTTCTTTCTTCTTTCACTGACTCATCACTCATAACACATGCCTGTGATCTGTTCTCTGAACTGTGAGTTGAACTGCTCGTTAGACTTCGTGGTTTACATTTCATGTGATTGACAATGCCAGTGTAACTAATGTTAGTTTAACCTTTCTTGGAATGAAATTCTGAGTTGTTGATCAATTTCGTAAAGACTTTGATCATGGTAATTAATTATGTGCATCCTTCGAGTTTCATTATTACAAAATACTTGCATTTATCAATGAACCTTTTATTTGCTAAAAGCCTAAAACATAGGTACACATATATCAAGTTTCTTGCTACTTTCAATAAATTTCTTTTTAACGGTTTTGAACATTGTCATTGGTAATGCAGCCCAAACCCTTAAAAAATCTGAACGGGCAGATATGTCAGATCTGTGGTGATACTGTTGGACTTACGGCCACTGGTGATGTATTTGTTGCCTGTAATGAGTGTGCCTTTCCAGTTTGTCGTCCTTGTTATGAGTATGAGCGGAAAGATGGGAACCAGTCTTGCCCACAGTGCAAGACTAGGTACAAAAGGCACAAAGGTTAGCTTGTGGTTTGATTACTTTTAGAGAATTCAATCCCGTTATTTTGGCTTATAGCCATAATTCTTGCAATGAAGTTAATACAACTGATGTACTTTAGGGAGTCCTCGAGTGGACGGAGATGATGATGAGGATGATATTGATGATCTGGAGAATGAGTTCAATTACGCACAAGGGAATAGCAATGGCAGACGCCAGTGGCAAGGAGAAGATGCTGACCTCTCATCTTCCTCTAGACATGAATCTCAACAGCCAATTCCGCTTCTAACCAATGGGCAGCCGGTAGGCAATTAGCAATATTGCGTATTTATCTCACTCATTTAAATTTGATTAAGGCCTTCTCATGTTCATAGAGACGAGCATGTTGATTTTTTAGCTTTTCTTTTAATTTGATACAAGTAACATCTGTTAAAGGAAGTGTTCTTAGATTTTCCTGTATGTCATTTGGAGTATTTGTATCCTGAGATGAAATTACTGCTTGTAACTACAGCTTATAGTTGCAAGCCTTACATGGTTGTTTTATGCATTTTATCTTGCTTTTAAACTTATGCTCATAATCTCTTCAGATGTCTGGCGAGATTCCATGTGCGACACCTGACAACCAATCTGTGCGAACTACATCAGGTCCTTTGGATCCAAGACAGCCAGGTACACCTTAATTATATTCATACAAGAAGTCCTCTGACAAATGGCTTGTTTAAATAGTTATTTGATTGTGTAATTTATTATTACAGTTCCAGTAAGAATAGTGGACCCGTCGAAGGACTTGAATTCTTATGGGCTAGGAAATGTTGACTGGAAAGAAAGGGTTGAAGGCTGGAAACTCAAACAGGACAAAAATATGATGCAGATGACTAGTAGATACGCTGAAGGAAAGGGGGACAATGAAGGCACTGGTTCAAATGGAGAAGAACTCCAAATGTGAGCGCTTCTCAAAATGCCCTTTGTTATCGCTATCATGTTACTAAATCATCTTTGTACAATGATGCAGTGTAAATTTATGGAAATGAAAAGTGTCATTCCCTGTTGCATTTTCTTTTGGTGGTCAGATTTTCCTGTTGCAGTCAAGTGTTTAATGGTGGAATTTTTCCTTGAATATGCCTATTTGATTTTCTTTTGTTTTCTTCTCAGGGCTGATGATGCCAGGCAACCTTTAAGTCGTATTGTGCCTATTTCTTCATCTCATCTGACACCTTATCGTGTTGTGATCATACTCCGGCTTATCATTCTGGGTTTCTTCTTGCAATATCGTGCAACTCACCCAGTGAAAGATGCATACCCATTATGGTTAACATCAGTTATCTGTGAGATTTGGTTTGCTTTATCCTGGCTTCTGGATCAGTTTCCAAAATGGTTTCCCATTAATCGTGAGACCTATCTGGACAGGCTCACATTGAGGTTGGCCAACTTAGTATCATCTGTGACAATCTATTGTTCGGCATGTGGTTCTAAAAATTAGTTTCATACCATTTTTAATTATTGCAGGTATGATCGTGAAGGGGAACCATCCCAGCTAGCTCCTATAGATGTATTTGTTAGTACAGTGGATCCCATGAAAGAGCCACCTCTGGTTACGGCTAACACTGTTTTATCCATACTTTCTGTGGATTACCCTGTGGACAAAGTCTCTTGCTATGTGTCTGATGATGGGTCAGCAATGCTAACATTTGAATCCCTTTCTGAAACTGCGGAGTTTGCTAGGAAGTGGGTGCCTTTTTGCAAGAAACACAACATTGAACCTAGAGCCCCTGAATTTTATTTTGCCCAAAAGATTGATTACTTAAAGGACAAGATACAACCTTCTTTTGTAAAAGAGCGTAGAGCAATGAAGGTGAGTGATACGGAAATATGTTGCATGGGTTTGTCAAAAAAGGTTCTACATGATTATTTCTTAATTGCGCATTTCAAGCAAGATGATTATTCTCATTCTTTGCATGTGCTGCATGATTTAAGTTAAATAATTTGCATGTGATGCCTACTTTAAATTAAATAATTCATCCTTCCAATGATGCATTCCTTTTAAAGCAATATAACTGCCCATCCAGTTTTCAGCTTAAAAGAATGCTATTGATCCTGCCTGTAGTTTGCATTTTTTAAAATATTTTGTAATCTCATTTCAAACAAGATGATTGCTTCAATTCTTGATAGACACTGGATTGTCTATTTCATTGTTATTGGAATTGGAGTTTGATGCCATTATGCAGAAGGAAATAAAGAAGTGTTATACTTCGGTAGATCTGGTTGCTGTAACCTTAAACAAATAGTTTAAAATTTGAAATGTCATGAGAGTTCCATAGGTTATTTGATTATTTCCTGTGAGAGTTAAAGGATGTTTAGAGAGCAGATTGTGGTAAACTTCATATACATGTTTAGCACTGTGAATGGAGTCTAAATGCATTTGTTTTACCCCACAGAGAGAGTATGAAGAATTCAAGGTACGGATCAATGCCTTAGTTGCCAAGGCACAGAAGATGCCTGAAGAAGGTTGGACAATGCAGGATGGGACTCCATGGCCTGGGAACAATCCTAGGGACCATCCAGGAATGATCCAGGTACTTGCATTTTTATCCAGTGCATTTTGGTTTCTGCCTCCTCTTATTGCTTCTATACTAATTTTAGTTTTCTATCGTGTGGAAGAACAGGTCTTCTTAGGCCACAGTGGGGGCCTTGATACTGATGGAAATGAGCTGCCTCGACTTGTTTATGTTTCTCGTGAGAAGCGACCTGGCTTCCAGCATCACAAGAAAGCTGGAGCAATGAATGCATTGGTTTGTTAACCCCCTGAAATTGATTAAGATATAATTTCCTTTTCTGGGTAGTAATGTCAGTGCTTTGACCTATTTGGAACTATATTTTTAATTACTCAATCATGTCTGTTAACTCTGGATAAATGCCAAATCCTGATTTATGGGAAGATATTCATTGGTATAAATGCATGCACATGGGTCTATGTACACCATTAGCTTTTTTAGAACTCACTAGTAGGATTCTCCTTAATGTTTTCCTGGCCAAGTAGGATCAATATTTCCTTTACCAATCACATCACGGTACATTATAAGGTTGGAGGGACACAAACATTTTCTGGTATGGTGGAATAAATTGTCGGGTAAATACCTATTGGTATAAAATGTCAGCATCTCATAAACAAGTTTTGTAATAAAAGATTGTCCCCTGATGAACTGAAGTATGTGCCAAAAGCCATTTTGGTTTTCTAACTTGGTTCACTACGGGCCATGCAGATTCGAGTTTCAGCCGTCCTGACAAATGGTGCATATCTTTTGAATGTTGATTGTGATCACTACTTCAATAACAGTAAAGCTCTTAAGGAAGCCATGTGTTTCATGATGGACCCAGCTTACGGGAAGAAGACGTGTTATGTCCAGTTCCCTCAGCGTTTTGACGGCATTGACATGCACGATCGATATGCCAATCGGAACATTGTCTTCTTCGATGTAGGTGCTACTTATTTTACAATCACCAATAAGAAATATTACTCCATGTGACAGTTATTATGGCTCCACTGGTAAAATTCTTTGTTTTATTTGCAGATCAACTTGAAAGGGCTGGATGGCATCCAGGGTCCAGTCTATGTGGGAACTGGTTGCTGTTTCAACAGACAAGCTCTGTATGGGTATGATCCTGTTTTGACTGAGGAAGATTTACAACCAAACATCATCATCAAGAGTTGTTGTGGTTCAAGAAAGAAGGGAAAGACTAGCAATAAGAAGTATATTGACAAGAAGAGGGCAGTTAAAAGAACGGAATCCACTATTCCCATTTTTAATATGGAAGACATTGAGGAGGGTGTCGAAGGTTGCTGCTTATTATTATTATACTTGTTATTATCTTTGTTCATTCATTTGACAAAAAATAGATTTGAGGTGTGATATGACCAAAATTTTACAGAAAAATCAAATTTATGTTTTAATGCATCCATGCAATGTAAATTTAACTAAGATCACTTCATATTGTGCAGGTTATGATGATGAGAGGACTCTTCTTATGTCTCAGAAGAGCTTAGAGAAGCGCTTTGGTCAATCACCAGTTTTTATTGCAGCCACCTTCATGGAACAAGGAGGCATTCCGCCTACAACCAATCCTGCGACCCTTTTGAAGGAAGCCATACATGTTATTAGCTGTGGATATGAAGACAAGACTGAATGGGGAAAAGAGGTCAGTCAGTATAGCAATTAGGTCCTAGCAGCCCTCATTCCCAACATAAATAGTGGCATATTTATTGAATGGACTTGTGATTTTAGATTTATAAAAATTTAACATTTTGATTTATCACCAGATTGGATGGATCTATGGTTCTGTGACTGAAGATATTTTAACTGGGTTTAAGATGCATGCCCGTGGTTGGATATCAGTCTATTGCATGCCTCCCCGCCCAGCATTTAAGGGTTCTGCTCCCATCAATCTTTCTGATCGTTTGAACCAGGTGCTTCGATGGGCCTTGGGGTCAATTGAAATTCTGCTAAGCAGGCATTGTCCCATATGGTATGGCTACAATGGGAAATTGAAGCTTTTGGAGAGAATAGCATACATCAATACCATTGTTTACCCCCTCACGTCTATACCGCTGATTGCGTACTGTTTGCTCCCTGCCTTTTGCCTTCTCACAGAAAAGTTCATTATTCCTGAGGTTAGTATTAATCCTGCGTCAATCCTACCAAAAAAAATAATTAATAAAGTCCTTAAAATGCCATAAAATTTCACTGTCATGGGACCTTTATTCATTCGATTATTTAGTATTTTGACACTCTGGATTTTCATTTTGAGCATCCAATAACTCTGTTCTATGTCTCTGCAGATAAGTAACTTTGCTAGCATGTGGTTCATTCTGCTCTTTGTTTCCATTATTGCAACCGGAATTCTTGAGCTTAGGTGGAGTGGAGTCAGTATTGAAGACTGGTGGAGAAACGAACAGTTCTGGATCATTGGTGGCACATCAGCTCATCTCTTTGCTGTCTTTCAAGGTCTCCTAAAAGTTCTTGCTGGGATTGATACCAACTTCACTGTCACATCAAAGGCATCTGATGAGGATGGAGATTTTGCGGAGCTTTACGTTTTCAAATGGACATCACTTCTCATCCCTCCAACCACAGTTCTTCTTGTGAACATGGTAGGTATTGTAGCCGGTGTTTCATATGCCATAAATAGTGGGTACCAGTCTTGGGGTCCACTCTTTGGCAAACTGTTTTTTGCCCTATGGGTCGTTGCACATCTGTATCCATTCCTGAAGGGTCTTTTGGGTCGGCAAAATCGTACCCCGACAATTGTCATCGTGTGGTCTATTCTTCTTGCTTCAATCTTCTCCCTGCTGTGGGTGCGCATCGACCCGTTTACTAACGACGCAACAAAAGCTGCATCAAATGGTCAATGTGGCATCAATTGTTAGTTCATTTCAAAGAAAAAATCTTTCTTTTGTGGAAACCGTCATCTCTCTCCACCTTCTGTGTGTATATACAAGAAATCAAGTAAAGTCGTCTACTGAACTTCTATGTAAGGTCTCTGCATCCGAAAAGGGAGTCTGGTGGAAGAAAACTGAGAGAACCCTTGTGTATGTTTTTTGTTGCCCCTTTGACAAAGTGTTTGTTGTTCCCTGCTGAAATATGTTTCTTGAACTTTGATCTTAGTCGTTGTGCAGCATTGCTATGGTTGTTGTCAAGAGGGATATATAGAAGCTATTTATTGCACTACTTGGTCTGTCTGTTAGGACAAACTTTGTTTTGGTCGATGTAAGCGTATTTATTGCCTATCATCATGGAACTACAATTATGAATACAAATTCTTTCATCAGACAAGCCTATATGAATTATATTTTTGTTTTTGTTTATTTAACACAATTTCTATGATCTTGCATTTATAGTTCTATAGGGCCAATTTCTACTGCAAAATATTGACATGAATGAATTTCGAAATTCATGCCCTCTGGAATGCATGTGAGCATCAAAACTAAAGCATGGAGTTGAAAAGTACTCAAACCAACTGTTGTTCAAGGATATATGTAAAAGAATTGTACACAAAATTGCATTTTCTGTGTCACAGGCCTCCTAGTCAATCAAGTTGACTGTATTGCATTTTGACGAGACACTTGCGTTTTTCTTCTCATTGACTGGTTATGAAATTTGAACTCACGACTTCCTCCAACAAAATTGAGACCAGAGCTGTTTATACCAAAATGAACAGCCAATGAATACCAAACACGTGGACCAAACCAGGGCTACGTGTGCCTTCGGCACTCACCTTCGGTACCAAACCTACCGATCGCAACATTAGGGCAACCTCGCCCACTCTGACACGTGGCAGCCTCACAACTGACGCCCAGAGTCCCACATCGAAACTCTAAACAAATTGCACACCTCCCAAGGCCTATAAAAGAGGACATCTATCCCAGCTTGAAGGTAATCAATCAGAACTTACGGCATATTGCCTATTGATCTGCAGTTAAAACTTACTAAACCCGTACTTACTTAAGCATCGGAGAGCCTTCGGCCGGTACCACACCGGTGCCCTAGGATTACCGTGTGTTTGCTATCTTACAGATCGCACACCCTACCGAGGACATCAGATACCGAAGAGACTTAATAACTAAGTTGCGCGGAAAAGTGCCGAACCATTTTTCTGCGTCAACAAGAGCCACTAGACTAAATGATCATTAACAACACTTATTTCAAAGAGCCTAAAACTTTAATATATATATATATATATATATATACAGTCCCCTTCTATTGAGGGATCCCTCAAATAATTTTATATATATATAAACTCTAAAACTTGCAATCTACCAATAAAGTCTAGAGCATACAGCATACAAATTGAATGGGGTAATTATGTCATTTCAACAAGATGAGTTGCACTGCAATGTATTTCTTGTCAATGAGGCAAATTCTGAAAACCAATCCCGAAACGACAGCGTATCGACCTGTAGAAGCCAGTAGACTGGAGTGTTTGATTAAAACCCTTGGAGGGGTTTTGAGCATTTATAAATTTATAAATTTCAGGTAAATTTCGGAGGGACTGAGGAGATTAGGGTTTTTCTTCTCTCTCTGCAGAGCAAAACAAGAAGAAGAAGAAAGAAGCAGAAGCAACAATGGAGGGTGTCACAGAGGGAGTGAACAACTTGCAAATCACGGACTCATCATACAACAACAAGAAGAATCGCATCCAAGTCTCAAATACCAAAAAGGCCCCTCTTCTTCTATGTCAATCTTGCCAAGGTAAACCAACCCCATTTTCTCCATCTTTATCTGTTTCGCTATTGTTTTTGGGATTTTCCTTTTGCTCCCTGTTTGATTGTTGAAAACGGTCTAGAAGACCCATTCTTGCCAAATTCCAAAGCTACAGATTGTTGTTGGTTTTCTCTTGAATGCATATGGATCTACTGAGTTTAAGATTTAAGCCAAATAGTTGTGTTATGCTTATTTGCAGATACTGTGTATGTTTTTGGTCATTCAATGGTTTGCAATTTACCTTTGCAGAGGTACATGGAGCAGAACAATGAGGTGGAGCTCTCTGCCCTTGGAATGGGTATTGTTTCGTTTATCTTACCCTCCTTTTGTTTTCGGTTCCATTAGGTGATTATTGGGTTGCAGATGCTTCGTGTCTTCTGTTTGCTTATTGTTTCTCCTGTCACAAGTGCACCCAAAAATTACAGTTTCAATGCTGTCTAGGCATTGGCTTATACATAATCCTTACGCAACTATGTCAAACCATTGATGATTTTTGGTATTATTGAAGTGAAAACTTTTCATCTTTTGTGTACTAAGGATTCACAATTTGTTTTATATCCACAGCTATTGCTACTGTTGTTACCATTGCTGAGATTCTGAAGAACAATGGATTGGCTTTCGAGAAGAGTGGGATTCTTATGCCTTTCGGACAATCTCTCTCTTCTTTTTGGTAAATGTTTCTCATATTAATTTTTAACTTGCTGTTGTATGCAACATATTCAGAGATCACGACTTCTACAATTGACATGAGGGAGGATGCAGGGGGGCGGCCAATTCAAAAGGCAAAGGTACCTTTTGAATTTTGTATTAGCCTGGCAATTTTCTGATACCTACATTGTGGTTTTGTTAACCTGATGCAGCAGAATAAGGACTACGTAATATGCAACAAAAATTAGGGGTTCTTAAACCTTATTTCTTGTTAACAGCAAACATTCCTTTAGATGTTAGCAAGGAATATAGGCACGTATAGCTAGGGTTATTTAAAAGAGAATGAGGTTCATAAAGCGCTCATTATGGAACTGAGGTGCCAAAGTTTGCTTGTTTCTGAATTTATACAATTACCAGCTCTGCATGATGGTCTTCCCATTCTTTCCGCGACATGGTATTTGAGTAAATTGGGTGCTTGTATGTTTGAGAGCTAAGATGTCAGCTCATTCATTATTGAATTGATAAGCCTTCAAAACAAAGTGTTGGCTTAGTTTTGTTGGACCGTAAAGATTTGCTCTGCTTGTCTTTTAACATGTGAAGTGCTTGTTCAATTGTTTTATAGCGTTGTTTGTGGGTTTAGTTTACGAGTTTCAGGGTTGGTTGATCAGTCTTCACTTTGATTTTCTCAGAATTCGGATGATATGATGATCTAATTGACTTTACATTGAATTACATTACTTTCATTATGTAATTTTATCTGGGAGGTTGATGATGGTATCATGTGATCTTCTTTGTTTAGATTGAAATACTGCTCGGAAAGTCTGAGAAGTTTGACGAGATAATGGCCGCTGATGCTGCTGCTGCTGCTGTTGCTGCAGAGGAAGCCCTTGAGTATGAGCAGAGTTGAAGTTTGTTGTTTCTGATATCTAGCTTGGTGCACGCACTGTTAGGTCTTCAAAAACTGGTGGATGTCTGACTTTTGTTCTTAGGTTTGCCTCTCTAGTGTTGTTTGTTTAGCTGTGATAAAATTTCTTTTTAGGATTTGTTGTAAAATACAGTCATCTCTGCTATCAAAATATTCAAATTTGTTCTCAGGTTCATTATTTTAGCTTACATGTGTAACATTGTTAAGTTGCTGCAAGATTTTGAGATGCTCTACCCATGATGTTCCGTCTGCTTGACCTCTAGAATGCATGTGAATCTGGTGTTTTGCTTGCTCCTTTCCTCTGGAGCATTGAAATTCTTTTAGGTCTCCATTTCTGTGTGAACTATTTACATTCTACTATACTGGTTGTTGGTAAGTGACCCCCAAAGTCAAGTAATTGGTTTTGATTTGTAAGAAAACGAAGAAACCAAAGTTGCACCTCACCCAGCCATAAGAACAGAGAAACTGATCCAAATGGTTCCGACTTCTTCACCATTGCGAGTGATCTTAATTTCTAATGAAACAAGTCTACTACACACAAAGCAACATAAAGACGTAGCTACTCTCAATCAAGTCATGAATTCTAAACATGGAACTAATAAAAAGAGTAGTCCGTGTTACAATTAATAAACTAAAATTAAGCTAGAAACTAGTAATTAAGTGCTAGCTAGAGAGCTCTTCAAAACAAGGTAGGCAATATTTATATAGTTGTAATTGTGACTTGAAAGTGAATTCATGTTGTGGTGATCATTGATCATCTGAGATGGCAAAGGCTGAGGCCACAACAATGCCTCATGAAGTGGAGATATCATTGATAAGTTTCTTCCTTGCAGCATGTCCACCCAGCAGCTTGAGCTTGCAGAATAAATACACTATTAATAACACCGATGTTATTGTTCTCTGGACGACAACTTTCAAACCCCATCAAATTAGCACCAATGTTGTAATGGAAGCTTTGTGGAAAAAAAACCCTAATGGAGGGTAAAAATAATAATTATCGACCCCACCAAAATTCTTCAGCTCTACTGATTCAAAGTCTCCATTATAACAAGGCTCCAAATTAACATTACCACAAATACCATTACTGTCAAATCCATAACGAAATTCGATATTATCGAAAATTATAACTATTTGGTTGTAACAATTCTGCCATGCTCTCTTCACCGTGATCTTCTTTTGCAGTACTACCGTATGGCTGAATAGTTTTTGGTTTTTTGGGTGAAGGAAGAACTAATATTATCCTCCAAAGCCCTTGAAAACTTATCCAACTTTAGTCTCTTACTCCTCAAAACCCTCATACCCCTTCTTTATTCCTTTACGCTTACCGCGTGATGACGAATTCGGTTTCTTACATTTTTTCGAACTCGGTGATACTTTCTCTGGCCTTGGCCGGGTCCTTTGGCCAGACCAACAAATTATCCTTTGGATCGTAAGAAACAATGCAAACCTGGCATTGCATAGTTTTTCAAGCTCCTCTGCTTTCCTGTTTGCGTGCCTCTTCGTGCCAGACACTGCTCTGTGATAAGACTCCTCTGCCGAGAAACTATTTTCACACCACCAGTCGCATTTGCGGACCTCCCTTTTTCTTGTCATTGAATCTGCCATTCAAAAACCAGAATAAAAAAAAACAGAGAGGTTGAAGACAAGGCACAATGACTAGTAGGAGGAGAAAGTAATTGAGAAGGAAAAGCTTGCAAAAAAAAACCATGAGGGTTCTTGGTGATATATAGGAAGCTAGAGAGCTTGGGTTTCTCTGGTGAATCTTGGAAAAAAAACCAAAAAACTGTATGGATTTTTCCAATGGCAGAGGGTAAAATACTAACTTTGGGCAAGTAAGAAAGTACCAGTGTTGCCCCTTCTTCTTGTTGCGTTAATCCTCTCTCCTATTCCAGGTAATTCATGAAAGAAAGAAAAAAAGATTTGTTATTGCTTCAAACAATCAGTACGTCCACAACTCAATTAATAACCAATTATTTCTTGGAAATGGCTTCACAATCAAGAGCTGAAGACAAGGTCTTGAGGAGTGAACACAAAACGGAAGGGGTAGAATCTATAAGAAACATTCTAATAAGCAAGCAGGAATGAATCTCCAAATCAATAAACTAAATGGTGACCTACAAGAGATTCTTGTGTACAAAGTGTATACCTTCGGAGCCACATATGACATATCAAGCCACACAATATTGAGATTGATCTCCGCTTATTCCTTCCATGACAAGAAAACTCAATGACATTTAAATTAATCCTCCATAACATAAATTCTAACCTCAAGAAAAACAAGGCTCCCTCAACTGAGTCACAAAATGAAAAGGAACAAAAAAAATTATCCAGCAATCAAAAAGAGAAAGGGCAAGTAAGCCCGTGTCAAAAGAAAAGCTATCCTGTTTCTTTCCTCTCTGCTACGACCAAAATGCAGTATAAAACTTAAATTTATTTCTCATTCGAGTCTTCTATGCTTCCTCTTTGTCCTCTACCAGTATCCTCTTGCATGCTTCATAGCACATAAAAGAAATCCCTGCTGCAGGCACCAACTTCATGCAGCTAGGCCCTAGCCCTCTGTATAAACCCTGAACCCCTTCATGTTCAAGTATGCTTGCGAGGGCGTGAAGCACATTCGTATACTGCCTTCCACCCAGGGCTCCCACCTGCATATGTTTGCGTGCCACCTCGAGTGGGAAAGTTGCAGTACTTGAAATAGCACCGGCTGCTGATCCAATTAAAAGGGTTTCAATGTTGCCAATATTCTCCTGCTTGAGAAACTTGCGATACGCTTTCCGCAATGTGTCATAAGCAAAGTAATTGGTGGCAGCATACGGAATTACTCCAATAAGACTAGGGGCAAGACCTCTGTAGAGTTCTGCAGGTCCCTCTTCTCGCACTATTTTTAAGAATGCATCAAGAAGGCCATCATAAACGCCCCTCTGCAGATTTAACAACGCTATTGTGTGATTACTACATACATACTCAAGAAAGGAACACACTACTGCTAACCCTTAAAATACCTGAATGGTTAACCGGGTCTTCAGTAACTCCAGGGGGTATGTGCAAATTGTTGAGCTTACTCCAGCACAGGCACCTGCAATTAATGAGGCAGGAATTGGAAGTTTGGGCTGCTCTCCAGGTTTCGGTGACAAGCTCTTATTAACCGTATCATAAGCAAACAGCTGCCAAAAATGTAGCGGAAGTTTAAATACCAAACCAATTAAAAGATCAGAATTGAAATCCTTACAATCTTGTATATAAAGTTCCAATTGTTTAGCTTCCCAAATTTGAATATACATAACAAGTACACACCAAATACAACAGCTATAATACACTCAATTCTTTGTTTCTGTATACTGTAGGCAAATTAATTCCTGATCACGCAAAAAACAGACCGGGGGTAATTGAAACATACTTAGGATGGTACATCATAAATAAGTCATTGTACTGCATGAAGCAAGCTTCATTTTTTCTGGAATTTGGACAGAAACTAGAAAGGCCATCTCCTCAAGCATTATATTGTCTCCTCAATGATGACAGATGATATAACTAAAGTCCTTAACAGGAAGAAAAGATTTCACATCATATATGGAAATTTGCAGCAACATTTCCTATGCTCTAACTAAGGAAGAGCACCATGAAACCAACGCAATTTCTCCAATCTACCCAAGGTTCATCCTTCATGTTCTGAGTAATGAGTAAACTTCATGAGTGATGCCACAAACTGTCCAGTTTACTGGATCGGGGGGAGTCAAGAATTTAGAATGATTTCAATTATCAAACAAAGGTGTATGATGACATGATAAAAGTTGATCAGGCATATTTTTCGTTGACTATGACACCTTAAAGTATCTCACTGATCATTTGACAATCCAACCGCAAGAGTAAATTGTCTAGAATGAAAAGCATCAGCTCACCTTAACTATGTGCAACTAAAAGTCACATCACACCACAGGAAATAATTACATACTATAACCCAATGGGGAAAACAAATTGGATCCAAAGACCATTTATGGGGCCACCTGGTATGAGCAGAGAAACAAAGGGCATGACATCAAGCAAACGTAGTTCATAGTTGCAGATAATAAACAAAAAGGGATTACTACTTTATAAATTATAAGCAATGCTAACAATCAATTACTGATGTCTAAATCAAATAAGCTTGTCACTAATACATCAATTACGCCAAAAACTAGAACAAGTCTAAGTATCAACCATACTAACATCACCAATTTGACAAACAGTGAAAATAAGGAAAATGAAACAAGTCGAAAACATGTCTAAATGCAACATAATATTCACCTAAAACAAATAGATACAAAAGAAATATTCCTACCTCTATTGCCTTGCTCGGTGCAACCCGAATAACATTGACAAGATTTCCCCTAAACAGTCCCTTCCACCCATCAGTCTTCATTATATTGTTGAACACCTCAGTAGTAGAATTCCCACTACTCCCAACCATCAAATGCGTCCTTATGGTCTCTAATGGCGCCACAGCTGTCCGTGACACCGCCCCGGCTATTGCACCACTTATCAACCTCCTCAGTGAAGGGTTTGCAATCTTAACTTTCAATTTAAGACCACCTTTCTTCTTCTTCACCTCTCCCTTCTCTTCCTGAACCCCAAAATTCTTAATGCCCTCTACATACTTCATGTACAGGTCGGCATATGGAAGCTTCACGTCGCCATTCCCGCGTGGATTCGGAGGGTCTGCTGAGACACCAAATCCCATTCCCACTTGGCTAACGCTAGCAAATAAGCCTCCAGGATGATAAGCCCCCTCTTGGGGGCTCCATTGAAATCCCAAATTGCAAACAGAGAAAAACCCATCACTCTTATCATCGAAAAGTTGAATTTGCTTCCTACCCATTGATCAGAACCTAATGTATACGCTTTCTTCTAGGGTTTAGTGGACAGCCAAGTCCATTCTTTTCACGTTTTCAAACGGATTCACAGTGCTTGAGAGGCAAAGGTTCGATTTTGGGCAAATGGTCCTTCAAAGAATCCATTTTTAATAGATGGGTATGGGGAAGGAACAAAGAGCGGAGACCATAAAAAATTATTTATTAAAAATCGAAAAAATTGGGTGGCTACCAAATTTGGGTTTTGTTCTGATTAGAAAAGGAGGCGATGAAAACGAAAGAGAAAGGGCTGCGAGAAAGGAAATGAAAATCTGAAAATCCCAAAAGGGAAAACCTAACAAGAGAGAGAGGAGAGGTAGGTGAATCTCTCTCTCTGTTTTCTCGCACACACACTCAGCCGCTCTCTCTCTCTCTCTCTCTCTCTCTCGCTGCGTAAGTTTAAATAGGCATTGCTTAGTTTGGCGTTGGTTTGGTGTCCCTTGAGGTGGGTGAAGGGAAGGGAAGGGAATAGAGTTAGGTTTTGAGTCCAGGATAGTAACGCAAGTATAAAGCCACTGTGCCAATGAACCCACCCTGCCTTTCTAAGCAAAGGTGGCGTTTTGGTCGCTCGAGGATTTGACTCTTTATTTTGTTCTTTTTTGCTTTTTTTTAATAAATGAAATCTAGCGAAACAAACATTAAAAAAAAAAAGGTATAATACAGAAAAGGTTACAAATCTAAACCTAACCTTTTTTTTTCATTCTTTAATATCTACTTTTACTTTTCACTCTACCATGGTCCATTCACAATATATAAATATTTTGGAAGATATGATAAAATTGTAAAAAGAAGAGAAATTAAAATTTTATCATTATGAAATAGCGAATTTCATTATAAATAATTAACGGGGTCTAGTCAAGTGAAAAAAAGACTTTGTGTTTGTGCTTAATAAATCACGGTCATGAACTAATTGAAGGGACTTCCCTTCGACCCTGGCTCTTATCGTTTCGTCAAGCATTTCGCCTTCCTAAAAACAAAAGAAGAGCTGCAAAGGCAGAATCCTCTCGACCTCGCGACCACGATTGAAGGCCGAGGCCGAAGGCCGTAAAAGACACGGCTTAAAAAGGCTGTGGTTGAATCACCACGTGACCTCAGGGCCCCACGCTTCATTTAATGAAGTAATGCCTCTGACTTCGCAGCAAACCCACTAGTCACAAGAAGCATTAAATGCACAAGGGAAGTGACTAAAGTCAGGATTTGGTGATGGAAATCAGGGTGATTAGACGCAGACATTCTCACAAGTAATCTTACGACTTAGGGTTGGATCACCAACCACCAGATCAAAGCATTAAATGCGTTCCCACGGCCAAGGGGGCAGAACCCACAATCAGGGCGTGGCCGAGATTCACCGAGATTTATGGGGGTCACACCACCATACTTCTCAACCCCAAACCGCCATGCGTCACGATCCCAAATGCCGATTTGACTACCCACTTGCCCTGGTCAGACTCCACCGCGCAGGTCTTGTCAGCCTCGAATGTCCCTCCAGAACTCCTATAAATACTAAGCTCAGGACTACATTCAAAGGGTTCAAACACCAAACCAAAAGCCTCATACGGAACAAATTATATTTTCCTGTAATGCACTTTCAATATATTTATTTGTTGTCTTAGGAGTAGTGGTAGATTGTAAGGAAAATCCATTCATCAATATATCATACGACCCTTAATTTTCAAGGCGCAGGAGCACCATCCCTGTTATCGCCTCACTCACTCATATATCATACGACCGTCGCTCTCGAGCGACGCGCCAAGCACCGCCTAAAACCCGCCACCAACACCACCACTAAACAGCCTTGTAGCTCGGCCGTGAACCGACGGCCGAGATCGTTCCTCTCTCGGCCACAATCGTTTGATTAGGAGTCGAACGTAAAACAGGCGCAACATTTAAACCATCTTTTATCCAAACCTCATCATCATCTCGACGCATGGTAGACAGTGTTGGCACACCCGCGTACAACCGCACCGCATCCAAAAGAAGGACGTCACGTGTTGATGCACATCCCCTCGGCCCGGAGCACCAAGCCGTGAGATTCGCGACAGACAAACACTTTGATTTGTATACTAATTATCTCAAGTTTGAACATCTATAGCACCGTAGTGATGTTTGTGTGACAAACCTCATCCTCATGCAGTTTAAACTATCACTTGAACTAAAAAAAAATTAGTAATTTAGGTTTTAGCCCAAAAAAAAATTTCACTTTTCGAAAAAACCAAAACTTTTTAAAAAAAGACATAAAAACCTCTCAACCTTCAAATCAAAGACATGCAAATGTAAAGGATTCCTTAGGAAATCCAAAAATAAATAAGGGTAATTTTGTCTATTTTTGCTTATTTTACAAAATTTCTCTCTCCTTTGTATTTTTCTAAAGTCTCCCAAAAAATTTATAGCCAATGTGGTATAGCTCAGTTGGTTGAGTTCTTCCACCTCCACTCATATGGGCAAAGGTTTTGAAACCCTAGACACCCAATAAATATTTGTATAAACCCTCCTCCCTCAATCGCTTGGACTTTTTTTTTTTTTTTTTTGGTATAACTAAAGCACACAAAAACCGCATGAAATACAAAGCTAAATAATAAAGTTTATTTTAAAAAGGAAAAAAGAATTTCATTTGAAATATACTCCTAATTAATATTGTAACGATCTTTAATACCAATATTAAAATTGAATTGCGTGTTAAGTCAGTTAATCCCATTTTAGTTCTAGCAAAGATTCGAAAATATCTCCTATATATTTGTTTGGCTAAATAGTAAAAAAAATAAAATAGTATCTCCTATATTTAGCTTGGCAAAATAATATTTCCTATATTTAGTTTGGGACAGATCTGATGGCTTTAAGAGCACTTCCACCAGTTAGCCCCTTGCCATGGCAGGGGAGCCCTAGGGCGGGTACTATTCATGTGAATAGTGCCTGCCCTAGGGCAAAAAAAAAAATTGTGTTTCCAACAATGCAAGGCTTGCCATGGCAAATACTATTCATTTTTTTGTTTTTTTCACAACTTTGTTTACTTAAACAATTAATTTGGATAAGATTTTCGGATAAGATTTTTGGGTTCCTATGTGTCAATACTATTCATATCGGTTAAAAGTGAAGAGTATTGGTTGGTATTTATAGAAAAAAAATTCAGTATTTTTTTCGTATTTTTTTAAATTTTTTCCTATTTTTTCTATTTTTTTTTGCCAAAAATTGCCTGCCGTTGGATTCTCGGAAAAACCAATCGGAGAGCCCAGGGAGCATCCACGTGGCATTGAGCCGTTGGGGTTCTGTTTGATTTTTTATTCGCGAAAAAATGGTCTGTTGGATAAATTTAAAAGCGGATCGGATGGCCCAAAGATGCGACACGTGTAATCATACCGCTTGGTATCAGAAGGTCAAATTTTTTAAATGGCGCGTGTATTGCACGCGCTTTAAAAAATTTAAACAAAGAATACGACGTCATCCCACCGCTGGTCGAGCTCGCCACCTCCCCTCAGCTTGCCTTTGTGGGCCCCACTGCTTGCCCCGGCAGCTTGTTGTTGCTGGAAACCTGTTTTGGGTTTGCCCCTCCCAAGCCCTTTGGTGTAAGTGCTCTAACAGAGAAATCTTCGGCTCAGCATAAGTCGTTTCATGCTTAAGGTTGTGTTTGGGTCATAAGCTAGTGGTCTCAGAAAACACACACAGCCTATTACTTCTGTTAAAATTGTAAGTGTTTACTTCATGTTGGAGCATAGGCTGAATGTTAGGTTTGTGTTACAATGGAAATCCCTTTTTTTTTTAACTTCTTATTTTTCCTTTTAAGTATTTGAAATTACTGTTGTGAGATTGGGATGCTTCAACCAATCCCTTAAGGGCATGTTTACGTATCAGTAATGGGTATGAGAGGAAAGAGAATGATTTCCATTCCTGACTTCCCCTGCGTTTACTTGCAATCAGGAATGGAAAAATAAGTGAGCCCCACCTCAAAATCTGTAATCATATTCCCTCAAAATTGGGTATCAGATCTACTAGGGGTGAGTAGTCGATATGATTTTCATTCCTGTTTTCTCTTATTAACTTCCAAAAATACCCTTACCACTTTACTATAATTCCAAAACAACTCAAACCCTAAAAAAAATAAAAATACACGCCAGAAGGAGTTTAAACAACTCAAACCCTTAACGTTGCAGGCACAGCCTCCCAAGCAGCAGAAACTATGTAAGTCACTCCATCTGTCTACCTTTTTCTTCTTCTTCTTCTATCTTCTGTCTTCACCTTACTTCACTTGTGCAAATCATGTTTACACCGTCTTACTAAGAATTATATATGTGATGTGGTGAAAATGTGTAGGATATTTTAGTAATCAAATTAATTTGGATTCTGATTCATGAAAATTAGTAAACAATAATAATGGGAATCAATCCCATTCCTTTACTAATTTCGTATGTTTAGTAAACAGCTTAATGAGAATGATTCTTCCCATACCGATTCAGTAGTTCCCTGATTCCTAAATTATCTGATTCTTTACTTTTTCCATTACTGATACGTAAACATGTCTAAAAGTAGTATTACTATTCTAAAAATTGCTAATTTCTATTTGATGCCAAATAAGCCAAATCTCATGACCATTTTGCTGAAGAATCCAAAGCTAGTGGAAACAAAGAAGGTAGGTGTTTTTTTTTTTGCCCCAAAAAGCTAGTGACAATGAAGCTTGGATTATATTTTCATTTGGTGGTATTTCCTCTACCGGTTGTCAAGATGATGTTGATGTTGTATTTATGTAACAAAACACATGTTAGTCGCATAATCAATCGCTATACAACGGGTCTCTCACATCTAGCAGTACTGGTAACATGATCAATCATTGTGAGATTACTATTGTATACAACATTGGAATTTTGAGGGAAGACTTTCTCCTACTTCATTTGTCTTTTGACATTATTGACTCTTGCATATAGTTTTAGCTGCATTGAGTTTTTAAGCTTGAAATAAATAAATAAAAACCCTAACTCTCCCTATAAGGATCCATCTAGAGTTCCTTTCCTTTTTTATTGCTGGATACAGTTAGAGATGTGATTGGTTCTGGAAACCTTTTAAAAGTTTGTATAATGTAGCTGGCCTGTCGCAACAACTACTACAACTTGTCAAATGGTAGCATAAGATTTATACTCCAGATTTATCACAAGGCACCAAATTGTCCACTTTGTTTCACCAATACTTTAAAGTTCAAACATGTCGTTTTGTGTTCCCTTGTCTTGTGAACTGAGAGTTAAAATTAATTTTTATGTGAATAAACTGTTTGATGAAAATATAGATGGCGGCATGCCAACTGGTCAAAGGGAATGCAAGCAGCAGAAAATTTATCATTTGATCCAAAACTTGACAGGGCTGAGTAGCTCACAGGCTAACTTGACGGGCTTGGTCTTCTCTAAGCCATTCTTACTGGGTTACTCTTTACAATTGGATCATGTTCTGGTCCAGATACAGTGCTTAGCCAACCCAAGGCCCAAACGTTTCCTTTGGATTGGACTCTTCTATGTTTAGGTTAAACCCAAAACAATCTCAATTGACTCGTATGTTACTGCTTCTGTAAGAACTTCTACTCATAAACGCATGTTGAATTTTGGGACATTTTAGAAAAAGCAAAAGGAGAGAGAAAAATTTTAAAAGAAGCAAAAATGGACAAAAATGCCCTTATTTATTTTTAGATTTCCTAAGGAATCCAATACATTTGCATGTCTTTGATTTGAAAGTTGAGCGGTTTTTTTGTCTTTTTTGAAAAAACTTTGGCTTTTTCCAAAAGTGAAATTTTTTTTATGTCTAAAACCTAAAAAACCTTTGAATTTTTAAGTTTTTACAAGAATATACTTATTTAAAAAATACTTTTATGACCCAGAAACGTAGAAACACTTTTGATTGAGCTTGGCCGTGTGTAAATTCCAACTCAATGCAACAAAGCACCATTTTAAAATTAAATTACGCACTCTTCGTTTCTTCGGGACATCCAATAAAATTAGAACGATATAGAGAGAGTGGAAAAGTAAGACCCCATTATTGATCGATAACAAGCCAAAGCCACATCATGTTTAGGAATCTAATAAGAACCACCCCAACTTCTAGCCTTTGCAGATATAGCAAGACTTTCAAGTTTCATGGCTCATTCCACTGGAACTAGTTGAAGTTGGCTACAATTTTTTAAGATTAACCAAAACCAAACGTCCTGTTTTCAAAAGATTTAGACTTATCTCTCCAATTTGCGTTTACACACAGGACTAATAATACTGAGTGGTATATTTCAGATTAACACATTCCACCAATTAAGCAAAGCCTCATGGCATAATTGATTGGTTAATTACATACTACCAGCTTTGCTTTATCCAGCTCTAGCCTTTTTGCTTCCCCTCATCCTTTTTCTTTTTGTCAACTTTTTTTATAGGTAGAACATGATAAAATCCAGCTTAAAACCCCACAGTTCATGTGAACAACTGACCCTCAATAATACTTGGTAGCAGATCATCTGGAGGCAAACTTTAACACAATTGGTTGGCAATTTGATACAATACAAGAACATTTAAATTTCTGAAGTGCTTCTTACACGTTTGTTCGAAAAGTTGCATTCTCATTACTTTATGTGTATTAAAAAAAAAACTTTTTGAGTGATGAGACTTCCACTTCTTATAATTCCTAAGATATCCCCCTTATCTTGCAAGAACCCCATGACAATTTTAAAGGCTCATCTAGAAGGAACTCGACTGTTTGACTTGAATTTCCAATCAGCACCACATGATTCTTATTCTTTTAGAACATAATTCAAAAAGTAGTTATGGAGGCCAAAAAAGAATCTTGAGAGAGAGAGAGAGAGGGAGAGAGAGAGGAGCCTCAGTGCTACTATATATATAGCCATGCCCCCATTGCTCCAAAACAAATGCGTACACATATATAGAGCTTCTTACAATAAGCACAAACTTAGATTGTGCTTTCACTTGCTGTGATCATGAGGCTCCTAGTCTTGTCCATAGTGTTAAGCTTATTGTGCAGAGAAGCAAAGCTAGTTTTGGGTGATATCGGCACGGCAACTTCTTACCGTCCTCCTTATATACGTGAGTACATAAAATAAGTTCCATAACTCGAGAAACATAAGTTTTTTTTTTCCTTCCAATACGTATGTAAACAAGACTACAATCTCTTACCAAATATCTGAAATGTTATGCTGACCGTCTGTGATACATTTAAATAACATTTTGATTCCCTAAGATTCACAGTTTGACAACATATACTAATGTGTCAGCCTTTTGTGTTCTCTTCTTTGTGCCATATACATGATGAATGTAATTTTTGTGCAGCTACAGGGTGCTTCGGAAACCAGCAAGACCAGTTCCCTCCAGGGAACCTGTTTGTGGCGGTGAGTGAAGGGTTATGGGACAATGGTGCTGCCTGTGGAAGGCGGTATAGACTGAGATGCCTGAGTGGCCATAAAAAGCCTTGCAAAGGTGGTGCTACTGTGGACGTGAAGGTGGTGGATCTTTGCCGAAGATCACCTTGCCCTTCTACCATAGCCATGTCAACTGATGCTTTCGCAGCCATCTCACGTTCTCCTTCAACAAAAATCAATGTTGAATATATCCAGTACTTATCTATATCTCTCTCTTACTTTTTTATAAGTCTTCTATAAATAATCTGTTTTATGTCAATAATAATAATAATAATAATAATAATTTGTTGATGTTTCCTGCAGGATATGACATTAGGCATTAGCTGAACCAAATATGATGATGTACTGCTAGATGAAGAGTATTAATTATCAAGGGGTCTATGGTTGTTTGTTTTTGTAGTTCAGATTGAACTGAGCTAAACTGAAGTTTAGAAGGATATATAGAAATTAATATTGTAACCTTCGAAGTGAATTGATGCTATCTTCCTCTGTACGTTAATTTTCAACGATTAAGTTATGTTTGTAATAATAAGCAGTCTTCAATAAAATGATAAAGCAGAGTTTTTCATGGATACATCCCACATGCTTGCCCTCATTCTTCATGGCATCCAGAGTTTTCGATCACGTCTACGAATAATATTGTTGATCGCATCTCTAGTAAACAAAACATAACACGCTTTTGCATTACATTTAGTCAGAAAATGTAGTATATATAGCATTGATCCCTTACACCAGGATTTTGGTTGAGTAATGAGTTTTTCTATTTAAACACGTACTTTTATTTGTTCACCCAAATACTTAAATCATTAAGCTCTTAAGTTTTATTATTGTATAAAATGACAAAAAAAAGTCATCTAACCTAATATTTAACCCTATTATGTTTTAGAAAAACACAAATCTCTATGTACCCTATTGCCAGATTACTCATATTTCAATCCAAAAAACTTACTACACTCTCATCTTCTCTTCACAAAGCCCCAAATTGGGATTGTGGACGTAATATAAGTAGATAGGGAGTGGATATTACGCATTCCCCTGGCTTTGAGTTCCTTCCTCACCTCTCTTTCTCCTCTCTTTCTTTTATTAACAGATTTCTTCCACGCCCATCGCCCAACACTTCTGCTTCTTGTTTTTATTTATCTCCTAAATTGACATAATGCCCTCAATAATATAAACGTAGTGTTTACTGCATCCATGTACAACATATATATAATAAGAAAATATACATCAAAATACCATGTGCTAGATTCGTTTTCCAGAGCAGAACAAAATTCTTGATGAAGAACAACTACACTTATAAAATATTTATCACACTATGTTACGTTGAAAAATTATAGAACATGTTCTACAAAAAAATTAAATATTCAGGCGCAAAAGAATAATGATGCAGTAATATTCAGGTGTGGATTTTGGGTAGTGAGGTTGATGAGTTTTTTTTTTCTTTTTTATTTAGGGATAGTTTGGGAATATAGCTAAGTTTTCTTAAAAATTGTGAAAATTTGAATTAGTAGTTGGGATAAACCTATAATATAGAGTGAACAAAGAGAAGTACGGAGTTTAAATAGAAAAACTCTTAGTAATTTGAGACATTCTTATGCTAGGAGTTCAAGATTATTTTCGAAGTGCAAAATAAAGATTCCTATCTCTGTTTTGTTAGGATTAATTTCTGGTCAGACTACTTTTTGGTCTGTTCAAATCAGTAGTTTGTGATTGTAACCTATAAAATATCTCAATAAGTACCTACACAACCCATACAAAAATGCAATTGCAATTCCCAATCTGACTTGCCCATTATGCTCACTTGGCATGCAGTTCCCACTTTGACCTGTGAGTGGGATGTATCCCTTTTAGCCACATGACATTCTCCAAAATGGATCCTCCACTGAGTCAAAGTCTAAATGACAAAACAAGGGTCTTGAACAAAACAGTATGTGCTTAGTTATATCCATTGTGAACTAACATTTTTTCAATCATATTCAATATAGAGTACATGAAAATACTAGATTTTATTTGGTGATTATAACTCATCAAGTGGTATATTCAATGATCATAACTCATCGAGTGATACATTCAGTGATCATAACTCATCAAGTGGTACATTTAATTCACTGAATGGTGTTACATTTGATTATATTTCTATGTTTTCGTACCAAATAAGACTTCAACAACTGTATCATAAGTGATGAGTGGGATGATGTGGATCTACATGTCCACTATAGCAACTCTGAAATAATCTGAATGCTTAAATCAACTTCTGGTATATGCCCACTAATCAACTTTCTGATGGATGGCCTTTTTTTGTCATGCTTGAGCTACTGCATAATAATAGGTAACCCCACAAGATCCCAAGCATGCCTAGCAAGCCGAAGTGATTAAAGGCTTAAATTAATCAGTTCATCACAGAATATCGCCAAATAAAAGTTAGTGGCATAGTTGTTATCTCTCATAAGAATCATTTGTAAGCCCTAGTCATTTACTTTGATATTTTAATTTTTGTTTACAGAAGGTCAAAGATGATATCGGTTATCAATCTGCATCAATGATTTCCACGTGCGAATTTGGAAGGGCCATTTAGAAACTCATCTCTTTTAGCAGTCAGCAGCCTTAAGACTTCAAGCTCCATTTTGCCTATTGACATCACCACCAACCAACTGAACTGATGAGGATCAAGCCAAAAAAATTATTTATTTATTAATCAATTTTATGTAGAGTCGGTGTAAATAATGTACTGTTGAGAATCACCTTGACTTGCATGTCAGTGGTCTCAAGTTTGAATCTCCATGGCACCTTGATAGTGCGTGTGGGGGAAACTCCCCTCTCCTTATAGTTTAGACTATTGCTTGTATTCAAAAAATGTGCAGTTGAGAAGTGTCCAAGAACCCAAAAAGCAACTAAGTTCCTCAGGTGGAATTATACCTCATTCCTAATGCAAGCAAAATCAGGTCACTTTTATCAAATTTGAAAACCAACACCACCCCACATTCAGAAGGGTCAACTATAGAGTTTAGGCTTTGAGCAAGTCAAACAACTACAAATATGTCATCGTACTAGAAATTGCAGATAAGAAATAAAGAATAAGAACCAATTTTTTATTGAAATAATCTTACAACAGTTGTATTCAATGTCATGTAATGGAAAATTCAGGCTTGTTATAATTTTCTTTTATGGGGGCTTGGCTTCTTATAGCCACAAGGAGATACAAAAGAATGAAAAATCATAAATGTATAGGAAGGAGTAATGTTGTTATAATAATTCTGCTGCTTAGAATGACAACTGAGGCTGTATGTTTCCTGCAGAAATATTTTCGAATTCTCGGCGTTGTCTCTGGAAATAAGGATGAAGGCTATGGACCCCCTCCAAATATACAGGTGTCTGCATTTCAATCAAGCGTGATACCTACACAGAAAGCTCATCCATTCAACATACAGGAAAAGAATATCATTCATCATTAATATGTTTGACCAAACTATCTGGTCAGATATCACTAGGGAAGAGAGTTTATGCATTTGAAGTCTTCAGTAACCAAAAGAAAACAGATAAAAAGAAAGATCCGAAGTCTCTTTTCTGAAATCATATAGCTATTGCACCACCTTAACTGAAACTTTTTGTACAAAGTGCCAAATGAGAGAGCAATCAGAAACAAATGTCCTAAAGAAACAGAGCACCACTTACTGCTCGGCGGAAAGCAAACATCTCTTCTTGACCAGATAACATGGATACTATGCCGGTTGGGGCACCTCCTGAGCTCACACTCCCTTCTGCTAAAACATCGCGTCGAAGCTTTGAACCCTCTGTCTCTGTTTCAAACTGAAAACTGAAAGCAAACATGACACATGCTCTTAATGTCGCATGTTTAGACCATGACAATACTAAGAGAATCCTATAGTCAGTCATTGCTAGCTCTGCTCAGCAAATACATCTCCTTAAGCCCTTGGCTGTGCAATTGTTACAAGACTATCTGAGGCAATTATATTTCCTACATGTTGTGCTCTAAACACTGAGCTAATAGCTTGATGACTGTCTCCCAACCACTGCTAAATTTGCACAAATGCAATAAAAAATTATTGTGGAAGCAGCACAAAGTAAATTATGCATGCATCTATCTGAGGGTATGCAATATATGGAAGGAATGCAAGTCAGAAACAAAGCAATCAGCTGCATGTCCTGACCTAGAATGATGAATCTCAAAGCATCGAGATATGGCTGACTAAAAGCCTTTTCTTAATAATAGTAGTTATTTTGAAAATAAATTAACACTCACCTCTCCAAATCAAAAAGTGCACCCTCTTCATTTCCTTGAAATAATTCGTCAATAGAAGAAGCTGCAGAACAAAATAGACGGCAATGATGATTGTATAGTTCATCAACGAGGGTAATAAATCGGCGTGCCTGAAAAGTTGGAAAAAAAACTTCGTTTAAATGAGTGCATATAAGGGATACAATAGATACATAATTTACCGTGACATATAGTTTTTATACATGCATATATTAGCACGTATATATGTGCATGTCAATCCAGTTATCTTTCATCAGCTTGGGACATGATGACTACTTAACTGTGGCATCAGTGATTATTATCTCTCTTTCTCTCTCCCCACCCGCCCCTCCCCTTCTCTCTCTTCTTTTTTCCCCCTTAACGTGTCTTTAGCTTATTCTTTTGAAAATGGAAGTATCAAATTTGCAATAACCTGGGCAAAGGGGAGCAAATGTTTAAAGTGGTGAAAAATTGCAGTAGTACCTTATCACGGATACGCATACTCATCATTGGGATGCCAGATATAAAGACAGTATGATAGTTCTCTGCTACTGCAATGTAATCGGCTGCGCCTACCTAAAGTCAATGAACAAAAGCAGAAAGAAAAATTGAAGCAATCATCAGACATAAGAATGGAGGAAAAAATATAACACAAAAATCACAAACACAGAAAAAGGCGAGTGTAATACCGGCCGACCACATAGATACTCAAATGTGAACCGTGCCACTCCATTAGAGCTTTCTGGAACCTCCAGCATTCTGATTTAAGAACCAAGTATCTTTTAAACTATATAATGGAATATGATCCAAAGGTAATATTCAAATTTTAAAAGTACCTTCCAAACATCACTCGAATAGTACTCGAGGTGATTTGCCCTCCTACTTGGTTTGTGACTTCATGCCACTTCTTCTCAAATTTCTCCAGAGCAATGCTGTCTGAAGGCCAGAAGTAGTGAACCTGTATGTTTAAGATGGTAAAGTTTAAACCGCCAGAGTTTTTTACAAAGAAACTTGTAACTACCAGATAGAAACAAATACTCCAAATCGCAATGTTTTTTAAAACTAACTTCTTAAATATAAAGTAAAATACAGCATTGTGAATATAGTGATGGACCACTATAGCATATCCATCAAGTATATGAAGAACCAGTAAAGAATGACTGAAAAACAGCCACGACATACTGCATTCATATATGAAGCTGTTGTTGAGGCACTCGTGCAAGGAATTAGAAGTAATACTTCGCATGTATTTGCAAATAGAGGAAAGAATTAAGTGAAAATGCTTCATGCTTACCTGGCCCATAGATCTTTGACTTTGAGCTATAACACGACGATAATCAATCTCACTTCCAATCAGAACATTCTCACAGTGCTCACCCATTTTGTTAACAAACTTTTGGAAGATCTCCCGTTGCATACCATCCTGCATGAGGTATTTTGTTTCAAAAAGAAAAAGTGAAGTTAGGGCAATGCAGTTTGCTATAAACTCCAGAAACTCTTCCAGGAAAAAAGAAAAGAAAAGGGAAGATGAAATGTTCTATCAGCATAACAATCAATCAAGTCACCAAATAAAGTGTTAATAAGGTATTGAGCTTAGGTCAGCTTCATCAAGAAGTTACATAAATAGCTGAAACTGATGAACTAGATGTGTTGCAAAATGCCAATATGTGTTTGAGAAATAAGGTGGCAGGGAATACTGAGGGTTTTTCTCAGATTTGAAACACACATGTATACCTGATTTAGGTCCTTGGGTGCTCGATTACTCGTGGCTACAAGAACAGTTCCATTGCTTAACAATCTGCTAACAATTCCAGATAAGGCCACAATAGCAAATACATCAACAGTCTGTAACAGAAGGAAAGAAATTCCAAGTCACAAAATGAGCAACAAAGTATCTGAGCTGGTCCTCCCTTCCCTCAGTGTACTGTAGGAAAAAAAAAAGGTGCAATTCTGAATAAATGATTACTCCCAGTAAAAAATTATGGTCTCTTCCCTTTACCATTTATAAGTTATGGAATAGGAGCTTATTGCCATGCTGGATGTCAGACACCAAATACTAGGTCTGTTTAATTGCTAATAGGTGAATAAGTTACAAGGAAGATTATACATGTGTCCTTGATAAAGTGACAGTATTTTCACGTTATACTCATGATGATGCTAGACTCATAGTATCAAAAGAAAACTCTTTTAGCACACATTAACCTAACCTGTATCTCGTCAAAACAAAGAATGCTACCACCCTTTTGATCCGCCTGCCAGTCTATGATGAACTTGTCTGCTACAGCTGGAAGGATGTTTTTCATCTGAACCTCTTGTTTATATCTCTCTTCTGCAGCCACCCACTCCTTTACCCTTGAATCAAAGGGAAGATTCATTACCCAATTCGAAAGGCTTGAATGCAAAGACTTTTCCTCCACTTGATTTTTCCAAATCTGATGCATTTGTTCATTAATCTTTAACATAGCCTGCAAATAAATATATTTCAGTATAACTAACATTATCAATGATCAACTTGGAGAGAGAAGTCAATCCATGTCTTTCAAGGATTGACAAAAACTTGTCTACATGAGAATGATCTGTAACTGTTATCCAAAACTTGTCAAATCACAATCAAAAGCTCACCTCATGGAAGTGATATCTTTTTCGATGCTTAACAATTCCTTCGGTGGCACTATAAAACATGTCCATAAGCATTGTCTTTCCTGAATAGAAGTACCAAATTTCGATTCAGGATGGCACACATTTGCTTTGCTTACAGATAAAACACATACACGAATGCAGCAACATACCGCTTCCAACATTGCCATAAATATACAATCCCTTAGGAGCTGGAGGAGCAGTTGGACGGCGACCAACTACTGAATCTAACTTCCTCTCTCGATTAAGATACGAAACCCATTTCCCAACTCCAGGTTCTACATTCTCCGGTTTTTTCCTGAACCAAACAGAATCTTAACATTGATACACAGGGAAAAAAAAGGAACAGGAAATCTTTAAGCATTTTCTATAAGCATTTTCTTACCGGGAAAGCAATCTTTGAACAAACTTATTGCGTTGGTTGGTGACTGATTTCCATACATCATCTTTCTGCTGACTCTCAGCTTCCTCCATTAAAAGCTTGCGTCGCTCGTTTTCTCTCTCCGTCGACCATTTCGCAAGTCTTTCCTGCAAAATGGGAAGAAAAAACTCCAGATTTTCAGACAAATTCTCAAAGTTCCAACTTTGAATGCGGTGTAGGAGCTGAAAATCAAGGATATATTCACATGATATTCCGCCATTTCTTTCTCATACTGCTCCAATCTCCCAAGCAACTTCTCCAATTGAAAAGCAACCGCTTCTTGGTTTGGATCATGCTGTAGTTTCCCTTGCTCGACGAGGCTCTTGTACTGCGTTAGTGGCCCTGAAGCACAAATCTTGTATCATAAATTCATAATCCAAATCGAATTTCTAGAGAGAGAGAGAGAAAGAGAGAGGACCTGGAACTTTAATCGAGGAAGGCGACGTTCGATCACAGTAAGAACGAAGCGCATTGAAGCGGAGCTTGGAACTTGGGCTTCGAACAAACCCTAGAAACAAAAGCGCTGAGATTGACGACGCTTTTCTCATTCTTCTACAAAGCAAATCAAATTTTGAAGTGACGGTATTGTTTTTTTTGTTACAATTCTGAAGTGACGTTATTGATTTCTCTGTCAACTGTAAAACGTACCAGAAAGTTGGGAGGTAGACGGAGAGGTGACGTGGCCAGAAATTCGACCAGCCACGTGGAAAAGCGGAAAGTGCTCGACGTGGGCGAACGGCGACGATTTCATTGTCGTTTTTCTTCAACAACCTTTTTGTTATATGCGTTTGATTTGCCGTTAACCGTTGGCGCTTTGAAATGCAATACCACGCCATCAAAAGAAGCAAGCTCATCGTCCCTGCACTCAAAACCACCGCCATCGCCGCCAACAAAAGAGAAGCAGAGCAGAGCTCCTTAGCTCTCCTGCAAGCCTGTGACGCCGTTCCAAAGCTTGCCCAACTCCACGGCCACGTTTTGAAATTGGGTCTTCGAAACAACCCACTGGTCCTCACCAAGTTCACCTCCACGGCCTCCGACCTCAAGGCCATTGACTATGCCTCTTCCTTTTTATTTGCACCAGACGCCGATACCCATCTCTACGATTCGTTTCTTTTCAATACCATCATCAGAGCTTATGCACAAACTAGTCATGGAAAGCATAAAGCTTTGTGCTTTTACAATGTTATGCTTGAAGGTGCTGTTTTGCCTAATAAATTCACGTACCCTTTTGTCCTCAAGGCCTGTGCCGGCCTTGGGGACTTGAATTTGGGCACGTCGGTTCATGGGTCGGTGGTGAAATTCGGGTTTGACGATGATGTTCATGTCTGTAACACTATGGTTCATATGTATTGTTGTTGTAGTGGAGGGATTGAAAGTGCTCGGAAGGTGTTTGATGAAATGCCCAAGCTGGACTCTGTTTCGTGGAGCGCAATGATTGGAGGGTATGTGCGTGTGGGGTGGTCCACAGATGCGGTTGACTTGTTTAGGGAAATGCAGATGGTGGGAGTTAGGCCGGATGAGATTACTATGGTCTCGGTTCTGTCTGCGTGTACGGATTCAGGTGCACTTGAGCTTGGGAAGTGGGTTGAGTCTTACATTGACAAAGAAGGGATTCAGAAAACTGTGGAGCTTTCTAATGCACTCATTGACATGTTTTCCAAATGCGGGGATGTGGAGAAAGCTTTGAAATTGTTCAGAAACATGAATGGCAGAACAATTGTTTCATGGACTTCTGTGATTGATGGTCTGGCAATGCATGGCCGGGGAATGGAGGCCATGTCTTTGTTTGAGGAAATGATTGGAACCGGAGTAGCACCTGATGATGTTGCTTTCATAGGATTGTTTTCTGCGTGCAGTCATTCCGGGTTGGTTGAAAAGGGTAAGAGCTACTTCAGTTCAATGGTAGAAAAATTTCACATTGTACCTAAGATAGAACACTATGGATGCATGGTGGATATGTTATGCAGGGCCGGGCTTGTCAAGGAGGCATTGGAGTTCATTCAAAAAATGCCGATTGAGCCAAACCCGATAGTTTTGCGAACCCTAATCAGTGCTTGCCGTGCCCATGGCGAACTCAAGCTTGGAGAGAGCATCACCAAAGAGTTAATCAGGAATGAACCTATGCAAGAGTCAAACTATGTTCTACTTTCCAACATATATGCAAAAATGACACATTGGGAGAAGAAAGCCAAGATTAGAGAGGTGATGGACAAGAGAGGGATGAAGAAGATCCCCGGGAGCACTATGATCGAGCTAGATCACGAAATTTACGAATTCGTGGCTGGAGATAAATCTCATAAGCAGTACAAACAGATTTACGAGATGGTGGATGAGATGGGGAGGGAGATGAAGAGTGCTGGATATGTTCCCACTACATCAGAGATTTTGCTAGATATTGATGAAGAAGATAAAGAAGATGCTTTGAATAGGCACAGTGAAAAGTTGGCCATTGCATTTGCCCTCCTTAATACGCCGCCGGGAACTCCTATTCGGATAGTGAAGAATTTGCGAGTTTGCGATGATTGCCACTCTGCTACAAAGTTCATCTCTAAGATTTATAATCGAGAAATAGTTGTGAGGGATCGAAACAGGTTTCACCATTTCAAGGATGGTATGTGTTCATGTAGAGATTTCTGGTGACGAACCAAATAAAATTCGATGAGTACCAATTCATTTGATTGGACCACAATTTTCTGGTCACTATAATTTTTTATCATGACCAATTCAACTTCGTGAAAAGAAGGTAGCAATTTGGGACATTTTTTGTGACGAATCGGCCTGACGCTCGTGCAATGCAACGGTTAAATCAAGATTCGCAAGTGTTGTCTGTACAAAGGTTATGATAATGGGCTTATGGCCAAGGTGGGCCCGTTGGACTACAAAAGGCACAGACGACAAACTATACAAAGGCTGGGATCCACAAGGCCCAATTATTACTTTATACCAAAATTGTGTTCAATTTGCCACCAAACCGAGTTGAATGTAGGGTTCTTTTTGGTATTTTCTTTTGTCAATGTTTGGAGGAAAACACGGAGGTGTCATTGGAATTCAACTTTGAGACCACTGATCTATAGACAAATGCTCTTACTACTGAACTACTAACCGTTGGTATATAGGGTTTTATTTTTAACTTACAACGAATTTGTAATAATTGGTGGATGATCCCTTATTTGATGCCAAGTGAGAATAACCATCTGATCCTACAATTCCTAACAAGAAATTCTTGTTGTATATAGTTCAAATAACAAGCCAAATTAAGCCGGCATCCAAAATTTAAATATTGCCCGAGATGGGACACCTTATCCCAATTGCATTGTTTTTGTGGTATCAAGTCAATTTGTCAACAAATAACGCACTTCTGGAGTCTCTTTCATCATCCTAAAAATCCCATCCAATGTTAATTTTTTGTTTTAAAGAAAGAATAATTAACATTGAGCTCTCCACTAAATCTACTCTAGTGCAGAAAATCCTTTTCAACCTGAAACAACCAATCTTCACTCACATTAGAATTTTAAGATGGAAGAAAAAAAATTACACCAATCCAATTAGAGCCAATGAAGGGAAGGGAAAATGAGCCTGCTCTCTATGCCACTACAACTAAATTTTTTATATTTTTTATCAATGGAGTGTTAGTTGGATTGGCTTAGGTCTTTGGTGTGCTCTCAAGTGGTCATGAGTTCAAATCCTTCAGAGTACCCGTGTGTGTGAATTTCCCCTCCCCTTCTTTATTATTATTATTTTTTTAAATCTTGTTTCTCACCAGTTGGCAAAGTTCATCGTGACATGAAAACCTTGACAACCCCATGTGCATACTGGGTTGTATAATATGTTTGATATCGAAACTCTATACTTTGATAGCAGGGGAAAATGGGGTCAACTCTTCAAAAGCAACAAAAAGAGGACTGAAACTTCTTACACAGACGAAACACCACGAATAAACAATGTCTAGCATAACAACTTTGTACAACCTCATGTCAGAAAACCTTCAGGGACTGGCGCGACATTTTTGGGGATCGAGGTATAAAATAACAGTGTTTTTAGATCTCACTAACAAGTTAATTTACCCAAAAACAAAAGAAGACATTTCCAAATCCAAAGCTCAAAGTCACTAAATATGGTTCCAAGGAGTAGATTGGTGTTAAAAGATAGAGATGAAGTAT